>NC_067282.1:106911769-107254269 GCF_020740795.1 Apus apus
ATACCAATAGTAATAGTCAGTCCCAGTAACAGCTATCTTATTAGGTCCTTCTAATCTTCAAAACAGGAATTAGGAAGAGGGAAGGCAAAAGAGAGGCAAGAAGAATGGAAGAAACAAAGCTTAACATATGGAGGATGTCTCCTTATCTCAACAATCTGTCTCTCAAAATAATTTGACCTCTACTAATTTGTTGGGTTTTTTTAAGTCTGCCTACCAATATATTATGTCATTGCTTTCCTCTTGTAATGGATACTAATACAGCCATCTGTATTGTGCATTGGGGATTGTTTCTATGCTGTATGTCCATTATTTCTTTCTAACATTTACTTACATAAATCCACAGCTGAAACAGAAAACTTAAAACATACTACATATATATGTGACAGTGAAGAACAAAAAGCTACTATTGTTATTCAAGAGAGATATTTCATTAACCTCATTTACCTGAATTAGATTAAATAAGCCCTTTGAATGTGAATAACTGAGTTACAAATCTAAGTTTCCATAGTGATTATAATCACAGCTCAAATAATGAGGCTCGTGACATTATATAAAAAAAATATCAATAAAGACAATCTTACGTTTTTGCTCAACACACTTAGGAATTCAAGAAAGTTAAGAATATTTATTCCAGTATCAGGAGCCAAGACATCATGATATGAGGAGCTATCAGATTATCATACTTGCTCTTTGAATAGATTTCTTGTTTCATAAATCTGGGAGAAACACTGAAGCAACTATGTTGTATTTTACAAATATATTACCCTTCTTCTGCATTGTATTATAACACTAAATGGTTAGGGAGAAAGATTTCTATTCCATAACAACTTGTCTCCTAGCTATCTGGGTACAGCTGATGACAACCAACAATTCATCTACAATCAAATTAATGATCAGTAGATAATAACTAAAGCTTTCTGTAATGTTGGGTGATGACACGTAGAATTTATTCCATCTTTTAATAGTTCAGTATTCACAAAGGTTTTAGCTAAAGCATATGTTTGAATTTAAATATATGGGTCAGAATCTATTGATTTGTGCCTCAGTACTTTTGTGAAATGTGGCAGTAGTTTTGGTTCAGTTCAAAATATGTAAGTATCCAAGCGATGATTCTTAGTCTGGCAAATACTGTGATGACCGAAAAAAAAGTTTGCACTTGTACAAAAGAGAGCTCTGTCACTTCACTGTTAACTAGTTTGCATTCATAACTTATAGATGGTAGTAAATACTGATTATCTTATAAAATAGGCTAATATGTTCATTATTGTTGTGGCAGATTCAATTTTTAAAAAATTCTCATGTATGAAATCCTGTTTTTCTAAAGAACACAATAGGATATTTACCAAAATAAAATGTGTAGCTCTTTAAAAATATTGAACAAAGGCTCTTTCCTTTGAAGGAACAAATAATATGTATAACCACTTGAACAGGTATACTCTTCTTTGTTTCTCCTGCAAGACAAACAGGTCTTGACCTCAAACAATTCAAACAGTCTCATATGGAGATACCTATTTTGTTTCACATCTGAAATTCTAGAAGCCATTTATTTAGAAGGGTAATATATAGAATAAGGTAGTGAGCTGTGCCCTTAGAGACTGTCTAGTGTTGTAGATGCTCCAGGTTATCTCACCAGGTTTCTGGTTTCTGTTCCAGAGCAGTGCAGATGTCACAACAGATTTGTATCTGCCAGACCCACACAGATGGGTCTGTGATGCCAGGACACCAAAAAGAGCACTCAACACCCCCTTCAATTAAATTAATCTTGTAAAAGGCCTCAGAGTCTATCAATACCACTTACTTTCCACAGAATACATACCTGGGACTTGTTAACATCATTCCTTTTAAAATATACTTTAAATCTAACTCGTGTTTTCTAGATTTAGTTGATTTCTATCCCTACCACTATTGTTTGGGAGTCCAACCTGAACAATTCATATCTCTCATAATCCTATATTCTCTTAACTCAGCAGGATCTTATTAAACTTTTTATAAACATAATGTAAAGTGATGAAGTTAGCTTCTTTCCTTAGGGGCCGGAGTAAAAGAAACAGTTAGAACGAGATGATTTATGAATCCAGGATGTTATGGCTGTTAATGGTCTTAACAGGAATATTTTGCAGCATTGGCATTGCTGCAGGGGTCACAAATTATTTACTTGTATCATCACTCATCTTGGAAGGACGTGATCTGAATTTGGCTGCAGGAACTGAAGAAACGTATAGACACTGAACTCCTTGGAATATGTTGGAAGAACACAGTTTCCACAAATAAGTGTCTAAATGTTATATTTTTGGGTAATCGTGCCATCAGTTTGAGGTATATCAATATTAGAACTAGCAAAATCAGGCAGCAGGTCAACAGAGAATTAACTTAGCAATAAAACAAACAAATAATAACAACCTAACAAAACCCCAGTTTCTAGGAAGTTACTTTGTTCTCAAGCAAATGTGCCAACATGATCCCTGAAAAAGAGAAGGCAGAATATACGTTAGAATATGTGGAGGAAAATGAAGTCTTTATGTCACCGGAAGCAACAAAGAGGCACAATTGTATCTGTAAATACTCTATTCTCTTCTAGATAAAAGGAAAGACTCTCTCTAGCTACCACAAATAAAAAGTACCATGGAAAGAGCTACCTAGCTAAAAGGAAATGAGGAAATAAATGTACAGTCTAAGCAGCTGGAGCTGGGTGAAAGAGAGGTCTATGTATGGCATTTAGCTAAGGCATTACACCTGTCCAAGGTCTCAAGACTTGTCATCAGTTTCTATACATAGGTAGAATTGTGAAAGTAATTTTTTCATGAAGTCTTATTAAACTTAATATTTTTGACAAATTAAAAAATGAAGCATGGAATGATTGATGGGAACTTCATCTTCACTCCTTAAATATTTATGAAGTTAAGCACTGTTTTCCAATTTGATAAAAGACGTTAAATGAATGCATATGAGTTCTGGAACATAAAAACTTCATAAAAGTATTCCACAAATGCTTATTCATATGACATTTAAATCTGTCTTCTTTGAAGAAAAAAAAAAAAAAAGTATTATAGATGTTAATTTTGCTTCTCAGTTGAACTGTGGAACTTTAGTAGGCTCTGTTGTGATAGGACAAGGGGTAATGGTTTTAAACTAAAGGAGGTTATATTCAGGCTATATATAAGGAAGATATTTTTTACAGTGATGGTGGTGAAATACTGCATTAGGTTGTCCAGAGAGGTCAGGTTGGACAGAGCTCTGAGCAGCCTGATCAAGTTGAAGATGTCCCTGGTCACTGCAGGGTGGAACTGGGATATATGACTTCTAAAAGTCCCTTCCAACTCAAACTATTCTATGATTCTACGAACACAAGAGAAGGCTCTGGGGGGACCTCACAGCGGCCTTCCAGTGCCTGAAGGGTGCCTACAGGAAAACTGGGGAGGGACTTTTTTCAAGGGCTTGTACTAAGAGGACAAGAGATAATGGATCAAAACTGGAAGAAGGGAGACTTAGCCTAGACCTTAGGAGGAAATTCTTTTGTGTGCGGGTGGTGAGACACTGGAACAGGTTGCCCAGGGAGGCTGTGGAGGTCCCATCCCTGGCAGTGTTCAAGGCCAGGTTAGATGGGACTTTGAGCAACCTGATCCAGTGGGAGATGTTCCTGCCTATGACAGTGGGCTTGGAACTAGATGATCTTTAAGGTCCCTTTCCACCCTAGCCATTCTATGATTCTATTAACACAATTTTAATTGCATAGCATATAGTTAGATTAAAAAAAAAGCCACAACACCACAATAATTCTGGTCTGCAAAAGTGAAGGTGAGACACAAGAAGTGTGAAGTCTTCCTAAAACTGAAGAGCAGTTAAGTTAGGATCTCAGACTTGCAGCTACAACCAAAGCTGCCAGCTGCTTCCCACACCAGCCTCCTCATTTTAGCACTGCATATTAGAAAAACAACAACAAAAAATTAATAATTAAGATAGATGGTTACTTGATCAAAGAAGTCCTGTATTTAACACATTTATGTTTAGCACATACATATATATGTATAGCAACATAAGCTAATATGGCTTTTTTTCTAAAATATATTTCATGTAAAATGGAAAGTATTACCAGAATGCTCCCACCCAAATTTATCTTTTTTTAGGGTTGTATAAAGTCTGAAAGACTACAAAACATTGCAGATGGAACATTGTGGATATACTTAACACTTCACCATAAAGAAAAGAAGGATGTTCTCATCTGAAAAGTTTATGATGTCTGGGAAGGCTATCTAAAATAATAAAATGAGATGAAAGAAAAATAGGCAACTAATGATATTTTCTGTAAGGACTAAGTAAGCTTTATTGCCATGTAGATAGCTATACTTACCTGTATGATTTAGTGGAATGTAATTTTTATATATAGAAACATAATTTTCCCAAATTGATGTAGTATTAAACAAACACACAAAAAAAAGAAAAAAGAAAAAAGAGTAAATTATAAAATATGTAATAGATAAGCACTTATTCTTCCCTGGAACTATACTCCATCACAAAAATATTCAATCTGGAACTCTGAAGCTTGCATTGTACAATATACAAAAAGAATATACAAAAAGAATCTGGGTAACCTAACCAAAATGAGTAGGATATTTCAGGTTTAAAAGATAATAAAAAAACCGTGTCTTTCTGAAGGTTAGATCAATCATAATTGGAAGATTTCATCAAGAAATGCCTAGCTTTGTAATCAACCTTTTTAATGTAAATTACAGATAGATTAAAAAAATAAAATAGACTAAATAATTTGAATCTGTTAAGTATTATTGTCTTAGCTGTGAAATAGAAAGCTGTGGAGTTCAATGCAGAAACTCTTCTAAGTATCAATAGCAATCTAGAGGCATCATTCCTTTCACTTCTCAGAACCAACTTTTACAATTCAAAACACAGAAATCTATCAAATTATTTAGCGGGATACTATGATGGTTCCAGCTCTCTCTTGTGCCCACAACACACAAGAACTGCACTGCTGAAGTCCTAGATATGGAATAAAATTTGAACATGATCCAGGAGCCTGCATTTTTAATCCTGAGGGAATGTAGTATATTAGACATTTTTTTAGCATCAGATACAGTTGTATTTTAAAGTAAAGCTGTAAGGAATGGTTATATAGTGGTTAGGATTTAGGATTTGCCTTATCACTCCTCTGTTTGAAATTAAATGTAGGTGGGTGGTTCTCCACAGTAAGTCACCTTTTTGAAAGGAACTCAAGTATCAGGGTTACAAATAGCGCAGAAACAGGAATTTGACTTTGTTGCGAAGTGTCGAATCTCTTTATCTGAGAGAAGGGATACATGGGGTTGCATTCCCAGCTTCTTGGACTAGTTTCAAATTAAATGGCTGAATTTGTATAAGTTTACCAATGTTCCTGGAAGCAAGGAGTAGAACTGATAACTGTCCTAATCATCGGAATGATCCAACCAATATGCTACTGGGAAAATGACTGACTTTTGTCTTCACCTCCTAGACAAATTAATCTTTCCTTCTCCAGCAGAGGGAAGCTGTACAGATGCAGAGCACTTTCTTTTTTTTTTTTTTGCAGGTGTGGTACAAAATTCCTCCCATATCTGTCACAAATATAATCTGAGCCTCCTGGATGAAAGCTCAAATCATCTCTAGACCCTGGGAAAAGGAATTACGGAAACGCATATTGCATTTGTGTCATGCTTGATGGTTCTAATAAACCCACAAATTGTGGACTATTAGTGCAATTGCAGCCCAGAGGGCCAACCACATCCTGAGCTGTTTCAAAAGAAGTGTGGCCAGCAGATTGAGAAAGGTGAGTCTGCCTCTCTACTCTGCCCTGGTGAGACCTCACCTGGAATACTGTATCCAGCTCTGGTGCCCCTAGCACAAGAAAGATGTGGACCTGTTGGAATGTGTCCAGAGGAGGGCCACAAAAATGATCTCGGGGCTGGAGCACCTCTCGTATGAAGACAGGCTGAGGGAGTTGGGGTTGTTCAGCCTGAAGAAAAGAAGGCTTCAGGGGGACCTCTTAGCAGCCTTCCAGTACCTGATGGGGGCCTGCAGAAAAGCTGGGGAGGGACTTGTTACAAGGGCTTGCAGTGAGATGCCACTGGGTAATGAAGAGAGATTTAGGGAAGAGATCAGGAAGAAATTCTTTAGTGTGAAGGTAGTGAGACACTGGAACAGGCTGCCCAGGGAAGTAGTGGATGCCCCCTCTGTGGAAGTGTTCAAGGCCAGGATGGATGGGGCTCTGAGCAGCCTGGTCTAGTGGGAGGTATCCCTGCCCATGCAGGGGGGTTGGAACTCGATGATCTGTAAGGTCCCTTCCAACCCAAACTATTTTATGATTCTCTGATTCTATTCTATGATTCTATGATTCTGTGTTTCTCATTTAGCTTTTTGGTGTTTTATGATCCTACTATAACATGCTCAACCATTTCTATACAATGTATGGCACAGTTCTCTAAAACAGAGCTCTGAATATTTTTCTAGTGATTTGACTCGATATGTACTATCAGTAGTTTTCAGGAGCACAAGATACAGAATCTTTAATAGACATTATTCTTATTCTTGTACTGAACATCCTCAAACTCAGTCCTACCCAACTGCAGTGGTCCTACAGTGGTCCAGTTTACAGTCCTTGGAATACATTGGCCCAGTGGGATGGGATGTCACCCATTCTATTACTTTGCAGCTACAGGACAGAAAGGATGGGACACTCAACAGCTGAGTATCTCCCTTATGCCTCATATTTGTCACTGTATTAATGTAGCCCTAATCTGGAATCTGGCTCCCCTTGCTGAGCAGATTGGACTTTCCAATAGTATGCTGAAGGATGGCAATATCCTTTCCGAGGCTACTGATTCTTTCTCAAAAAAACCATGAACACTATTTTTTATTACTCTTTTCCTGATTCCTGCCGCATAAAAAATGGAAATACAATTCAAAACATCCAGCTTACTTGCATTCCTTTTCTTTAGGACATCCACAAAATTGAAAAGGTCTTCCCATGCACATAAGCTTAAAAGTATAAATTAATGAGAAAAAATTATTTTCCTTTCCAGTCTTAATGTATTTGTAACATATTTAGGGCTTTTGAACTTAATTCACAAGTTTAAATTCTGCTGTTAAGTGAGTGCTTGTAATAGCACATGCTTTGTCTTCCACACTGTAAATCTTAACAGTGCAGAGCACTCCATGTTTCACACACAATGTAAAAGATACATCATAGCCATTAACCTTCCCCTAAGTTGCTGATAAAGTAAAATAGGCCCATTATTTATAGTAACAGTAATGTATCTGTTTGGATAAATATTCCTCTTGCTGCAATAAACTGTACTGTTTTACAGCTGCATACCATCTTTGCAAACTATAAAGTGGCAATTAAAATTGCATATGAACAGAATACTATGTGAAGATTTGAAGGCAAAAGGGGACAAAACAGCTTTTCCTAAAACTTTCTGCAGCAAAAACTGAAGTTCAACGTATAAATCATTTAATGTTTGCTTATGTGATTTTTGAAACTACAGCATAGATATCACATTAAATGAATTTCTGGTAATCACCTCCTGAAGGCTGTTAATTTGATACAGTTAAGATCTAACATTTATATGCCTGGTACTTTTCTTATTGCACACAAGCTAGTTATATCACGAGGCTGTAACTAGTGTAACTTAAAATTTAATAAGCTATTTTGTAAATATATAAATATAATTATATTTAACAATATTAATAATTTAATAAAATGTATTATGATTTCACAATTTTAAGTGTAGCAAGAGACAAATTCAGGAGCTCTAGCTTTGTTTTAGTTACTGTGTAGCCTTGTGCAGATCACTACCAGTCAGCTTCTTTAGGTTTCTCACACCAAGATTTACAGTAGCATCTCCCAACCAAGAATCATACTTAAGTTCATATCAACACTCATGGTGAGGATCAGCTCATCACACTGACAAGCAGGAGTTAGTTGGTGGCCTAAAAGAGTGAGATCCACAAAGTTACCGGTCATGTCTTTCTTCACATTCATGCATACAAGGCATATTCATTAATAACTGATTCCAGATACAGACCTGTGGTGCTATAATACCTGAGAAGATATGCAGGATTTGCGCTGTTTAGTGATATTAGTACTCCTGAAAAAAACCCACAACATTTGTGGATCTCATAGCCACATTCATTTTTTACTGGGTGTGTCAGAAAAAACAGCCACATTCCTTGCCTCTTTCTTGCATATTTTTCTCATTCCTGTAACACTGAAAGACTTTGACTCACTGAAGTAAAAGTTAAAAGATATTCTAGGAAAGGAAATAGTAGCTTCAGAAACAAAGTAGCATAAGTAGACATGCCAGCTTACCAGTTTGTGAAACAACTGGGAAATAAATGGTCAAATACTGTTTTCTGATACTTTTCTATTCAGCTATCACTATCAGCATAATTTTAACCTCACATCTCAAGATACACTTATATCAGCAAGAAGATTTTTGAAAACAATAATTTATTGTAAATTACATTATTAACAGAGTAAGAAGTTTTCATCACTCTCTAGATGCTTAACATATAGGGCCACAGACCTAATGCCACGCAGAAACTCATAGTAACACATTTTACTTAAATACATGAACCAAGAAAAATGTATAGTATTAGTGACTAGCAGTTCAATCACTTCTATTTAAATGTACTAACATGAGATGCTATCATTAAATAAAAAATAAATATACAATATATAAAATATAATGTATAATTAATATATAATATGTATATTATATGTAATATAGTATATAGGGTATATATAATGTATAAAATATAGATAATATATTTATGTAGTCAGCTTGACACAGTCTTGGTTTCAAAAGCTGTAAAATAACTATCTGCATATGTCCATGTGTTTCAGCAAAGTTGTGAAGTTTAAAGCCATACTGAATTAATTGTGAAACAATTCTCTTCCCTCTTGATCTATGAAAAATGTCATTCCCAAAATTACAAAAAAAACCCAACCATGAATAAGTGAAACGAGCTACACATAGCTCACTGCCAAACTTATAAGCTTTAAAAGAAAACAAAAAAGGGTATTTTTTCCAGTCAAAACTATTCCAATTACAGTGTCACTATGCTTCTTGCCACAGTACTAGATGAAAAATAAACAAGCAGTGAAACAACCTTCCCTTGCCTGATTCCCTCAGTTCTTAAATATTAAGATCATTTGAACTGGAATTAAAATTATCAATATTAAATATGACATTATCAAGTGAGTCAAGCTATATATATTAGGGTACATAAGGTAGCATTTTCCCTAAAATGACACACTGTTCTTTAGGCTTCCAGTTAAACAGACATAAATGTATATTGAAATATACTTTATGCAAATTCCACCTTGCAGTTGAATGAAATAACTCATTCAATAAGAAATAAGAAAATGTCATTCATCAAGAAATAAGAAATTGTCATGTATCTGAATGTAGATTAAAGTCTTGTGCACGTAAAGGAGACATACTGCTTAAACCAGGACAGACATGCAATATAATGTACATATATTAAACATGCACAATATGTGACGTGTGATAGATTTGAATATATATTGTAAATATGCACATACATGAAATATGTGCATGATACACATAGGAAAAAAAAATATACACAGGCTTAGCTCAGGCAGCCTGCACAGTTGCAAATTGTTCCTAAGTACTGCTAAAACTGATTCACAGATGTGAATTGAGCATAGTGTTGGAGTTATGTATGTAATGTAGGTATGTAATTTCATAAATAAGAGAAAATACAAAATATATCATGCTGTTCCAACAGTGAACGCTACTGGAATAACCAGGAGCAACCTTCAGCTTTTGTGCATCAACTGCCACTTTTTCTTTAAACCTTCAAACTATTATGAACTATTATTAAACTACAATACTAACAGGTTTTTTGTTAATCATCTCAAAGAACTGTGATGGAGATTGGAATGTTTCGCTATTAGCTGTTGTGAATTACACTGGAAATTAAAGGTGCCAAGAATTATAATAACTATCATTCAAAATCTCATGGTTTTGGCTGTGCTGTACTGGTGATTTGCAAACAAATCCAACATCTTCCCTTGTGCTGGCATATGCACTTGCACACCAGCCCATTAAATCAGATTAGAGACTTGACATGGTACCAAATAATCTTAATTTATTTTTAATTTCTTCTTTAGATTCCACTTATTTTTTTTCTAATAAGGTCTCTTTGGACAAATTAAAGTTAAAATGATAGGTAAAAAGTAACACAAAGTTCAGCCATAAACCTATGCTGTTTTTCCCTCATAATTTGCAAGAACTGATGTTTCGATCCCAGACAAAAATGTACCCCAAAGAGTTAGAGAACATCACTAGCTATGAAATTTTTCTACTGATTTTTTTCTGAAAGCAGCCAAAGTGAATTAAAAAGTTTCACAAACTGTTAAAAAGCTTTGGGATATATTATTTTGCATAATTACTGTGGAAAACCTGGACATATGATTGGTAAAAAACAACCTTTTAAAAGATGATAGCTGCTGCAATCATAGAAGGGGAAAAAAACAAAGCAATTGTGAGCACTGAAACTGAAAACAAAATAGTTGATTCTGTGGTTAGTACAGCATTTTTTGATAAATGCTACAAGCGTGTCAAATACCTTTTTTGCTGGGTGTTTCTTTTCCTTTTTCTTTTTCTCTCTTCTCTTCTCTTCTCTTCTCTTCTCTTCTCTTCTCTTCTCTTCTCTTCTCTTCTCTTCTCTTCTCTTCTCTTCTCTTCTCTTCTCTTCTCTTCTCTTCTCTTCTCTTTTCTCTTCTCTTCTCTTCTCTTCTCTTCAGATATGTTCCAGAGAAGAAAATGTACATATAGTATAGTAGTTTCTTAGTTCTGCTGTTAATTGATTTTACTTCTTCAGATAATTTTATTTTTAGGCAGATTCTGACACAAGCAGGCCTAAGTTGCAAACAGATCCTTCAGACACAAATTGTTAATCACCGATTCTGTGCCTATTGCCTTGCAGTTAATTCATAACGCCAGATTAGAAAGGATCAAGATGCAAGGCTAATCACAACCAGGAGACAACACAACAATTCAGTAGTGAGACCCCACAGCATTCAGGCCCTTAACAGAGGCTGAACAAAACAAATTTCTTAACATTAGAATTTGCTCATTGTAGCATTTTGTGCCTCTATCACTTCTTAACTTTGACACTTACACATAGCAATTTTACAATACTATTTGGCTGTAAGTAAAGACCTAAATACCCATATCTGCTTGAATCATACTTACAACTTGATGCCAGTACCTCACAAGCATGCACACCATTCTATAACAGCAGTATCACAAATTCAAGGAAGACTGCAAGTCTGAAAAATGAACTTTTTACATAATGTGAAAAAGTAGTAGCAAACTTTTTTTTTTTTATGGAAAGAGATGATTTGGGAAGGAAGAAGAAGGGGGGAAAGCAAAAAAAAAATGAAAAACATATTCTGTTTTCTGTATCTGGGATTTCCAGGAAGCCTTGTACCCAAATGCCAGCAGATGAGGGTCTGATTAAGGTCAAATATCAGATGCATTTAGTTTGATACAGCAAGGCAATCCTCTGTTATTTGAAATTAAAAGAAATACACAGTAACCATGTTTAAGATCCATGATAGCTCAACCAGAAGGGAAAAGATCAGAGTATACAGATCTTCAAGAAACTTCATTGGTGGCATTTCTCTTTGTATGGTGCTCCATTCTTGTGTGAGGAACATCTGATTAAATGGAATTAACTGTCCATTTAAATGACATATATACAAACCTGACTTATTTACTACATCTGTATTAAAGAACAGATCTAGTTGCATTCCTCAATTCCACTAATGTCTCCTTGTTAGCTTCTAAATGGCAAGGTCCAGATGATGTAATTAAGAAAAATCCCTTTACAAGATAGACTCAAGAATGTCATGCTTAGCAAGCCAGTCATTCATATAAATGTGGAATTTTTAGCCTGAAATATTAAATTCCACACTCTTAATGCATGCTAAAGGCAGCTCTCCACTATGATATTTGAATAATGTTTTTCAATGCCTTCAAACTGCATTATTGCCTATTTAATGTAAGTTTATAGAATGTGCTTTTTTTACTAAGCAAGCAGAAACATCCAATCTAATTGTAAATTACATTTTAAATTTTAATTTCCTGTTTCTTTAAGCACAGAAATAATTTCAATTCTCAGAGAAAGAGGAAATTAGAATTTATTTTAGACATCTCTTAATTCCATATTTTCTGAAATAAATGTGTAAAAATACTTGTAAGAATCTGTGAAAATATTCTAATGTAGTCACAGTTATTTTTATGTCTTTCTCAAGGCATAAAAAGAACTGAGGTAAGCCTTGTTTTTAATAATCTAACTCTTTTTAATTCTCCACTTTTATGAAGAAAAATCTTGCAACTACGTGATCCTTTTACTCATAGTGATTAATTGTACATGCTATCAGGAGGCAATTTAGGAAAAAACAGAAAGAATCTTCATTTATAAAGATTTACAAGACTTTGCATCTTAAGTCATCACTTGTGGAAAAAATGCTGAATGGTAAAGGATAGCTTTTAATCTAAATTAAATGTTTAGTGACTATTTGTGGGAAGTACTCATAATCTTTTAGCAGCTTGGATGCTTTGTCATTTTTCTCATTTAACAAGATCCTGTCCTACACTTCAAAACAAAATAATTAAAAAAAAAAACCCAACCCAACCTAAACAACATAATCTCTGCAATTCACTTTTATTCCTTTTACCATTACTTGGAAATACCCTAAATATCCATTACAAGGGGTTTTTTGAAAATATTCTTAAGGCTGTACAATAGTAAGGCTGTGGGGGGAGGGAGAAATGACCAGTGACTGCTATTTGCATAGTTACTAGTGACAGATTCATGTTCTGCAAATCTGTTTAAGAAAAACAAAGGTTTTAGTTTAACAAAGTCCAGGTTAGGTTTGCAGAAAATAGAAATTAAAAAATGGTAGATAGATCATGTGCTTCAGTGGAAAAGCAAAGAAGCTTCATGCTTAGTTGTTCTGCTGTACCAAGGTTTATGGAGTCATGTAAATTTTATTCTTGGATTATTTGTGAAAGTGGTATTATGGTTGGACTTGATCTTAAAGGTCTTCTCCAACTAAAATAATTATGTGATTCTGTGATTATTACAGAATCACAGAATCACCAAGGCTGGAAAAGACCTTTAAGATCATTAAGTCCAGTCTATAACCTAATACTACCACATAGGCTAGACCATGGCACTAAGTGCCACATCCAGCCTTTCCTTGAACACATCCAGGGATGGTGCCTCCACCACTTATTAAGAGCATGCTAAGCTATTTTACTAAAAAAAAAAAAAAAGAAAAAAGCAACAATCAACTTTTAAAACCTCATTCAGTCAAAGAATTTAAATGTATGAGAATTTTTAATTTCCCTATGAAAATGTTTCTTTACTCTGTCCTTATTTTTCGGTATACTTTCTTACGGATATTATACATTTATGTGGATTTTAGTTATCTTGCAAAAAATTTACTATTCGGAATGTACAAGCCACTATAGAGATAATGACTTTTAGCAAACACTAAACATGAAAGCAACAATTATATCTTATTCTAGGAATATGTCTTTCCCCTGTGTGAGATTTCTGTCAATCTTTAAATAACCATTTTTCTTTCTAAATCATCCCAATGTTTACTTCCTATGACAAAAATCTGATTCTAGAAACACTGATCAATAGTGATGGCTATTTGCTTCAGTTTATGCTGTTTTCTCCTCTTGCTTTCTGTAGTTGTTGAAAAATAGCTTTGTTTGCCAAAGTTAGCTCTTCCAAAGGTATTATAAAAATCTGTTGCTATAGTTGTCAGTTTACTTGGTTGCAGAAGAGAAGGAATGGCATAACTGTTCCAGGAGTTCCTTTTTTCAAGGGAAAAAAAAAAAAAAATCCTTAGCCAAGATAGATTGGCACTGTAGTATTTGCTAGGAAAGCTAACAAAATATTAAAATATCAGTAGCATGTACCATGTTACAAAACTAATGGGACAAGAATAATGGGACTCTCATGATGAAAATACAAGACATAGGACTATGATGTAAATGAGTTCTGATGCAGAGCCCCCGCCATTCAAAGTGACCATAACAAATTATTATTCAAAAAGACATTCTAATTCTTAAGAAATAATTTGGTCTAAATAACATTTTTCCATGGAAGGTGATGGATAAGCATTCCAAAGACATTTAAGATTATGTGGGGAACACTAAGGATTTTCTAATAAAAGAAAACAAGTATTTCTAAAAACATAACATTTTAGTTTATAAATCAAAACTGAAGTACCTGCAGTGAGGGCTCCATTTCATTTCTAATATTGAAGAACAGTAACATACATAATGCTAGCAGAAGTCTAGAGCTGGGGTCATACAGTCAAGAACAGTAGATAAAGATGATACCTGAAGGAGTAATTGGCTGAGCTGACATATTACCCACTAAGGGTCTGACATCATTGCCACAGCAGAGCAAAAGTCCCATTTTGAAATATTTAATCCATGAGTAACAAAACCATGTGTAATACTCTCAGTATTGGGAATAGAGTTCATAAAGTATTGTTCTTAAGTATTATGATTATTTTATTTCAATTCATTAAAATCATAAAATAGTGTGCTGCTAAGAATAACATGCAGAGATTGAAAATGAAAAATTGACAAATTTGAATTGTATAACCACAGAAAGCAGAAAATATTTAAAGGAGCAACTTCCTACCTGATTTTTGAATAATGGGAACATTTGCATTATATCTATTGTTATTGTATGCCTTTATCACTTTTATTGTTGTGCTGCAGTATAGCCCTTTGAAGGTCTGCCAAACCACTGCGGTTTGCTCAAATGCAGGGCTGAATTTTAATTAAGTTTAGTAAAATACTCAGTGAATTTGCTGAGCATGATTAGGCCAGTCATTCTGATAGACATGCAGAGGGCATCTTGCTTAGTTTTTTTAACAGCTGACAGACACAATTACTAGATTTTTGTGAGATTAAACATGAAAAATACAGGCTGTCATCACCTCTTTTCACTGAGATTTTTTTTTTTTTTTTTTTTTTTTTTTTTTTGTATTTACACAGCAACAAAAGATCTCTTGGAATTATAAAGTACTGAAGAGCAATTTAGTATTCGTATTTGTGAGGAGCAACTCTAAAAAAAATGTGATTTTTTTCCGCTTAAATATTTCTAATGTTTCCCTCCCTCCTTCCAATGAAGAGGCATTTCCATGCTCTCTGCAGAGTGACATTAAATATGCATGCAAGTGGAGGACTTCTTACAGACTTCTTTTGACTTTTTCATGGAAGTGATACCAGAGCCTCCCTCTAGGTTATGCAGTTAGAGTAGAGCATCCCCTATATATACCTGTATCTTCAATTTTCCCTGTGAAGCATGACTACTACTCACGAATACAAATATGCTTCTTTATCTCTTTCTCTGTGACAGTGATTACTTCACTTCTTTAGAAGTTCAAGAGCCAGGTGGGTTTTGACATAATAGCAATTTCCTTGACACCACTTAGGAATGTTGGTTTTGCTGTTTTCTCCTACCTGTTCTCACAGCAAGCTTAGGGGAAGAAAACATGATGTATTGAAAACAAATGTATAATAGCTGTCCAGCCAACCAAACAGTTATCCCTAAAACATTGGAAGAAAGGAATCATAATAAAAAGGCAAAGAACATGCAGAAGGGTCATAAGTGACAGCATTCACAGTAAGATATTCAAGATCTTAACTCAGGTGTTCATAGAGTACTGAAGTACTGTAACCTTTTGTATGGTGAGCAAGACCATTGATACTCTGAATTAAACTTCAATATTGTTTTATGAAAGTATATGAAAAGGACGCCAAAATTAATACCATTTGCATTCACTTTGAGGGGCTATAAGAAACAATTTTTTAACTCAAAACCTAAAGATTCATTATTCAGTGACTGAACTTCTGTGATCAAAAAAGTCCCACATAAAACAGGAGTGAGTTGTAGGAGAAGCAAGAGTAGTAAATAAATTACCACAAACCACAACACTTAAAAGACTGAATTACAGAGACCTAAGAGATGTCTTCCCTCTAACTGAAAAAATGAGAAAAACAGAAATGGAGAAGATGTACAGCTGAGAGCGGGAAAATATACACTTAAAATCAGGACAGTAAATTCAGGTTTTAAAGTCCTTCAGTACAAGTAACAGCCTGCCTGTGCACACAGAAGTAAAGGGTGGAATAGATGGTGCTAATGTTTGATTCCAGTGCTCAACAGCAATTTTCATATATTTTGGTGTGAAGGTACTAAAAACACAGAAGTGCTTGGAAAAAAGATTCCATTACTGGACTTTGTCTCAGTCTACAGAAAAATGCCCAAAAACCAGAGTAATATGTTTTTCAAAAATACTGTTCATTGCACACCTTTTCTCAGCCTCTTGTCATTAACTTCTCACGTATTACTCAAGTTAAGACACAAACCTATGTTATGCTTACTATTCTTTTAATTGGAATGTTTGTATGTTTAAGCAATGGATTTCCTTCGAATAAGCATAGCAGAATTAGACAAAAACATCGGAAAACAAGCAAAGAACTGAACCTGACCCAAAAAAAAGCCTTTTTACTGATTACTATCTACTGATAGAGAGAAGCTATATGACAAAGGATCATGTGAGTTATACAGAACCATTAGCTGACAGAAAATTTTGCTTGGTGTAGCGGTATTTAAAATATATTTTCTGAAATTCTATTGCCACATAAAAGAGGAAAGAACACTTACATGTACTGTCATCACCATGTTCACTGGTGCTATCCATTGCATCTTCACTTTGTCACACTTACAGGGTCATCCATATCCCTGGGGTGGTGTCTTAATTGGGGTGTTTATTGTTCAAAGGACTGATGAAGTGTAGAAAATAATTAGCATATTCCAAATTTCAGCTTTAGGATGTTGTTTACAAGAATTTCCCTTTGAAAGCTATATCAATGATATGCAAATTCATTCCTGTGTCACTGCTTACCTTCACTAATGTAAATCCGAATTTATAAAGCAAAACCCACAATTGTGGTTTTTTAAGACATATAAGCTTTATTGAGCTTAATGCAGCTCATTATTTCAATTTTTAATCTTGTATTTCCTTGCCACAAAGATATTATGTACTTTTCATTAAAAACTACATAATTAATATAAATATTACATTATATTGCTAAGTACACAGATCACACAGATCAAGGTCACACAATAAGTAAGGAAAGTAGAAGTAACATTTCTCAAGAAGTAACAGTTCTCAAGAAGGTTCAAATAGGTAATATTGTTTAACCTTATAGGTTTTTTCCTAAAATTATCTGAAAATTGCTAGTGATTTTTGGTATATGTCTAGAAGAATTATGGCATTAACACATCTAGGAATCATTAATGTAAAAACTAGTTTGCTATAGTTAAAGACGCCTTTGTCAACTGTAATGATTCACTTTTTGTTTTCCACAAGTACAATTTCAAGAGATGATATGAATTATTTTAGTAGGTTCTCTTTGAACATCAAAGTACTGAATCCTCTTTTTACCTAATGCAGCACTTACTGTAAAGTTTCTGAAATATAGGCAGCTCTCAAGTTATTTGTTCACAGTAGGTGCCTGCCCATCACCCTAATTATAACTTTGGTAGACTTCCAAGACAGATACCCTCCATCTGTTAGTGTTTTATGGAAATAGTACCTTGAGGTCCACTTGACTTATGACCCCTCAGATTCTCCAGCAATTTAGTAATTCTTTTTTTTTCTCAGTCAATAAACTTGACAAAAAATGTTGCATGGAAACAACTCAGGTTCTACACTGCATCCATGCACAATTCTCCAGTCCTGGGGTTTTCAGAACCTCTCCACAAAGCTAAGACTTTCAGACTACCCTTTGTGGCAAGAGTACCAGAAAACCTCAACAAAAAAAAGATGTTAAAATTCTCCCTGAATCCTAAAAAAAAAATAACTGAAGTATTGTGAAGCCTGAGGCTCTCATGATCGAGGGCTGTGATCTCTAATGAAAGAACATCGAACAGCTAAGATTGACAGACACAGTTAGAGGGTCAGGGATTCTGGGATCACTCCTTTAAACCTAGAGGCTTGAATATTACCCTTGACAAGGGGAATAACCAATGTAGTTTCACAACCCATGTATTTGTTGGGACTAACAGAGAAATACAAAGTTAGGGAAAATAATATTTTGGGTTATCTATTTTTATAAATGTACTTGCATGGATGTGTATGTATTTGTATACAGAGAAAGAAGAGGAAGAATATGCAGCAGCAGAGCTTGTTCTGAGGAGAGATGTCTGAAAACATCACTTAATTGCAACTGCATCTGGATCTACAAATGACATCCCCAAGCCTGAAATAAACAGAAGCTGGAGTCTCCTTTTTCTAACAATAGCTAATATTTTTCTTTTCTTTTCTTTTCTTTTTTTAATGCCAAGGAAAAGCACTGCTATTTCAAAAGTTTATATGACAAAGTAATACAACTTACAGCTTTACCTAGTGAAATGTCACTGTCAAAGATTTTTGAAACAGAGTAGTTTTATGTATAATAAAAATCTGTACCAGACAATATAGTTAATATACAAATCAGTTTGCTTATTTTAATCCTTATGTAGCACAGAAATTTGTAAAGGTACAACATTAAGCCATATTCTGCTTCAACGTGAAAAGTAGCTAGCATTCATATATAATGATGGTGATCATAGTATCAATTCAGAATTAGACAGATGTTTCAATTTTGCAACTGATACGCCTGAAGAAACAAAACCAATCAACCAGTCAAGCACAGAAGCAAAATACAGTTTAGATAAGTGTTTCCTAATCAGTTAATAGCTAAATTAGTTAATACTAAAACACTACTTTTCCCAGACATTACCAGCACCCTAAAGAAAATACCTGACTTTCCATAAGCAAGAAGGTAATTTTAGCTTGAATATTCTATATAATCAATGGCCTGCTCTGAAAGAGCAAGTATGTCAGAATGAGATGAGAAATGTCTTGGGTAGCAGATAGGTAGACTCAGATTTGGACAAGGATTTGTCCAGTTACTTTAGTTCACGATTTCTCTGCTGACAAACTCAGACAATGGCTTTAAGTGCTCTGCTGAACAAGGGAGCAACAATCTAATATTTTGCTTCTGTGCTTGACTGGTTGATTGTTTTTGCTCCTTCATGTGTATCAGTTGCAAAATTGAAACATCTGTCTAGTTCTGATCCGATACTATGATCACCATCATTATATATGAAAGCTAGCTACTTTCCACGTTGAAGCAGATTATGGTTTATGAATTTCTCTGTTTTTTTTCTGCTACATAAGGATCAAAATTAGCAAACATTAATATATTATCTTTCATTAAATAAGAATAATTCACTACATAAAAACATTAAAGTGGAAAAATTTTGATAGATTTCTCTTTCTTGGCTGTTTCCTCAGCCTTGAGATCTCCATCTTGCATACTTGTGATCTCAGGATCACAGGTCTTATTAGAACTGGAAAAAGTCTTTAACTTTTGGAGACATAGTGGAGATAAATTTCATTAAGTATCCAGATCACAGGGGAGAGGGAATTTGATTTATTTTATTTAAGAAAATGTAAGATTGTAGAGGTGAAAAACAGATAATTAAGTAAGATAACAGATTTGCTGGAATATTTTACTATGCAAAATTGGAGATGAGAATGTCACACACAAAAAAGAAGTATTTATTGTAGAAAAAAAAATAATAGCAAAAAGGTAGGTTTTTATTTATTCAGTGAGAATATACTATGATGAAAATATTAAATTTTAACTCAGTTAAAACTCTACCACACCCACAATGTAGATTTTTTCTTTAGGATTTTATGCTTGAGATACATTTTAAATATACTGATGTACATATATTTAAAATATTTACTGAAACCTGGGTAAAGCACAACCATGTAAAAATATAAGGACACACTGGAGGAGAGATCAGAGAAGGGGAAAAACATGAGAAGAACAAAAACACATAATCTATGAAACAAGAGTCTAGAAAACGTGTGCTCAAGTGTGCTGAATGCATAGGAATGATGAAACTGAAGTAATGATGCTGCTACCTGGCAAGGATGAGGTAATTTGAGTGAAGTGCCATGGACAAAAGGTAGATTGGAGAGGGACTGGGTGGGCATGAAAGGAGAGGAGCTCCAGACATCCAGTAAAAACAGTGTTCCATGAACTGAAGAGGTTAAAGCAATAAAAGGGATGATGCAGTCACTGGAGAGATAAACCAGATTAAATGTGCTTCTTTTTCAGCCAGGGAAACTAGGACATGTTTACCTTGCAAGACAAGAGTACCAAGAGAAATTAAAATATTGAGGAAAAGTAAGGGAGAGGGGGGAAAAGGCACAAGACAGACCAGTATGAAGTTCAGAAATAACCAGGAACCACATCCATGGAAGAAAGGAAAGACAAGGTCAGAGTCCATGAAAGAAGATAAGGAGTCACCAATAATCTCATACTAAACGCACCAAAAAAAGTGAAGGTACTGATTCAAACAGCTTCAGTTCTACCTAGTCTTTGCATTTGCTTTTGCTTTTTATTTTTTGCTTTGTAGCTTTAAGTCTTCAAAAGTAGTTAGCGAGGAATAATGAAGTTAAATAAAACACAAAATTTAAAGGGTGTAAGCCAGTTGTGAACCAGGCTAACTTCTGAACAACAAAAAGACCGAGCAAGAGTCATGTCAGATGAGGCTCATCAAAATTAGGGAGATAGGAAGCATGTAGCTAATGAAGGTCTATCTCAAGTCAGCTAAAAGCGATATGAGTGTCACTCAAAAAAGACAAAAAAAGTAACATACTAGAACTTCAGAATTCAGGCCTGAAATGTATCTTACACAAATTTCTTTACAAAATGCACATACATATCAAATTGCTGATAATTTACAGTATGTCCCAGTGATTTTAACTTCCTGCTTGTTTTACAATATAGATTATCCAGAAAAAAATAACTGTATCTGAATTCTAAAGATAAAGAAATATATTCAAAAATATCTATGTTTCCTACTGGAACTAGAAATCCTTAACAATGGAAACACTAACAACAGTAAAAAACTATTTTTTTACTTGAATAGCACTCAAGATGCAGTTTCATTTATGTAAATTATGAAATGTGCAATTCCTATCTCTTTGTTTTCACATTCTAAAAGCAGTAAGAAAAAGAATATCTTATGGTGAAATACTGTTACTCGTAACTTTTTTCAGGTTTTACATGAATGTCAATGGAGCCAGGAATTATAAGTGAGGTATTAGCAGTTTCCTCTGTTATATATATGTTTAGTTGTGCCTTTAGTTGCGTTGGCATAAAGAAGAAATCAATATTTCCTCCTCTGAACACAAACCATTAATAAAGATATATTTATTAGATATAAAACAACTATTCTAAAAGAACGCTAACAGTATTGCGAAATTAACTCAGGCTTGAATATTCAAATGCCTCTGCATATGCGTGTTTTACTGACATGGTAATATGTTTTTCCATAGAATCCCTGCTGTATTCAATCAAATAATGGGTGATGCTTGTTTGTCAAATTACTCAACATTCTCTTTCCTCATTGTTCAAACCATTTTCTGAAAACAAATTGCAATTGACTCTTCGTAGCTATCAATATATTAATTTCTACACCACTATGAGACAAATGCATTAATATGCCATTCTACAGAAGAAAAATAGGAACATCTTAGAAGTATTTTCTAATTTCAGGTGTCTAAATTTACAACAAGCACTTGATATTTTCAGTTATATGTTCCCACTGTTTGCTAATCAGGCTTCAAGATCTCCTGTTTGGTTGGTTGGTTGTTGTTTTTTTCTTGTACTACTTTTTCAGTAATAATCACCAATTCAATACAGACCAGTAACATCGCTTTTTTTTAGATGAAGGCAGGCTTTTTGTTTTAGGAATGCCTTACTGACATGCTCCTAGTTCAACAACCATGAAAGTAATGTGCTTACAAAATGTATCCTCCAAATATCTTTCTTCTTGCTCCTGCGTGCAGGTGCAGCACCAATTAGAATATACTGACCCCTCAGATTGGTATAGATTTAATGTTTTTATGAAAGATTCATAATAAATATGCAAAAATAAGAAAAGAGGAAAAGGTAGGAAACAGTGCATGTCATCTAGAAAAATGGTGTTTGGATAAAGCATGTAAGGAAAAATGCCTGACTGAGAAAGGGAGTTGAGACTTGAGTGAAACATCGGAGACAATGGAGCAGAAAAGTCTGTATTTGTTTGAAGACAATTCTCAATCCATGTTTGGATTGAGATTGATTCCTCTGCCATTAGAAGATAGACATTTTTCAAGCAGTGTCTTGCTATGTAGTTTGTAGATAGTAAATTGCTACTCTTATTAGTTAATCTTGTTCAGAAATCTGCGAATTATTCATCATTTTAGCCATCATTAATTTGATGTATTTTGTCGAACTTTCCCCTTTTCCCCTTTTCTTATATAGTAATTTCCCATTATTGTCCCAAATTCCTTGACCCATGTTCACTTGCCCAGACACCACATTTATGTGTCTGCTTTCCCAAAACTGGCTCCAAGAGTTGTGCTCCCACATGTCCCCTTCCAGGCACTACCCGTGCTCATCCACTAATATTAGTCTCAGTCCCTTCAGTTCCTTTGTTCACCTCAGACCTATGCCAATGAATGCTTTCTTCCTTTCTCTTCCTCCACTTGCTCAAGATTCTCTCGCAGCCTTCTAATGGGATTTCAGTAAGATCTCCCACGTCTTCTTGCTCTGACTCACCTCCCATGAAAAGGGCCAAGATTGCTCCCTGAGTTTTTGAGTCCCATTAAGCATTGTCCATTTCCTCACACCACCCCAGGTTGCCTCAGGGTGTGCTCTCCCCCATGACCTCTCTCCTGGGACTCAAAGACCTTCCCTACTAGTCACACTTCAGAGAGAGGTATCAGTGGCTGCAGGGGAGAGGCAAAGAGAAAGGACCCTCCTACTGCCTTCCTTGCTGTAGAAAAGGAGTTTTTGTAGCTACACAGTAACACTGCAGAGATGGGGTGATTTGCTTTGGAAAACAGGGAGGCCACATAGCAAAAAATAGAGAATTGCTGAGATCAGGCTTGGGCAGACACAGGAAGATCACAAAAAGTGTGCAATCAATATTTCATTATTAATCATTTCAATACGTAATACACCAGATTGTAATCAGTATTGTGTACGCTGAGAGCAAGGATATGAATGTATTATCTGTATAATGCTGCCCATCACTTAGGGTAGGAGGCTCTTACTACCAGCACAGAAGAATCTGTCTCCTCTTTTTAATTGCTTTTGTTTCAGATGTCTGAAACCAGATGTAGTATGACCCAAGAAAAGTCCCCCTCCAGCTCAGAGAGCCATTGGGGGCTGCCACTGCCCCGGTACCAGCTGTGCCCTGTGCAAAGCTCACTCCTTCCTCAGCAGGGCTGCAGAGTCCAAGAGCAGGCCAGTAGTGCCACCCTGCACAACATCTCTGACAAGGTTCAAGTCTCTCCTCTGTAGCATGAGCTAGACCTTTCCAATAAACAGCTGTCAAAACTATTACTTTTAAGTGGTAAAGCTGTATCTTGTTCCCTGATTTTTGTCTTGAAATCTGCTCACCAGTTGGGACCAAAACCAGTTAAAATTGCCTTGAGGCAGATTAGTAGTTGAGCTCTAATCGCTGTGCCACAGAGTTTGGAAAGTAGTAAGGCACAGAGATAACTTCCTCTGTTTTTACTGCAGAGCCATAGGAACTTACTCTACACATAACACACAATTGTAAAACCTATGCATCTATTTCAACAGTAGTGGACACATACTGGATGGATAACTGGTAATCTAAAGAGCATAAAGAGGTTTGATTCACATCAGCTTTACATAAAGGTAAAATGTTAAGTTTTGTTTCTTTGTTTTCACATAATTCACTCAGTTTCAGGATTACGGCATGCATGGGCCTGAAATTAATGCTTTCTTGTTCTTTACAGGGATTTTTTGATTACTCAGCAGAGTAGGAGTAATGCTACAGACTTTACTTCCTTTGCCACTATAATAATAATGAAATATAAAGTACATTCACCTCACGTCTAGCAGACTGGTGCTGGTCCTCACAGCAGTAATGTTTTTCTTCTTCTGACAGCATTCTGTTTTTTTCAGCTACCAAGTGTACTGTATTTTCTGAAGTATGTTTTCTCTTCATCATTACACTGATTTATATCAATAGTTTTCGTGCATGTTCCTCAGTCACAAAACCTAACCTAACCTCCCATATTCACTCTGCTACAGGCATTTTTTAATTTGCCTACATGGTTATGAAAAGCTTAACTTAGAAATTTCTAGATATTTCCATTACTGTCAGTAAGCTCTAAGTTGTCTTAGAAAAAGATTCAGATTTCTCTCTAGTCTCACTATTATTTTAAGATAATACTGTATATATTTTTTTAATTTGCTATTTGGAGGTTTAAAAATTTAAAGTAGATGTGTCCTGTGACTCACTAATACTTAATTCAAAAAGCAGTAATTAATATTTTGTATATTCCATTGACAATTCCAATTACATAGCACTGTATTCTCATTTGACTACATCTCGGATTACTAAGTGGAAGGAAAGGCTGGACTCCTTATTCTCACTTTGTTTGGACTCGGGAAGAACAAAAGGGTGGTTATATATTTATATCTTTGTGATTCCATGATTTGCAGCTCCCTGACTGGAAAGTAAATAATCAAATTTCAAATTTCAGACTTTCTAAATTTTTGCTTTTCTTCCTCATCATTCAGAATAACAAAGGGCACTTTGTGACCTCTATGTAATTTGGCATTGTCAGTTTATTTTCTCAATTCATAACATTTAATGTTATTTCCACTATAATTTTTGATATGTATGATCTAAATCTGTAGAGACTGGTCAAAAGTAAAAGAGAATTATGAAACTCTGAAATGGAAGCTCAACATTCCAAACATACAAACTTGTAACAAAACCAGACATTCTGGCAACCAAATAATATTTTTAAGAAAATATATTTTCAGTATGTGTTTTCTGTGAGTCAAATATAAAATCCTCAATATGCATCCAGAATTTATTCATTTTTTTAATGATCATCTTCATAACCTACTAATTATATTTCAAAATATACAGTGAGTAAGAAGTATGGATTCCAGTGTGTGTGTACACGTGTGTGTGTTTCAGCTTACTGCATGAAGCCTTGTTGATTATGCTGATTTTTACTCTGTTGTTTGCCTGGTTCAGACTTGGTTTGTTAAGCAGAATAAAGACAAAAGTGTTTTTTTCAGCATTTGAGCATTATTTAAGAAGAGTACAACTTAGAATCTGAGAACAAAACTGCAAAACAGTCAAAAAAATTTTCACATTAGTTTAGCAAATAATTATGATCAAATTATTTACAAGCAAAATATACAACTTTTCATGTATTTTCATCTGTAAATACTAAGAAAGAAAAGTTGTCAATGAAGATAAAAATTGGTAGAAGTTTAAAAATACCACAGAGTCACTTTTTAATCTCACACAGTCATTAGGATCGCTAGTGAAGTCAGCAAAATATTTCCAACTCATGTTAGTCAGCGATCGGCTTATCAAAAGTAGTAACCTTCTCCTCCAGCATATATAAAACAAACATGAAAATATTTCATAACATAATAGAGTCTTAAAATTACTTTTTTTTTCCTTTTTTTTTTTTTTTTTTTAACAAGAACAATGCACTATGTATACAATGTCACCTAAAGCTCAGGAAGAATGCCAATCTTTTGTGGAATTTGTTGGTACTTCATTCATACCCACTGATACATTATTCTGGTTCTCAAAATATTTTCATAAGGTTCTTGTCTTCCCATTCACTCTTAAGACAGAATAAAAAGATACCAAAACCACCAAACAAATATGTAGTAAAAACTCAACTTACAGAATTCTGAGTACCTGCAAACCACCCTGAATATTCATCAACTGCTCCTAACCTCCTATTATGACAAATACCTGTTAGAAGAAGTGATGATATTTTATATGGAGGAACTAATTTATAAATGCTGAGGAGGTAAGCAAACACCTTAGATGAAGGCCTTTTATTGTTTTATTCATAGAAAAGTTGGTGACTATGTCAACAAATAGAAGAAAACACAATTATTTCATTTAGTATCATATGGATAACAAAATAGTATGTTCTCTTGGTATTTAACTTATTAAAAAAGACCTGATGTAAACATAATATTTTGATTAGCAAGAGATGGTTGCACCATCATATTTAAACAGTCATTGATTGTCTTCATAGACACGGATTTTTTAATTATTTATGATGGTTTATGGTCTAATAGCAACCACGTTTGCTTATTCTGCATTTCACATTGTGCATTAAAAAAATAATTTAAATAACTGTATATATATATATTCCTGTATAAGAATAAACATCCAATCTTGAATAAACCCACAAATGGTTTTAAACTATATCATTATTTGGTTGTAAATATATCTCACTGCAACAGTAACCAAACATATTGATGCAAGAGAAATGCTTAGCTGGTATTTGCATACGCTGAAAATAGTGGCAATTTTTTTTTTGCTTTTATTAGTGGCATGTGATTTAACAATACTAGGTTTATTTTAAGAAAACAACCTGAAAAAAAAAAAATTACAGAAGGGTGTACTCCTTATCACGATAGTTTACATGCAGATTCAGTGGTAATGGACATAACTTCTCCAGAAGCTGCCTTCCAGGTATCATCTCATAGTATACATGTCAGTGCTGCTCTACTCCTTTCACATAAATTTTTGATGAAAATGTTCTTTCAGAGTAGCACAGGTACTTGAGAAAGCATTGCACTTTGCTTCAGAAATCTTTCATTGCATTTTGATTAAGTTCACTTAAAAGCCAGGGATTGAAAATGCCATAGTCATGCATTAGTTTGTAGTGAGGACTGGTATTCCTAGTGAGGTTGAGTATCCTTAAGCTTGAGTGCAGAGATTTGGGGATTGGGACCTTTTTTTCTGAATTTTATGAAGTTTAAGTCTTACTGTGTGATGCTCAGTTGCACAGTTTAGAACAGCTACAGAAAAGCCGGATAAAACATAAAGAATAGTAACCAAAAGGGATAAACAGGATAAAATGTGTGAGGAAAACTGAGAGTAAAAGCAAGAGAGGGCAGTCCACAGAACCTGAAAACTCCAGAGGATGAATCATATAAAATACATATGAAGGAAAGAAATTACCACATTACTGAACCAGTGAAATAAAGAACAACCACCCACAGAAGAAAAAGTGTGGACTGTGATAAATTTTAAAAAAATAAAATAAAAAACATAATAAATTAAAGTGAATGAGAAGCACCATACAAAATTATTTATACCCAATATGGATGTAGTCACTTAACTGATAATGTTTGGTGTCCTGCAGTGGTCAGGACCATAGACAAGATGGTTTATCTCTTATGTTCTAGAGTCAATAAATTAATCCTCTATGGGCACAATAACTTTCAAACCATGACTCCTACTGGGAGTAACATCACCTCCAGGGACTGAGACGCTACAGCTGAGTCAGAAATACTTGCTTGTTACTTGAACTAATTCAGACAGAAAAAAAATAATAAAATGCTTTACCAAATGTAATGATAGTTCATGATCCTTCTCAGAAAACCACCTGAAATCGCTTCATTGTAATTAATTAAACTGCGGCATCTTTCGGAGACTTGAGCAAAATTGGTCTCCATTTTATATTTAAAAAAAAAAAAAAAAAAGTAGATTAATGAGTTTTCTAAAGCCTCTTTAAATACTTAAAAAGGACCCTGAACCCCTTTCTTATTTAATAATTAGATATTTATAGCACTGTTTCAACAAAACTCATGCACAAAATGCTCTAAAAACTACATGATACTAAAATCCCCTGACAGTGCACATTCACCTGCTTATATTTTCTCTTCAAATTTGTATTTAACTTTCTTATTTTCACATGGAAAAGATATCTAGCTTTAAATAATATGGCAAACAGCAAAGAATCACAATACCTCTATTTAAAAGAAATAAATGTTTAAATTAAGTCATACATCTTGCAATATCTGTTCAATCTTATTCTATCAAGATACCTCATCTGGACAATCTTACAGAACATCTTAAAGAGGTACTTAATGACTAAGGCACAAAAAATCAGTATTAAAGGAGACCCTTGTGAATGCTGAAATTATCTTCAGGCTAATTTACAGGTGGTTGATAGTTACCTATCAGAAAGCAGAAAAGCCTAGATTACAGCCTCACTACAATTTGCCTTAGTGATAATGAGCACACAGTTAAACTGTGCAGGTAGGATGCTGGAGAACAATGTTTGAAGCAGACTCAGAGGTCTGCTGTGCCTCCTTCAGCTCCCTGTGCATCCACACAAGCACCACTACCTCCAGTGCTAAATATGAGATATTTATTATGTAAAGTAACTGCCCAGCTGCTGTTCATTCAGTTGAATAATAAACTAGAGCCTTCTAAAATCACTTTAATTCTGAATGAGACAATCTGCATATGCTTAAATATGCCTAATTTTATGCATGTTCACGTCACATCTGGAGTGTTTAAATAATTTGAATTAGCCTTATTGACTTTACCCATGAAAGCGACCAATCTGATTTCTCTGAACGTTGGTCTTAGTAAGACCAAGAAGTGAGGTGTGTTTAAGTTTATCCTGCTCACAACAGAATAAGTACTAAAATAGTTAATTCTATAATTACCTTCAGAAGTGATTAATAACATATAGCTCACTCAGAAGACTGGATCTACAGAACTATCATGACACACAGTTTAAAGCAGTATCAATAGAAAAACATTTAGGGGGGAAAAAGAAAAAAAAAAAGAAAAGAAAAAAGAGCATAACTGTTACAAAAAACAATCAAAGAGCCATACACTTTATCTGAAGGGAAAATTTTATGCCTAAAAATCTTGTTACTCAGGAAACGTATTTTGTTCCCAGTTTTCAGAATAAATTGTTCATTATTACTTGTTTAAGCTGTGATTGCTATGTGTGCCAACTATTTGAGGAAAACAGAAAATCTGTTTGCTTGAGATTAAACTACTATAATTCTCTATTATTTTGTATTCACAATTTATTCTGAAAATAAAATATAAAAAATTCTCCCTGTATCAACTGTTTTTATGAAATGAGGTATCTGATAGATTAGTAATGGGAGAGTTCTATTTTGGCTTAAGAATTCCTCTGACAACACAATGTTCAGCTGGCTATTTCAAGAGATGTCATACAGACAGCTCAGTGTAGATATCCTCACAGTATTTTCTACTGAAAGTATAAGGATTGTTCCCAAAGCCAGTAATATCTCAAAGAAGTCCTGGTATTTTACTTACTAGTGACTGATTGGTTAGTGGAATACCCTTCCATTTTATGAATACAATGAAGCTTTGAAGTATGTTAGTGTTCCAACAGCAGTAATAGGGGGAAAGGGACCATTAATCCACCTCCTGAGTAGTACATTTTGCTAATCACCACTGAAGGATTATGGAGTATTTTGACTCTCAATCAAGTCCTTGGTCTCACTCCACATCCTTTTTCATATTTATGTTACAAGATTCTATCTCAGACCAAGAAATTACCTTAGTACATAAAGAAACACATTGATATAAAACAAACTGTTTTATAAAAGGGAAGTTTGGGATTTCTTAATTCCTTGCATAATTCTTCACAATCCTGCTTCCAATCTCAAATAGCCTATCAACTATTTAGTAAGGTTCAAACGGATGCAAAATTAATGGATCCTTCCTCTCTCAAACAGCTACAGTTTAATGATTGATGTATTATTTATAATTTATATGTGTTTGTTATGATTACAACCATAGAGAGTTGCATGAGTTTTGACCAACTCTACAGAAAGGATATGACAGGAAGATCAGGAACTACTGAAAAAAAAAAAAAAAAAAAAGGAAAAACTTTTAACTTTCATGGAGGAAAATGCATACCAATTTAAAGACTAGCCCATGGTTAGATCATAGATCTCCAAAAATTTAAGTACCTGCCTCTCAAATATTAATGCCTAAACAGTGTCAGGACAAAGTCTTTGAAATATACATCTGTATGAAAGAAGGCAGAGATTGTGGCTGGTAGTTTGTTAATTACACCAGCATTATGGATCATCCAATTCAAATTTTCTTTGGGGATAGAACCATAAAAGAACTCTAATGCTGGCTCCAATGTGAGTAGCTGAAATGTCTAAAATTTGCATATTGAAATCCACATGGTCCATTGGAATAAAATATCTTCAAAAGCATTTGTAAGCAAGATTGGACTCAAAGATAGGAACATTCTATTTATTTTGTATGAAGCACAGCATGTTAGCAATAAATATGGCATAAAAAGCATGCCAACTGACCTTTTGTTTAACATAAATTTTAACATACGTTTTTAAATATTCTTTGCTGACATTTTGTTGCATTCATTAAATATCAATATTTTAATCTGTGAGCATTTTTTATATAGTAGCTTGTACATATTGCATCAAGTACAGATATACTAATTCTGGAACATTTACACTGCAGCTCATTTAGCTGTGTAAAACACTTGCTTTCACGTATCACCTCTTCTTTACAATTTGCCCAAAAGCCAGCCATCAGCAGCAGGAAGAAAAAGGGACTCATTTCACAATTAAATACTCAGTAACAAAACATTGCGAGATATCTCCCCTAAGGTTTGTAGTTTATAAATCTTGCCCATGATCTTACTCTTAATAATTCCACAATCACCAGAATTTGTGTACTTTGTGTACTGTAATTCCATTATTTCAACTACTTGAGCTTTCTAGATTAAGTTCTAGAGTGAAATTATTTTGTATGCAGTATCTTCTGAAAGGCTTATCACCATAGTATTACAGCATTTTTATTAAACCAGTGTCTTTACCCAAAATGATGGGTTAATTAAGGCAAGTTGCCTTAGGAAAGTAAAGCCTGTCTCCCTTGGAATTCCCCATACAGAGACTGGATTACAATCAACCATGGGACTGGACTTCTGATTTGTCTATAGAATTTTCTGCTATTTTAATGAGAATGCAATTTTGGTAACTAGTTTGTATAGCTCTTTTATTTTACACTGCATATGCTGCTCAAAAACATACTCTAATTGTAATTTCATTAAAGTTATGTCTTTCTAGACCTTTCAGAAATATGTTGAGTGTTTTTTCTTTCTCTTTTAAACTAAGCCAGAAAGGATAAACACTTAAAACACTACGGTGCATGTGTGATTTCAGCAGCAAAAGAAGATTCAATAAACAGTTATGTTTACTGGTACTTTCATTTTTCAAGCTAGATCAATGTGGAAACAAATGAGTCATTGTTGTTCATAAGTGTTTCAGGAACACTCTGGCCCCTCCATAAAGAATCTGCAGCCACACAGACAAAAATTCAACAGAAAACAACCAAAATAGGGCAGAAACAGTGTAAGTGGGAGATCTCATTGCTAGAATTTCTCAAATTGGCTTTGCTTTCTAAGTCTTATCCATGGGGGGGGGAAGTGATTTTGACTGAACGAAAAAACATCCATATGATTTAGAATTCATATTCTGTTTTCATAACATGACTTTAAATTCATGTTCTGTTTTCAGTGTTGGATTACAAATAGCTGCAGTTACGCTGTGTTCTACTCCTCCTTTCCAGGGAAATTTTTATTATATTAATGCATTTGATTATTACTTACTAAAACCAAGACAACTGCACACTATGAAGAAATCACTCAATAAAATATATTTCAGCAGAACATGAGCAGATGTTGTCAAAACTGAGTTCTACCAGTGCATTTGACAGATAAGGTCTTAAACATTACTGTTTCTCCTTTGTTTCATCAAGGCAGTGGAGATCTATACAAAACAAACAGATAAAGTACAGGCAAAGCCTCAGAGGAAAGAAGAATATGAATGCTTCATAGTTCCACACGGATTAGTATCTTTAACTAAAACTATTTTCCAATCTGTATTTTATTTCAAATTGTATGATGGTTCAAGCATTGGGGATTTGAGGTCAATCACAGATTATCAAGTAACTCTGATATTCTTAGTTTCTTAGTTTAATATGTAAATTACCAAAGTACTCTTATATGTAACACTACCCCTTAATTTCTTATTTTGAGCTTTTTTGTTGTTGTTTGGATGGTGGGGTTTCTTTCTGTTTTGTTTTTATTGGTTGGCTTTGTTGTTGTTTTTGTTATTTTGTTTTGTGTTTGTTTTTTTTTAATGAGCCATATTCAGGCTTTCTTCTTAAAATAAAGTTTCCAGAAGTTCGTAGAATCATAGAACCATAGAATCATTCAGGCTGGAAAAGACCCTTGGGATCACCAAGTCCAACCATCACCCCTACTCTACAAAGTTCTCCCCTAAACCATATCCACCAACACCACATCCAAACGACCATTAAACACATTCAGGGATGGTGACTCAATCACCTCCCTGGGCAGCCTATTCCAGTGTCTAACCACTCTTTCTCTGAAAAAAAAAAAATCCTAATGTCCAGTCTAAACTTCCCCTGTTGCAGCTTGAAGCCATTCCTTCTTGTTCTGTCACTAATTACCTGTGAGAAGAGACCAGCACCATACCTCATGACAAACTTTACAATACTGAAAACAACTCATGTATATAGATTAAACATAATTTGTTATATAAATCCATTATGTACTTACTAGAGATAAGAAAATGGAGTGCTTTTTAATAAAATTTAAAGATGTACTACATATATAATGGGCACTGGACATACTTATAAAGGAAGAGAAAAAATAAGGTTTTCTTAAAGACTGAAAATTAAACAAAAGCTTGAAATATGCATTTGTTAACTAAAAGCCTGTTTTTAAAAAAAATATTACTTTTTGTCTGCTGGTGAACAAATAAACTAATGACTAAAGAAAAGCACAACATATTTTAATATGTTTTCCTCCTTAGTTCTCTCTCTTTAATTTTAATTTTACTGGTGCAAGGTTGATTTATTTTTATTATTTTTGTTGCTATGTAGTATATGGGAGTATTCATGTGTGTTTGTATGCGTTTCTTTAGAATGCTTCTGCAGTGCCTATGGGCTGCACATTTACTCTCTGTTTGACCTCATGTCTAACTTGTTAATTTGCTTTCCTTCAGTGGTTTTCTTCTGTTTTTATTTCTAGTTTACCTTAAACTAAAGGAAATGAAAATTACATCAAGGATATGAAGTCTGGAAAAAAACAAACCTGCCTTAAAAACAAGAATACACCTATGTGCCATGAATAATCTGTGCACACTGAGCAGCAAAATTTATGGAAAGAAGTAGTGTTCACATCTTCTCACTCCTGTAAAAAAGTTTCCTTTAAAGAGACCCTAGAAAGACGAACCCGGAAAAGGAAGAAAAAGAAAGGCCTTAATTAAATACATGTTTCTGCCAATAACTATTTGAATAATTTGAAATTATACTCCAAAATTTAACAAATACTTCACTGTACAGAAACTTTACAAAAGAGATAATGAAAAAGATAATTTACAAAATTAAGTAGCACATGGAATCTGCAACAGAGAGAGAGAGACAATTTTTCAGTTTTCAAAACTCTTTGAAGAAGAGTCAGCATCATAGCTGAATCTGGAAAAAAAATCTCAAAAAAAATGGATTAACTGTAAAAAAAATAGATAAAGTTTTATATATTAATTTTATAAGAAAAATAAGTCACAACTTCTAGAACAAAGCTCACATAGGGCATTTTGTGCTCTGACACCTTTGGAAATTTGTTCAGCTTCAAAAATCAGCAAGACCACTCTGTGATTAAACTATGTGAAGTTTTAAGTGGGATTCCACAAAAGCATAGCTCATGGATATGCCAGTTATGTGGTGAGCAAGATGAACAAATCCTCTTGCATTTATAAAAGCATGCTGGCGCTACATGGGATTAAACTGCTTTGAAAGGGCTTGCAAACTTCAGCAAACAGAATGTATCACTGGTACAGAGTGTGGCAACAATGTTTCTGGGTTAAAGACCTCTCCACAGGAAGAACGGACAGGGATTCAGCAAAGATCAGGATACAGTAAACCAGAGACACATATCCTATCATGGAATAGGTTACAGGTGTAAGTATATATATCAGTAGTGTACAGCAATATTAGTATTGAGAGGAAAAAAAAAAAAAAAAAAAAAAAAGAAAGTAAAAGGTAACTGGGTTCAAAACACATAAAGGTGTCAGGGAAAATATGCTGGGAATGTGCAAATTGGAAGCGTACATAAGAAGAACATATTACTGAAAGAAAAGTATGTCTAATCCTTTGTTTTATTAAAAGGATGCATTTCTAAAAGGCATGAGTTAGGAGGAGGGATTTCCAGCTATCATGTGGTAACTCAGGAAATTTCAGCAGTGTCATCTAGAACTGGGTAGGTCCACCTACCTGAAGTCAAATATTGTTTTAACTCAAATAACATTAATTATTAATTAAATTTTTAATTTAAATTAAATTAATTAAATAACATTAATTAGCAATGCCTGTTTCTCTTACACCAGTTAAGTTTAAATATCTATGAACCACTTAGCACTATTACTAGAATTGGAAACAAGCAATCCTGCTTTAAGGCTTTAAGAGAGAAATATTTATTTGAAACTACAGGTGCACAGTTGAATTCTGGCAAGATATAGCTGGAATAAGTAATCTCACAAATGAGGGTTTGACAGAAGAACAAATTTCAGAGCTAGCTTTAGACACTTTCAACACAAAGGGGAAAATAAAAGCTCTTTGTTTTGACTGTTATTGCCTATTAATATCAGTTAGGATGGAACTCTGAAGAAAATAATTAGGGATAATTAGTAAAGAATGCATGGGACATTGCATTCTCAGCCTTTTTATCAATGTAACAAAATGTAAGATAGAATTTTATTTAATGTTATCATGTTATTTATTCTTAAAGCTACAGAATAAAAAAATAATAAAAAAGAAGTTAAAAAATTAAGAAAATCACTTGAATATGGAGAAATACAGATGATAGCATTTCATATTGGCTTCAGAAAAAACGTTGCTTTTTAAGGAAAATACTAATGCTTGCTGTATGTAAGCACAATTTAAACCCATGTCAAGCAAAAGAATCCACGCTCCTGACACACAGCAGCTGAGATGTTACAACACTGTTCCTTTACAGAAAGCTCTCCTGAATGGCATGGGGAAGGTGTTGAAAATTCATCTGGTCATCTTTTTTTTTTTTATAAAGCCATCTCCCAGTTAATAGACAATCTGAAGATGCATTGTACATATGATTCTCAAGTATTTTTTAAGTCTTCAAAACTATTTGGGTATCTTATTTTTTAAATATCATTAAATACAAGGTGCGGCTTTGAAAAAGTCAGAGTAGTTAAGGTGAAACCTTCAATGAAAGTCAGACGTCTGCTTTTAATGATTCAGAAATGTTCCACAGATCCAGTTTTGAGTGGGTCAGATTAGCCAAAGTGTGTGCTATAGCAGTACTGAATTTCCCACAACAGAAACTGCTCCCTATAGAATAGCTAATATAAAAATGCTAAAATTGTAGGTTTTGTCCCAAACAGATTTTAATCTACTAACAAAGACTGCAGGACCCAATATTGATAATTTACAATTAACAAATATGTTTAAGAACTGGCATGGCAAGGGGAAAAGGTAGAAGAGGCCTGAGATTACATTTTGAACTGTGCAATAATTTACTACATGCCAGAAAAATGAAAAAAAAAAAAAAAAAACAAAAAATCAATGCAGGACTTAATTAACACGAAAATGCCCAAACTGTATGGTCTTCACAAACAACACTGTGAGGGATTTATTATTTATTTATTAGTACTCCCATTTTAGTCTATAACTTCTATAGTCTTAAACAAATTTCTGGTAAACTCTGGTAAATAATGAATTTAACCCTCAGGATGTTGGAGACATCGGGCTATATATGAACTTGTGGGGCTGTGACTCAAAACCATGATGAAGAAAACCCAGACTAAATATTCACATACTGTGAATACTAAAAAGAGAAGCCTCCTTCTCCACCCAACTCTGGTACACTGTCTCTTTGAGAGACTGTTTTGGCTAGAAAGTACAATTATTTTCTCATGACTGCCTGCCTGTGATTTATAGTTCTGACTAATCTCTGTTGAAACTTCTAGATCAAGGGAAATGAGAAGAAAAGATGTATTTGTTCAGAGAGCCTTGGCTTATGCAGAAATGGATTGAAAACAGCCCAAAGGAGAAGGAGAAGGACTTGGGGGTGATGGTGGGCTAGAAGCTCAACGCAGGCTGGCAATGTGCGCTTGCAGCCCTGAAAACCAACAGTCTCCTGGGCTGCATCAAAAGATGTGCGGCCAGCAGGTCAAGGGAGGTGATTCTCCCACTCTACTCCACTCTTGTGAGACCCCATCTGAAGTATTGTGTCCAGTTCTGGAGCCCCCAACATAAGAAGAACACGGAGCTGTTGGAGAGAGTCCAGAGAAGGGCCACGAAGATGATCTGAGGGCTGGATCAGCTCTCCTATGAAGACAGGCTGAGAAAGTTGGGGTTGTTCAGCCTGGAGAAGAGAAGGTTCCAGGGGGACCTTATAATGGCCTTCTAGTATCTGAAGGGGGCCTTTAAGAAAGCTGGGGAGGGACTTTTTACTACAGCATGTAGTGAGAAGACAAGGGTTATAGGTTAAACCATGAAGAGGAGAGATTCAGATTAGACAGTAGGAGGAAATTCTTCACTATGAGCATGGACAGGACACTGGAACAGGTTTCCCAGAAAAGCTATGGAAGCCCCATCCCTGGAAGTATTCAGTAGCAGGTTAGAAGGGGCTCTGAGCAACCTGGTCTAGTGGGAGGTGTCCCTTGCAATGGAGGGGGGTTGTATCTAGTTGATCTTTAAGGTCCCTTCCAACCCTAGCCATTCTATGCTTCTATGATTCTATGATCATTTTGCTGAAATAACAAAAATAAAGCTAGCGTAACTTGAACCATACAAAAGAAGGGTGATTACCAGCTGCTACCATTTGCTAGAGATGGAAATGATATAGCCTCCTTACCACCATGGCAAGAGCTATGACTCATTTGGTAAGCAGCTGAGTCTTTATAATATCTGCAACCAAAATATCTGCTATAATTAGTCTGAAGTATCTATTTTTAAACATTTGTATGTAATTAAACTTTTAGGATTAATTCAAAATTATCTGGAAAAGAAGTGAAGCCGCATGCCTAGCCTTGTAGTGGGTTTGAAGCACAAGCACAATAGCTTTATTTGGGCACCTAAAAATCAACGCATCACAGATGTTTCTGCAGTATGTGGAAAATAGAACTGAAGAGAACATAGGTGATAAATCTGGATGTCCTGGAACTTTTAGCTTAACTTTCACTGAATACCCAACAAATTAGGCACATACATTGCTGTCTAGAAAATCTCAACAGTAATATGATTCTGATATGATCCCTGTATGCTGTGACTTCACAGAGAACAGTTCCTAATGTCCTACTACACCTATGAAAGTGTATTCTCAAATCTTTCATCTCAACTGCTTCTTTCTAACACCTTCTACCCAATACCTTACAGCAAAACCTACAGGCCCTTCCCTCCTTTGGCTTGGAAAAATCCAGTCCCACGGATCACATCCCATCCTCCCCCTCCCATGATGAATTAGTTCAGGTCTTAGAAAGCAATATGATAGGGAAAAAGTATATCCATTCAATAAACTTTGAAATGAAAGGGCCAAAGTTTTGCACCCAGACATACTCTCGTCCCTGCTCTCCACACATATAATTATGAATGTTTGTCTTCCTTTTTCTTCTGCTAAACTTTACCAGAATTTAATTCTTTCTCATTTTAGTTTTCTGAAAAGTGTCATAAAGACCTACATAAAAGCAGTGTTCATAGTTTAATAAAAAATATTTATGTAAGCATAATTAAATTTCTAACATTGTGGTATCTGTCTTTTACCTCCTTTTCATTTTCAGAAGGAGAAAAATATATTCTGGATCAGAGAAATGCTTCCTTTCATATTTTTTTTTTTCAAATATTCTATAGTACTTCAGCTTGTTTTACCCGAATGCATACAATTACACCTCTGAAATGCCTTGAGGTGAAAGAAAAGCCTGAGCTCTTGTGAAGTCCATTATGAGAGCAAACAGTTACCATCATATCCTCTACTAAGTGATTGCTGATTACAGATATGTTTTCAGTGCAGATGCTTTGTCACCCAGTTCAGAATTAACACAGAAATTTAGAATTAAGATTCTCAGCTGTTACAAGTAAAGAGAGCACCAAGTGCCAGGGCAGTATTACAAGGCAGCTGAGAGCTGTGCTTCTCTCCCTGTGGGTAAGTGAGCACTCAGCAGAGCATTCTGTCATCATTGCTGGCCAGTGGCCTGCACCCAGCAAACATATGAGAGCAGCCATATCCCAGCACATCTCCAGTTAACACTGTTAGCTTCCAGCAATTGGTAGTTTAAAGACTTCCCAAGCCAGTAGTTATATCTTTTGGTTCTAATATCCCTTAATGGACTGCTCTTTCACAGGCTAATCTTTTTTCACCCTGGCAAACTTCACAAATGCTCTGTAATGAATCGCTTCCTATAACTTTGCTGTGTGATTACATTACTTCTTAAGACTGACGTGAGGATTCTGATTACTAAGACTTACTAAGCAAGGATTGACATGAGTGACATGATACAACAATACACATTTTTAAAACTGTTTAAGTGTCTGAATCAATGACTGAATTTTACTTCTTTATTTTTTAAATCTTTATTAAGTATGTAATGCAGCATATAACTTTAAAACATAGTAAAGCATGTGCAAAGGAAAGGTTTATTTTCAATCTCTGTCTCCAAAGATGGATAAATCAATGCATAAAAGAAGGTAGAGGTGAGAAGAAAAATGAATTATCAGTGCAAACTCTGCTCTGACTTTCAATGTGTTTACTAAATAACTCCTATGTATTTTGATGGGATTGCTTCAAGGACAGGTGTCTCTGATTAAAAGCAAACAAGATTCTCTGTTTTAACATGCTGCTTCGCAGCAGATAATCTGAGGTAACTGACAGAACATGTTATAACTACCAGATATTAACAAGAAGATTGTACCAAAGCATTTACAGAATCACAGAATTATTGAGGTTGGAAGGGATCTCTAAAGGTCATCTTGTCCAATTTCCTGCTGAAGTAGGGCCATCTAGGGCCTATTGTCCAGGATCAAGTCCAGATGGCTTTTAAATACCTCCAAGGAGGGAGAGTCCACAATCTGTACCAGGGCTTGGTCACCCTAATATTCAGACATCACCTCTTGTGTTTCAGTTTGTTACTTTTGCCTCTTATCCTGTTACCAGGCAACACTGAAAAGAGCCTGGCTCCATCAGCTTTGCTTTCCCTTCATGAATATGAATATATTCATATATATTTATAAGATCCTCTTTGAGGGAGAAGAGCCTTCTCTTCTCCAGGCTGCACAGCCCCAGCTCTCTCATCCTTTCTTCATATGTGAGGTACCCCAGTCTCTTAATCATCTTAGTGGACCTTGGCTGAACTCTCCCAGTATGTCTATGTCTTTCTTGCACTGCAGAGCCCAGAACCAGACATAGTACTCTAGGTACTGAGAAGCTCCCGCTGATCCAAACCCAGCCAAAGAGCCATTAGAGGGACAACAGATGCGCCTCAGCGATTAATATATGAAAGAACTGAGATAACACCTGGGTAGAGAAGGACTGGAGGAGAAGAGCTGTGCTGGATAGGGAGAATGGTGCTGGTGGTTGGTGAGAAAGAAGGGGAAGAAGCTGCCCAAGCAGAAGTTTCCCTGCAACCCATGGCGAGATGGCAGCTGTCCCTCTGCACTCATGGAGGAACGTGGTGGAACATTCCCTGAAGGCTCCAGGAGGGATGAACTTGGCCAGTGGACTTGCAAGGTAGTTCAGCTCATGCTGACATCAAATCTGAAATTCCGAGGTATCACTCCTGCAATGAACTAAACAGACCTTGCTTTTCTCGCTGTTTTTTAATCAGAAATTCTACTCAGAATCTGAGCAGGTTCACCATGGAAATCTCAAAAATTCTCTCCTAAGATTTTTTCATTTTAATTGGTGGACATTCTCAAAATAAAGACAAATCAAGAGAACCAAAGCAAACATTTCCAGCAAAGTCTACTCAATAATTTAAAGAACTAACCCTCAACTATTTCCTCACCTGCCACCAACTGTAATAACACAATGACAAAGAAACACAAGATTATTAAATTTTAAAAGGAACTGCAAAATAAAAGCATACATAATGGTAGAGAGAGCTTTGTGCAGGCTAATTCAAATGTAGTCTTGTATATTTTACCAGAGCTTTAATAGTCTTCCCTCATGGACAACGAAATATGGCACATATGACATCTTAATTACTTATTGGGCTGAGATTAGTTATTTTATTATGTAAAATGTTATATTGCTGTGTTTCATATATATTTATACTTCATTAGCTAATTATATGTAATATGAAGCATAATAATTAAATTCTCATTAATGACAGTCAATTTGATGCTATTAAAAAGTGATAATTTTATTCTACATAATTTTAATGCAAGAATTAATCACAACATAGCTGACTTGCAGCTATGCAAATTATTTAAAAAAAACTAAGAAGTAAGAAGTGTTCTTAGAATAGCATTTTTTTCAGTTTTAAAGGCACATTTATTTATATTGGTCTTAGTCTGAAATTCAATAACTTGCATTGTATTTAATGATTAAAAAACCAGGGAGAAAATAATACTGAAAGCACTGGAGACAAGGTGTTCTGGTATAATGTATTGCTTTAAACATCTCAATGTAGTAGGGAACAAAACTGCTCTCTCTACATCTTTGTGATACATCAATTTTATAATCTGTTCTTCGGAAAGAACTATTTCAAGCAACTCTCCACCTCTTAGATCAACAAATATATAATAAATGCAGAAAACATAATGGAACATAGATAACACTTAAGGCATTCTACATTGCAATAGTAATTGATTTTTCCAGGAAACTTGCTGACCTACCCTAATAATTGTTATTTATTTATTTAGGATCTGATATTGTACTCTCATGAATAGCAATACATTTCTCCTCCATTTATCTTCCTAATTGCTAAATTAAAACTCACTCTTAATCTGAATTTATAAATCAACTTTACCTAAATAAATGACCCTAGCAAATGATTTCCCTATATTTACTACCTAATTTTTTGCTATTTACACATTACAGATCTGTAGAGCTTGTTAGGTCTGTACACCACCTTACAGAACCAATGAGTCTGCCTGTGTGTATGCTTGCTCCAAACACTAATTCTCAAAATTCCAATTTGCAATTCACTAATTCACTTGTTTGGAAAAAAAAAACCAAACACAAAAAAACCAAACCAAACCAAAAACAAACAAACAAACAAACAAAAAGCAGAAATTGAAATATCACCTCAGATGATCAAATGAAGGAGAAATAATGCCCCTGCTTTGACTAATTATACCTACACTCACTGTATTTCAAACATTCATACTGAAATTTTCAACAGTAATTGTACCTACATTTGCCAGGAGAATACACTTCAAGCATCATTGTTTCACAGTGAAATATTTTGTAAAATTATGCCTGTAAATCTTTCAAAGAGAGAACCATTTTTTCCTGGACTGCATTTAGTCTACTGTGCGACTACCAGCAGACAGAAAGGAAAAAAATAATGTCATCAATAAATGTCTGTGTTCTCAATCCCTTTTTCTGTGCAGGAACAAAGAAGTCAGTAACAGATTACTATTTTTTAATAAAAATCTTGGAGGCACAGTTTAGATCTATGTTTATAAAGTACACTCAGGTCCAGAAATGTAAGAATATACAACACACTTCTAAAAAGCTTTGTTCATATTGCTATGATATTTACTTTTACAGTTAATCTCAGTTTTGACTCAAAAGATTATAAAACACTTTTTAAATAATTAAGATTAAATTATTTTTATCATGCTGTTGTAATCTTTCATGCAATGTTCATGTTAATTTAGTAGGTAAACTCATGAACTTATAATTTGAAAACAATATTTGTCATAGTGTAATATTTTCTAACGTTAGTTATGTACTCATGAAATGTACTACTGAAGGTCATCTGAGAGATGAGCTCATGAATATTTAAGTGCCTTTGGAAACTTCAACTTACATGCAATAATGTTTTTGTCCTCAAACTGATAGAAGAGTCATACACCTCTACAATGAATTTATGCACCATTGTATAATCTTTGTACAAATTAACATATACTTCCTCTTTGACTCATTTCACTGTAACTATTTCTTTCATTAAATAGATTCTGGAAGAACAAGAGCAAGATTGTCAAAGACATACAGGCATTTAATTATGCAGTTCAGTCACTGCTTGTTTTTGAAAGCATGAAAGTCAGGTTCCCAAATGTAGACACCTGCAGGAAATTGTTGCCTAAGAGATTATGGTATTTTTACCATTTACTTATGCAGCTCCAGTTGTCTAAATCCTCCTGCAAACCTAAGATCAGTGAGCCTCTGGAAATCTTAAGTGTCTAAAATACTGATTTAATTACACTAGTTGTTTCTACAGCATACCAGACAGCAAGACTGTTAAAAGAAGTGCACAGTGTCAAGTTTAGACTCTGACATGTGGTAATTCTCTCTTTTTTCTTGTTTTCATTTGAAGTAAGGGAAATCTAACATCTTGTAGTGGCAACACAAACTTGAACCCTGAGAAGGTATCACCTGGGTGTGAGGTTCTAAACCAAATAATAAAGCATCTACAAGAATGCTGAAGTAGTTTATAAAGATGAAAAGAAACATTGATATAAAGGAAAAGAAACTGTTCATAATTACTTGTAAGTAGAAAACATTGCTCTGAGATGTAAACAGATACTTTGCACTGAAATTAATGATCTTGACACCACATTATCACAACTAGAACAACAAATGAAACACTGAATATGGTTAAAAAAATCTCAGGGTAAGGTTTTCGGTTGAACAGAGTGCACTACAGTGTACTCTTATTTATGAATTCATAAAACTTAACAAGTGGTCACTCAGTTTTGGTCAAATAAGCATTTGTCATCACGTATGTACTTTTGACCTCCCCCAGTCTTAAAACAAAATAAAGCTGAAGCACTTTGCAAATCCTCAGTGTACTGAGTTTATACTGATGTTCCTCAAATGCTCTCTCAACCAGAGATTTAAGATAAAAATTCACTAATAATCAAAAAGCATAAGAATTGAGGATAGATAGAAGTGGGAAGAATGAAAAGAGGAAATTGATAAGCATTATGATTTGTTACAAACTGGTCAATTGTTTTTGCTTCTGTAAGTGTACATTTGATCATCTGTTCATGACACATCCCTGAACAAATCCAGATACGTCTACTGAAGCCAGTTACACTCTACAGAAATCATAAGATAATCAGATCCTCATAATTGCTATAGCAATTTCTTGTTGGTGCTTTTGCAAGTGGAAATTGAAAGAAATAAAGATTACTCATACTTTAATGCCATATTTATGAGGAGAGATAGATGAGGACATAAGAACCAGTCAGTTTTCATTATACCTGTAAAAACACCAATAAACAAACATGTGAACTAGAGCTTTTAATCGGACTGACTGTTAATCATAAATCAACTTACTCAAAGGGTTTTACATACCAGTAAAAAAAAGACTTCTTAATCCTACTAAAACAGGTTTGATTAATAGAAATAAATACTGAAGATGCAGAGGAAGGTATTGAAGCCTAAATCAAGGTAGTTTTGCAGAAATACTGTTGCATGCTGATTCAAGAGTAAATGATTGAACCATTAGGGGAAAAATGAAGAAGCAACAAATATGATGATACAAAAGATGGTATAAAAGCCTCCTCTATAATGGTACAGTATATATAAAATATCTTGGGCATTACAAATACATGAGTATATTTTGGAGTTTGCACTTAAAAAAAAAATCTGGATAATGCAGTTTGTCTCAGGATAGCCAACTAACTTCACAACATTGCTAAATAACTTCAAAATAATTGGAAATTATAAAATGATTGAGATTAAGAAATTGTTATTTAGTTTGGGTAGGTAATGGGCTAAGAGTTACTGAACACTATTTGAAGCATAAAAATGTTCTGTCTGAAATTTACACATCATAAAAGTCCTAATAGTTGTCATCAGTGGGCTTAGAGTCCTTTAATTAACCTTTATAGTTCTAAAAGTTCTGGCATTCTGCTTCAGTGTTCATTTTATTTTTCAAACTATAGTTTGGAATGCATACATGGTAAGCAATTTTTCATATGTTTCAACATGTATTTTTTCATTGATTTATTTTAATATAACTAGGAAGTCTGCTTTACAGAAAAAAAACGCAACAAAACAAAACCAAACCAAAACAAAAAAATCCACCAAAATGATACAAAACAAAGCAAAACAACAACAAAACAACAAACAAACAAAAAAACCCCAAATCAACAGTGGACACATTTTATAACTATTTAGACTTCATGCATTGGTGATGTTTCACATGGACACTAATTAAAAAGGCACATAACTGAAGCTCAGGAATTACACAGATAAAATAGGAGAAACTAGGTTTCTCGAGTATAATTGATTCAGTTTTGATTTTTTTGTTTCTTTCTCCCCTAAGCTGTCTTTGGTTTAATCTCCCTTTATGTATGTGTTATTACAGCATGACATTTCAGAAAATATTTTTATTCTTTAGAGGAATGAATCACAGCAAGTCTCTTGATAATAAAAAAGTCAGTGTTATTTCATCTATATTCAATGAATCTGTTCTCTTCTTTTCTTCTTCTTTGTCTTCTATCTATTTTATTATTAATTATTAGTAAAGCCCAGTGAGAGAATGTGCCAACTGTGCATTGCTTGTATTAATACATGAGAAAATGCAGTTAATATATCAACCTAACTGCTGTTCTAATCTGTAAACTACAATACCACTGTCCTGGTTTGAGCCATGATGAAGCTACTTTTCCTTTTCCTGTTCAGAGTTTTGTTTTTGTTTTTTCGGGTTTTTTTATTGTTGTTGTTTTTTGTTTGTTTGTTTGGGGTTTTTTTGTGGGTTTTTTTGTGGTTTTTTTGTTCGTTTTTGGTTGGTTGGTTGGCTGGTTGGTTTTTGTTTTGTTTTGTTTTGTTTTGTTTTTGGTGGGTGTTTGTTGTTTTGTTGTGTTTTTGTTTGTTTGTTTGTTTGTTTTTTCCCTTCAGTAAGTTTTCTACTGATAACGCTGGAATGCTTTTGTTAATTCCAGGATTCCAAGGTAGCATCTTTGCCCTGCCAGCTCAGACACTACCAGGAGATCTGTGACCCCCCCTGTAGGAGGCTGAATTAGACAGACAGCAAAATTGGCCAGAGAGATTCCATTCCATATATGCACGTAAGCTCAGAGGAAGGTCAGAGATCACAGAAGACAACTTCCTTCCTGCTTCTTCTTCCCTTCTCTTCCATCCATGGCTGGCGTCCAAGAAGGACTCCATCCATCCATCACCATCGACCCCCAGGCTGGAGCTCTCCTGACCCTCATCATTCTGCGCTTTCTCCGGCTGCTCTGGGACTTTTCAGGGCTGTTTGCAGCTAAGGAGAGTGGTACAGGAGTTGCTGGGAATGGAGGGAGGCAATAGGGGTTTGCACATTCCTGAACACATTTGTATATAATCGTGCATATTTTCTTTTATCATTAGTGTTTCATTAAAGCTGTCTAGTTTAGTTTTCAATCCAGAGTCTCTCTCCTTCTTTCTCTCTCTCCTTCCCTACCTGGGCAGGAGGGGGAGAGGATCAAGGGCATTGTTGTCAATCCTGAGCCAAAACCATGACAACTGGTTATACAGTAAGATTTGGACTATGCTGTGCTCTGAAAAACGTTAAAGATTTTTTAATTATTATTTTATTTTTCATGAAAACATACAAATTATGCATTTTCATAGCTTACTTAAACCTATCAATCTGTATACCATTGCAATGTGGACACCATCTTTTGTGGTCAGTCACAAGGAAAAAATGTTTTTTCCCTCATCAATTTTTCTTGTCATTTTATCATTTAAATGACAATTATTACTGAAATACAAAATGTATTGCATCACATAGTGCCAGAACCTATAGCACAATTCTGGACATGATTCATAAGAGTTCTGGTGTTTTAGCACATTGCAGGATTAGTCCTGTGTAGAAAGCACCCTGGTCTTCCCTTAGGCACTGACATTTTTTTAGTCCAGAATTAACTGTGCCTTATGGAAATTCTCAACAGGAGAAGGAAGGGGGTTTTACGCTAAATATCTTCAAGGGGCTGCACTGATCACAGAAGACTTCTCATTCAGTGAATGGGAATTCATGTGTATTTATTTGTTCATGTCTCAGTAATTCTACTGTTTTCACCTTATGCACATTATTCCATTCTGATCAGGTAAAACTTTGGCTATATGGACAAAATGTAATCATGTCCATCTGTCAGGAAACTTCTTTCTACTTTAAGCAGCCGTCAAAAATAAATTACACTCTTACTGAATTTGTTCATTTTTTGCAGGTGAATGCTAGTCTGTATTGCCAATGGGACTTGAACATTTCCCAAAATTGGATGAAATTTAATTATTTTATATTGTCAGACCTTTTCAAGGCCTTAAAAATGGAAAGAATATACAGAGACTTTTTAAAAAGTTCTTTGAGATACTAACTCTCATCAGCAAGTCTACATACACTGACAGTCCTTGGCCCTGACAGCAGAACTTAATTAATCCATCTAATTTATTGATAAATTTAGATGTAAAATGCCTTCAGAGCTAAAATTAGCCTTCCAGTCATTCTGAGTTATGAAGTACAATTTATTACGTAACTTCTATGAGGGAAATTAAAACAAAAACAAAAAAATCCTATCAATCATCTAAAAGGTGCTAGCTCGGCTGGTAAATTTGTTTCTAAAAGCTATACTAGACTCTTAAATTTACACTAGTTTCTATTTCATGTCAATGTGTATGTCTCATGTTTGAAAATTTAATGGCAATAGGTTTTGTGATCATAAAGTGAAAGACTGGTAGCGTGGCACTTTTTAACAATGAAGACTCTCCAAGTCAGCAAAATATCTGAAAAAAACCAGGAAATTAAGGCTAAAAGTATGGCAGCATACAAGCATAACTTTGCTTTGCATCTTGAAAGAACCAATCAATCAGAACTGTCTACAGTTTCAAATTCTGTTCACATTATTACATGAAACAATGAAGAACGATTATGAGATTAACTGAAATAACATATATGAGAATTATATATATAAACCTACTTTCCCAGAAGTTGGATTTCTTTGGTAGAAAACAGAAAATTAATGTAGTTTTGTATGCAAGCTGAGTTTAAGCTTGATTTTTTAAAAACAAAATTTACAGCAACTTTAATTGTTTAGAAAAGAAGATTTCTCTGGCTTAAAATCTTCTGCATTTGGAGTGTGGGGAAGGGGGAAGGGCATGGCTAAGTAATAATTTATTTTAAAGTATCTCTTACTTAACTGAACAGAAAGTATAGCCCTGTATCATAAACTGTTCTGTCTGTTCCTCCTTTTTTTCTGGGTCCAACTAAAATAATAATCTGGATTTATTTAATATTTAAAATCAGAAAAAAAAAAAAATCCTTTTCTTGTTAGTAACTGCTCTGACACACCATTTCAGTTAAAGCAAGAGAAGCAAAATGATTGATACACTAGTTAATACTCTTCTCATAACAGGTAGAGAGGCCTTCAGCACTATGCAGTTTGTTAAAAGATTTCCTGTGCTCTAGGAAAGATGCAGTAATATGACCGAAACTAAAAGCCAGAGGTAGTTTTCAAAGGCATTTCTGAAAGAATGAGATGACTTTGTACTTCTAGTTATACAACAGGTTTACTTAACAGCCTTGAGCATGCAAGATTAGATGAAATTCTGCTTGCTTTGAGGCATTTTCCTTCACTGAATTGTTTCCACAGAAGCTAGGAAGAAACTGTGCAATGCATCCTTTTGAAAGGGATCCTGCAAGGTAACTAGGAAAATTATTCCAATAGAAAAGGTAAACAGGAAAAAGGAAGGAAATGTATCTTCCAAAGGAGGGTCCTGATCAGAGCACAGCCAGAGGAGTGCCTACACGGCTCTAGCCAACCAGGTCTCTGCAACTGCTGTGTGCTCCAAGGTTGCCTGGAGTAGTACCAGCCTCCAATGGTTGACTATAATTGGCATAACAGTGGACTTAAATTACAAGTCTTTCAGGAATCAAAATGTTTGTAATCTACTACATATTAATAACATATATGCTTAGGTCAGCAAAATAAGCACATGGTTTGAGGACAGGAAAATCCAGAGGCTGGGTTTCAGATGTGTGTAAAGCAAAGAAAATTTAGACTCTGTCTTTCTCTTTTCTTATATTGTGCTTTTCTTCCTCTAGCCCTCAGATTCCAACCATTGCAAATTACTGGTTAAAAATGTGAAAGAAGTTGGGTTTTTCTTCTTCATTTTGATGTTTCAGTTAACATGATGGGAATCTTCTTTCATAGGGCATTACATGAGATACAAACATATATACATATATATAAACATAGCTGTGTGGATTATACATACAAACAGAATACAGAATCACAGAATCACAGAATAGTCAAGGTTGGAAAAGACCTTTAAGATCACAGAGACCAACCGTTAACCCAGAAAAACCCCACCATGACCACTAGAGCATGTCCTGAAGTGCCACATCTACACATTTTTTTAATACCTCCAGGGATGGTAACTCCACCACTTCCCTGGGCAGACTGTTCCAGTGCCCAACTACACTTCTGACATCGAAATTCTTCCTAATATCTAGCCTAAACCTCCCCTGGCACAATGTCAGGCCATTTCCTCTAGTCCTACAGCCATTCCCTTGGGAACAGAGGCCAATACCCACCTCACTGCCACCTCCTTTCAGGTAGCTGTAGAGAGCAATACATACCCATCTGCATAAAAATGCAAGTTTCATGTAAAGAGAAACAATCAACATAACATAAATAATTTCTTATTTAGACAAAATGAAGTAATAAATTCCCCTTCTTTTTTTGTTTGTTTTAGAAATAAAAAATATTGTCCACATTAATATATAAAAAATGCCTTTGAGAGTCAAGAAAAGTGCTATCAAACAATCTCTACATAGACTCATTCTATAGACAAATAATTCAATTAGGTCTGTTCTCCTTTGTCATGTGAAAAGTCTTTCTTAAGACAGAAGCTATTTCCTTAATGTTAGATATTAGTTGTGTGAAAGACATATTTCCACTGCTACCACAAGAAGAAATTAATTGAAATGTCACTTTTGGGTCTTTGTTCTTGAGTATTTTAGTGTAAAAGCTAAACAGCATGGGCTTTACTGGGTCAAGCTAAAACTCAAAAACTCTATTTTAAATTGATCTAATTATCTTGGGAGCAATTATAAAATTCAGTAGTAATTTTATTATTGGACAATGGACATTTAATATGTTCAAAATAAAAGCCAGTGAGTAATCAGAATTTCTGTAAAGAAGAATTTCTTTGCAGTAAGGTGAATGTTCGAGAAAGGATGTTACCACAGAAAAATGAGATTGGAGAAACACTAATTTAGTGAAAATACAAAATAATGACACATAAAGAAAAATACTGTTTGTCTGTTTTTTTGTAGATTCAGAAAGCATATGTGCCTATGCTATACTGGACTGAAATGGAAGAAATAGGGACAAATAAGGGAAAACGCACCATATCCACTTTTAAAAAAAATATTTCATTTTACAGTGCAGTAAAACTTCCCAACTCCTGACAACCCATTTTTTTGTTTTGCTTTTCCATTGAATCATAGAACTGCAGAATGGCTTGGGTTGGAAGGGACCTTAAATATCATCTAGTTCCAACCCCCCTGCCATTGGCAAGGACACCTCCCACTAGACCAGGTTGCTCTAAGCCCCATCCAACCTGACTTTGAACACTTCTAGGGAGGGGGGTTCCACAGCTTCCCTGGGCAGCCTGTTCCAGTGTCCCACCACTCCCAACTAGAGAATTTCTTCCTGATGTCTAACCTAAATCTTATTACATGAGTTTGATATATAAGAACATCAAAGCTCTGAGTTTCTCCTTTTCATCTCAAGCTGTAATTGGAATGACTACCATATATAAAAAATCTTGTGTTAGTAAAGATTTGAAAGTCATTCTTAGCTTCAAAAATATTCAAGCAGATATGTTTTATTGCCCTAAGCTATCTGGAATAAAAAAACTTTCAAATATTAAGTAACGAAGTTGTTAGGAATTATCTTCTGCACAGGCATCTCACCAAAGATGTTTCTGAAGTATTGCTGCCATTGCAGGAGATTGCCATAGATCATCATCACTAAGACTTCTGGAAATGCTTCTGTTGACTGTGCATGCAGCAAAATAAACAGCAGCAAAATGACAAGTATCAGCTTAAGTCTTTTCTTCACTGAAGAGAGATACATTTTGTTTCATAGTTTACTGGCTGATAACCAGAGACAAAAGAGGAGAAAATTATAGAGAAATAACTTGAAGGAATAGAGAATTCATTTATTCTATTTGCTTCTTCCTAACACTATTAATGATTAAAACCTGATATCAGACATATCATCCAATCTGGTGCAAAACAGCAAAGAAAGATATAATTAAAACTTCTATCACTATGAATTTGTGCAGTGTAAGAGAGAATTAGTGCTTGACACATGTTCCCTAGAATATAGTATACATTAGATATTCTTTTACCAATGTATCTGAGTCCATAATTTCCTGAATATAAACCACTTTGGGTGAAATATCAAGAGCAGTGACGGATCTCTAGAGCTCTGATTCTTGCCTCACAAATTAAAACATCAGTTGTTTTGTATAGGCTCTATACAAAGCCCTCTACATCAAGGGACTATTGTACATCCCCAGTCTCTTAATAATGTAGCCCTCTACATATTGTTTTCTCTCCAGTATCAATGTGAAATATAATTTATTTCTCTGAAGATAATTCCTCTTAGCATAGTTGCACACACACAGAAATACAGTAATATTTTTCTCTTTATATATGAAGAGCCTAATACAATTAAGTTGCTACACTTGACAATGACAGCATTATGATAACACTAAGGATGAGCAAACTTAAAGCAAAAAAACTTTTACATGAAGAATGAAATCACAATATGCAAAATATGATCTATCTACAAACTGTGATGTATAAGATACTCGTACTATTCTACTCTTAAAAATACATAAGAAACAGACTTCTGATGCACATATTCTGAATAACTGAAATTGGAGTTTTAAATGCCAAGTTGACACCCAGTTGCTTTAGCTGGGCACAGGAAGCACTCATTTGGCTACCAGGAAGACCAGTCACATGAGAAACAGCTATAATTTACATGGGATGGTAATCCTACAAATTGTAGTAACATATACCACCAGTCTGGTGGCTTTTCCCACAAGTAGCCACAGACTGTTGGCGTAGTAGTCAAAGATGGTCATACTTCTCTCACATGCTCAAGCTGTGCTTCTCAAGCCATATTGCCATTTTACAATGAAAATAAACTTAAATTATATAGAATGCTATGCAACCAAAGACCATCACTTACTGTTACTCTCTTTCCGAATTTTAAATTGTATATGGGAACACATGGCAATGCAGGCCCGTATTTGCTCAGATATCTGTGCCACTGCATCTTTAGAAATGTTAACCCAATTATTAAACTCTAAATGTCAGAGAACTAAAATAAAACTGTGTAAGTCTAGTATGCATAAACAATGCAAAGTCTGAGCTAATTAAAAAAAAAGTCCATCAATTTCATATGTAAAAATGTGACTGAAATGAAAAGGCTCCAAATCAACATACAGCTCTGATACACCTTTGTAATATGGTAATGAAGGAACTTCTTTACTGTTCAGAACAACTTTAGGATTTAATGTGCAAAGTATATTCAAGAGAAACAAGTTTTACACTCATACAAAAATTGTAAATGTATATTTTGAATGTATGTCGATTATAACCCAAGACAAAGTTTGAATAGTAACCACATTTCTTTTAATCATTCCCTTTTCCGATCATACAGGAAGGACAGGAGCACAAACTTTCTTTTCTTTTCTCTTTTTTAATAATTTTTTTTTGTGTCCAAAGACAAAGGAATAATCAGGAGCAGTGGATGGACAGACTTCCACTTAAAACCTTCAAATAAAAGCCACTGACAGTTGCTTGCAGGCTTGAAAGACACCTTTGGGATTAATACTTAGTAAAACTCTTTTGGCTTAATAGATAAATGGCTGTTCGTATACAATATATTTAAGTTCCTGTTCCTCAGACACTTAAATCCTCTTGGAGAAAAGGTACATTATTTGTCATTACATATCTATTGGCACACTTACCAAGCAAACAGTCATTAATAAAAGTGGGAGAAGAAAGATGAGGCTAGATTTCAGCCACAGTTACTCATACCTTTTCCCCGTAATTTCTATTTGTTTCACATATATGAACTGCACATCCTATATTTGGCACTGAACCTTCTTTTCACTGTTCTTTGCAACACTATAATAAAGTAAAAATGGAAAATGCAACAAAATTAATTAATCAACTTTAATTTCCAGAATTGTGTATAAAACAAAGACAGGGCTTTGAAAAAATTCGGAGTCCATCAGTGTAGTGTTTATTATACACCTTAAAGATAAGTATACTTTTTCAAAAGATTAAGACTGAATCCAGAAACAAAACATGTTCTGTGACAACTAGAAATATTCCCATTGAAAAATACAGAAATATAAAAACTATTTTGTCAAAACTATTAAGAATAGACAAAGCAATGCTAAACTCATTCTACCTTTCTGAAAACATACTGTAAAAAAAAACTGTATTAGAGATTAAATTAAACTGGATGAACTGTGTATGTGTCGTTTGGTACTACTGCAGAATATCATCTTCAGCTTGAGAAAACGGAAAACTGTCAAAGTGTGCTGTTGTGCTGTGTTTATCAACAATTCATAAATCCTGAAACAGAAAAGGGATATGGCAATATATACATAAAAAAAGCTACAGGAAAGTTTTGAAATAAATCCTGTTTGACCTGGCAAATATTTTTAGGAGGAAAAAATTCCTTGTGGTGGGTTGACCTTAGCTGCCAGATACCCACTCCGCCACCTTTATTTAAAAAAGAAAGGAAAAATCCACCACAATAATTCTTCCAAAGTTTAAACACTTACTACAGAAACGTATCCCTGATAGCTAATCTAGTTTTCCAGCTTTAACCTTCAGCCATGTTGGAACTTTCAGCATTCATGATTTTTTCTATTATATCATGGATATTTGTATTAATAAATGTCAAGGCATATGAGACAGAATGACATCTTTAAGCACTCATTTTCATAAATTCATTTGGTATTCACTGGAATAAAAGTAGTCAGAAGAAATCTGTTTGGTAGTAATGTGGATGTCATATCTATTAAAAAAATATATTGTTCCAATCTAGCATTGTTATACTATTAAAATTAGGTGCTACCAGACACTTCAATAAAGATTTATGATATAAATGTGTAGAGTAAGTAAATCATTGCCCAATCATCAGTTAAAAATGGTAACACAGAGGCTGAGTAGGCCATCTCAAAATTCACCATTGGGAAGATTTAACTGATTTAATTCTGGCACAATTTCCTGTAAGAAATAAAGAATCTGCAGCACTTGAAATTCCATCACTGGCTGTTCAGTTTCTGCCTAACAAATTGTAAGTCTGCAAAAGATACACTTAGAATTATCAGCCTGTCAGCTTTGAAATACTAAAATCCAGTACAACATCTGCCCTTTCCTCTGAGGCTGTTATGCTCCAAAGATACCTTCTCACAATAAGCACATCCACTTTGCAGGAGAAAGCACTGTTTTACCACACAAACACTTCTTTTTTAAACTCAACATAACAAGTAGACAATAAAAAATGCATTTGTTTAAGAAAAAAAAAAAGTTAATTAAAATAAAGGAATAAGGATCATTAAAACCCGTTTTAAAAACCACAGAAAAGTGATGACAGATCTCTGAGTTGCATTTCTTGAGACTTGTCAGTCTTGAAACTTTTCCCAGTACTACAACATTTTATTTTTCAAACTTTGTCACATAAAAGACACCATATAAATGCTAGCAGAATAGAAATTTGTGTGTGGAGGGGGGTTGTTTTTGTTTTGGTTTAATACATTACAACCAGCTCTTCAGAATTGTGTGAATGTCAATGTTATGCTTGTTTTAACTAAATCTTTCATTGTTACACAGTTAGGGAAGTAAAAATCAGATTGTAAAATAATTGAGGAAAAAACTGCCCTCTGCTAGATGTTTTCATGATTAACTGATAAAACTTTTTTTTTTTTTTAAAAAAAGAACAAACTAGAATTTCATGCCAGATTGCTCAAGTTAACTAGTTTCTCTGAAGAGTCAGAGTATAACCTGAGTGACAACATTTAGAAGGATGAGTTCTCTCTTTACGACAGTAATCACTAGGACACAAAAATACACAAATGTTATGCATGATTAAACAATAATTCCACAAAATAACTGATCAGTTCTGCGTTTCCATGCAACAACCAGAATGGCAGAACAAACCATAATGTACTTCAGTAACCTGAATGATTATTGAGATTAGATATTATGGGTAGAGAGAAAAATAGAACAACAATAAAAAAAATCTCACATTCACAACAGTGAATAAGTGAATTTTTACAATGGTAAGGTTGTGGATCTGCTTTTACGGGAGGTTTCCAAAGATGAAGACACCTGCACTAAGCAGGAAAGCTACTACAACAGCCTGGAAGCAGGGCCTTATCCAAAAGCCCCTAGAAAGCCTTCTTTTACTACAATCCACTGTAGATATTTTTGATTGACTGGACACCTACACCTTTGAGGATTATTTTTTTTTTCTTTGTTGAATTACAGGTATTGATGGAAATAAGCAGGGTTAAGTGAAGATTTTTCTAAGCAAGCAACTTGACTGTGTCTCAGGAATATCTATTCAGTTTTAGAATCACAGAATCACAGAATTACCAAGGCTGGAAAAGACCTTTACAATCATCAAGTTCAGCCTATGACCAACACCACCACATTGTCTAGACCATGGCACTAAGTGCCACACCCAGCCTTTCCTTGAACACATCTAGGGACAGTGCCTACACCACCTCCCTGGGAAGTCCATTCCAATGTCTAATCAACCTCTCCATGTACTTCCTAATATCCAACCTAAACCTCCCCTGGAGCAGCTTGAGGCCATGCCCTCTTGTCTTGTTGCTAATTGCCTGGAAAAGGAGCCCAGCCCCACCTGACTACAACCTCCCTTCAGGCAGTTGAAGTGAGTGATAAGGTCTCCCCTGAGTCTCCTATTCTCCAGGCTAAACAACCCCAGCTTCCTCAACCCATCCCTATAAGATTTTCGCTCTAGTCCTTTCACCAGCCTTGTTGCTCTCCTCTGGACCTGCTCCAGCACTTCAATATCCTTCTGGAAGTGAGGGGCCCAGAACTGTACACAATACTGGAGGTGAGGCCCCACCAGTCCTATGTACAGGGGGAGAATTACATCCCCACTCCAGCTGGCCACACTATCCCTGATACGAGCCAGGATGCCATTGGCCTTCCAGGCCACCTGGGCACACTGCTGGCTCATGTTTAACTGGCTGTCAACCAGTACTCCCAGGTCCCTCTCTGCTGGGCTGCTCTCCAGCCTCTCATCCCTCAGTCTGTAGTGCTGCCTGGGGTTATTGTGGCCAAAGGGCAGGACCCTGCACTTGGTCTTGTTGAATTTCATGCCATTGGCCTCAGCCCATCGACCCAGCCCGTCCAGGTCCTCCTGCAGCTTCTTCCTACCCTCTGGCAGATGGACACTCCCCCCGAGCTTGGTGCCATCTGCAAACTTACTGAGGGTGGACTCAATCCCCACATCCAGGTCACTGAATGCCAGCTGGATGCAGCTCCATTTGCCATCACTCTCTGGGCCCGGTCATTCAACCAGTTTCTGACCCAGCAAAGGGTGCACCTGTTGAAGCTGTGGATTGCTAGCTTCTCCAGGAGGATGCTGTGCGAGACTGTGTCAAAGGCCTTGCTTAAGTCAAGGTAGACCATATGCACAGCTTTCCTCTCATCCACTAGGAGGGTCACCCAGTCAAACATCATGTATACAAATATCATGTATAATCACAGAATTTAGATTTAGTGCAGCCTATGTGCCTGAAGTGTTAATCACCAATGATCTAAATGTCTAAAATCTGAGTTGCATAACTGTAACACTGAATTTCCACTACTTTAGTATCTTGGCTATTGTGTATTGCCATTCAGAAGTTTCATAAACAATTCATTAACTGTTGAAAAGATGAAATATAGAACTAAATGGTCAGCCTAAATAATTCTGTTGTCTTATAAATAATGATGATTTAGGATTTCTGTTAATGGCAAAAGCATCAGGCGTCCCACACCCGGCACTCAATTCCCTGCCAGAGCATGGCAAATGATAAATAATATGTTCTGAATACTAACATATCCTGTTCAGATCAGAGTAGAGTGTTGTCAATCCAACAGGAATACCTGTTTAAAGATTATTACACGCTTATTGTAAAAGCTCATTATTTCGAGTCACTGTTGATTAACTTTCCTTAGACATGAATCAGATTGAAATTTAGGGGCTTTGGGGTTTCAGGGGGTGTTTTTTGTTTGTTTGCTTGTAGTTTTTATTTTTTCACAAGCACCTTCCAGTATATAGGGAAAATTTCTCCTTCACAGTACATACAATCTAAATCCAAGCTGCTAATATGTGCAAACTTGAAGGAATTGAACAGGTAAAATGCAAAAAAAAGTCCTAGCTAATTTCTGTAAAATGAAAAATGTTAGAAATGAAAATACTACTGGGTTAGTGAAAAATATTGAAACAAGACCACATTAATCATACTAATAGGCTAGGCATTAAACAATTAAAAATTATAAACAAATTGAAGTTATTCCTATTTTAGCTGTATTAGGACCCTGTGTGTTGCTAGGAAGATAAATACAGAATACAAATTATATTACCTTTAATGAAGGTAAGTGCTGTCATGCTGCAATGAGAAAGGGTTCCATTTGATATGTACATACATTTCAGATTTCCCGTGGATCTCTAAATAGCATAATGTCAGTTGAATCTATTGAATCATGACAGACAAGGAACAAAGAAGCCAGAATACATTGTATCAACTGTTCATTTGGATCTCTGTGTCTTGTCATTTCTGAAGAGAAAGAATCTACCAAGTTCCATATATAATTCTCTCCCAAGGAAAATTAAGCCAAAAAAAAAAAAAAAAGGTAATTCTAATACTAAAGCCATATGGAGATACTGGATTAAAAAAAAAAAAAAATAAAAAATTGTTTGTCTAGTTTTCTTTAGGAATGAAGCACTGTTTGATGAAAGAGACAGATATGAGTCAACTTATGAAAGGAGAACTAACCACAAACATAATGACAAATAATTATTTGAATACAGGATCATTAGCAACAAACATGTGGATTTTATTTTTCTTTCTCCCTAATTTTTGTTTCCTATCTGATAAAAAATAATTTCCATGACACATTCAATTTATATATGCCAGAGTATTTGTTACAGAGGATTTTGTTGCCAGAGGATTTTGTTACGGGTGACACAAACCTCATTTAAATTCACAAACATACTGTTGCAATATGAAAGCCTTCTGCTTAAAAATCACTAATCAATAGTGATGCTTTCAGTTTGTCTGAATAACTGAAGAAATGTCAGCACACATAAATGAAACCTGACCAGATGAGGTGTCAAGGCTTGATGCATTTGTCAGAGTGAGTGCATGACTTGGCTTCATAATTGACAGACCTTGTAGTGATCTAGAAAAAATTAAGGAAAAGATAGAAAATTGAAATGTGAGCACATTTTCTCTTTGCATTCTGCTTTTCCTCCAATGGAAGTTAATGATAAACAACTATCTCTTTCTAGTGAAACTGTAAACCACAGAAAAGTTAAGTGGTTTGTGATGAAGAAATGCCTTAAAAATAAAGGTATCTTTTGCAAGGTAAGATTCATAAAAATATTTTTTTTACTGTTTTCCTCTATATTTTTAGTGCTTCTGAAGGCGCTTTATCTCTGAGTAGGTGTTTTTTGTAAAACGTCTTTTCAGAAACTCAGGAATAGAAAAAAAGTTAGGAGTGCACTGGAGGAAAAAAAGCTGTGGTTCCATTTATGATTTCCTCCTGAACTTTGGGGGAGAAATCTGGAAGGACAGAGGCATGACCTAAACTACCAGGCTGGCTGGCACTACTCAAAGTACTGAGGAAGCTGTGGGATTTGAGTCCTACCCACCGGTGAGTAAGAATAAACAAGAGTAATTTGGGGCATGGGAATAATTCCTAGGTTGCCTTAAGGAAATTGACTTGGAAGAACGAGAGGAATGAACACATGGCAGAGGGTTCTCCTTATTACATTGCTGAGGAAAACAAGTCAGATTCACAGAATCACAGAATAGTCATGGTTGAAAATGACCTCTGAGATCACCAAGTCCAACAATCATCACAAAAAAAAAACGAAAACCAAGATAAAAAAAAAAAAAAAGGCAAAACACCACACAACACACCATCCAACCCCCCTCCACCCTCAACAAAACCCTAAACAAACGCAAACACCAGACACACTCCACCAAATAACACCCACAAGCCCTCTCCTACAACCTTGGTCACTACAGCATACCCTGAAGTTCCACATCTACATGTTTCTTGAATACCTCCAAGGATGGTGACTCAACCACCTCCCTGGGCAGGCCACTCCAGTGCCTGACCACTCTTCCAGTACAGAAATTCTTCCTAATGTCCAATCTAAACCTCCCCTGCCATAACTTCAGACCATTTCCTCTGGTGCTGTCATTATTCACTTGGGAGAAGAGGTCACCACCCACCTCCCTACAATCTCCTCTCAGGTAGCTGCAGAAAGCAATAAGGTCTCCCCTCAGCCTCCTCTTCTCCAAACTAAACATCCCTAGTTCCCTCAGCTGCTCCTCATATGACTTGTTCTCTAGACCATTCACTAGCTTGGTAGCTCTTCTCTGGATGCACTCCAGCATCTCAATTTCCTTCCTGTAATGAGGAGCCCAAAACTGAACACAGAACTCAAGTAGCAGCCTTGCGAGTGTCAAGTACAGGGGCATGATCACCTCCCTGCTGCTGTCCATGCTATTCCTCACCACCCTCACAGTGAATAATTTCTTCCTAATGTTTAATCTAAATCTACCCTATTTCACCTGCAAATCATTCTCCCTAGAAGTCCCCCTAACAAGTTCCTCTCCAGCTTCCTGTTATGCTCCCTTCAGGTACTGGAAGGCTGCTAGAAGGCATCCCAGAAATTCCTCACCCTCACATGACATACCAAACAGACACAGAGAAGGCTTAATTATCTCAAAATGTGAGTGGACTTCAAGAATGTGAACTGAGGTCCTAATCCAGAGGGGAAAAATATATGACTATGAGCAATCTGATAATATTTCAATAACTAATCCTTCTGCTTGCTCACACCAGATTTGTCCCAAGGTATTTAGCATGAGTTAAACTGATAAATACTTATGGATTATCAATTTAGCAATGATGCTGAAAAGTTGCTGTGAGCCTCCAGAAAATGTTCCCATAATTTTTTTTCATTTACTCCAAAAAGCTACACTGCTATCACATTTATAGAATCAGTTCAGTATTTAATAGGTTTTAACATATTTCAGAGAGAAAACTTGTCTATTAGATGTCTTATTTTCCAGAGTAAATGCTTCACTTTAAATTGTCACTGCATAGACAAACTCCAAGCAGTTACTGATTGGTTCTCTTATAAAAAAATCTGACTACCTAATGCATTTAACTTTGTTTTCAGTTCAGGTATTTCTGGGGAAAAAGAAACAAAAAAACCCAAACCAACCAACCAACCAAACAAACAAAAAAAAAACAAACAAAAAAACCCAAAAAAACCACACCTTAAAAAAGCTTTAGGGAAGATGCCGTATACCTGTAAGAAAAACAAATAGTAATGTTCAATGGCCCACTGTCATGGGACTATATGGGGGGAGTCAGAAGGGAACTCTGTTTGCTATATTTATATTAAGCTAACCAACCCTGTGGTGTGATCCAGTAAATATACTCAGAGGATTTGCTGTATCTCTCATAACAAGGATTTGTAAGTCAACTTTCTCAGAAGCCAGAGATCATCAGAAGGTAAAAATTTTACTCTACTAAAGACATTTCTCTCTTCCTCACCCCTCAATGCTAAAATTAAGTCCCTGCATAAATATACAGGGACTTAGTCCCTTACTTTTTTTCAGGGTTTTAAATTATTTTATCTATTATTTCTGAGACCATCTACGCATCCAATCTATAACACCAAATCTGAAAGCAAACACTATGCAGGCAGAAAAAAAGTGATTATGTATTTCTAGCTAGCATGTAAATTATTGTCAAATGGGTCCTAGATGAGTGAAGTTATTAACATTCTGACTTAGTTAAACTACAGACTGTGAATTCTAACTTTCTTCACAATTTCCTAGTAAAAAAAAATAAAATAATAAAAGAGTCCCTGTGCCAAAGAATCTATATTCTAATAGAACACTATTTTACATATCCCTGGTAAGGGCATTAGTTGTGAACTGATACTAATTCTGTTCAAAGCCCAAGGTTTTTGGAAGGACTTGCTCTCTCAGCAATATAGATATCTCTAGAATTGTCATCTTCACAGCCGCAATTCCTAATGCTGGTAATGGTATCACTATTCACAGGAGAAAATCACTGATGCAAAACCAGCACCCTATACAGTCACACATTATGTTGCAAAACACAATGTAACAAAAAGTTACTACTAGGCAATATGGTGAATACCAGAAACAAAGGCTAAAGATGCAGATTTCCATTTGACTGGAATTCTAGAGAAAGTAGAAATAAAAAGACAAGTGTTACATCGCTGATTAGCGAAATCATTTTTTGGCCCATTGGCTCTGTATATTTTATTTTAGAGTTCACAGCTAAAGAACATGAATTTTTTGTCCTTGTCAGGTGGCCTTAATTTAATTTTTGTCTTGGTTTTTATGTCTAAGTAAAATGGGTTGGTAATTATTCGTAATGGAAGGAATAATTATATGCTCACAATTACTTCAGTGAATAAACTGTAATCATTGAATCTCCTATGACAACACATTGGACATTAAGTTCTTCAAGTGTAAGCTATACCATGTACTCTTATATTTCTTCCTGAACAAGTAAAGGTTAGTGTTAATTGGGTTTACAGCCTCTATCTTATATTATTATGGTCTATGTCTTATATTTACAGCTGAAGGAAATCTTGCTGGCCCTACCCTTAGTAATATAAGTTGCCAACATCTATTGCAGCAAATAAGGACACTGAATTTATACCAACAGAAGATGCATTCTACCTTGTTTAAAGGTTGTTTTATAATATAATGCATAAATGAATTAAGATAATCTAGTTGTAAACTTTCTTTTAATGCTTCAAAAATACACTGGATTCTTCTGTGACAACAGAACAATGAAAATTAACAGGAAAACCAAAACAGAAATAGTGATAGATATTTATGTATTTTTTCAGCTAAACCATAATGTAATAAAATATGAGTAACTCTTTAGGAATTTAACTTTTTAGTAGAAGTCTTTTTTTATAGCCATATTCAAATTAGGGTATTTTTCACCACTTTTGTTTGCTTCTAAATGAGGTATTAGGTGTGCTCTGCAAGCCTTTTCCCATTCTGCAAAGTGAAGAAAAATAATCAAATTGAATGCATTCACCTCATAAAGACATCATCTATTACCACCTCAGAAATGGTACTTCTTGAGTAAGCTTTTCTAAAGTGTGTGTTCTGATAAATTTATTTACAAAGGAAAAAATATGATTCCTACAAAAAGTGGATAGTATAAGACCTTGGTTTAAGAAATAGAAAAACTTTAGTGAAATATTTAAATTATGGGAAACTTTCTGCTGCAGTAAGAGTAAAGATTTTAGGTTAGTTTGCAATGACATAACAGCCATACATTGTAAGCATTATTACTTTCACAAACTGTGTTTTCTTTGATCCTTACCATAGAGAAGCCCTAAAAGCCCCCAAATGAAATCATGTTCATACTCCACCCAGCAGTTTGACCTGAGAAGCCTTTTACTTCTCTGACTTTTTCCTGCTCTTCAGAGAGAGAAAATACGCAAGAAAGAGAAAGTTTGACCTCCAAAAGACTCTGCTCCACCATATACCATGCATAGTTTATTTTGGTGACAGCTTTATTCGCACAACACTCTGGAAAGGGAGCAATGTGTCCTACGCTGGGTGAGGATTGTCTGAAGGTTATTTTTTCAGTGTATATGTATTAGGTGTACCTAGAAAAGTTTTGGTAGCAGGGAGGCGACGGGGTGGGTTCTGTGAGAAGATGCCAGAAGCTTTCCCCATGTCCAAAAGAGCCAATGCCAGCTGACACCAAGACAGACACACCGCTGGCCAAGGTTGAGCCCATCAGCATCACTGGTAGCACCTCCATGATAATATATTAAAGAAGGGGTAAAAACTGCTGCACAGCAGCAGCTAAAAAGAGAAGTGAGAATATGTGAGAGGAACAACTCTGTAATGATCAAGGTCAGTGAAGATGGAGGAAAAGAGTGCTCCAGGAGCCAGAGCAGAGATTCCCCTGCAGCCTGTGGTGAAGACAATGATGAAGCAGGCTGTCGCCCTTCAGCCCACGGAGGTCCACAGTGGAGCAGATATCCACCTGCAGCCCACAGAGGAACTCATGCTGGAGTAAGTGAATGTGCCCTGAAGGAAGTCGTGACCCTGTGGAAAGCCCATGCTAAAGCAGGTTCCTGGAAGGACCTGTGGACCAACGGAGAGAGGAGTCCACACTGGAGCAGGTTTGCTGGCAGGACTTGTGACCCCATGGGTGACCCACACTGGAGCAGTCTGTTCCTGAAGAACTGCACCTCATGGAAGGGACCCACACTGGAACAGTTTGTGAAGAACTGCAATCCATGGGACAGACGCACACTGGGACAGTTCACAAAGGACTGTCTCCTATGGGTAAGACCACACTTTGGAACACAGGAAAAATGTGAGGAGGAAGGACCAATAGAGACAACACACTATGAACTGACCATAACTCCCATTCCCCATCCTATGGCACTCCTTTAGGGGAGGAGGTAGAGAAGCTGGGAGTGAACCCAAGACTGGGAAGAAGGGAGAGGTGGGAGGAAGTTGTTCTTTAGATTTATTCTTATTTCTTATCCTACTCTCTTGTTAATTGGCAATAAATTAAACCAAGTTGAGTCTGTTTTGTCTATTATGTTAATAAGTGATCTCCCTGTCCTTACCTTGACCATGAGCTTTTTGCTGTATTATTCTCCCTCAGTCCAGTTGAGGAGGGGACATGATGGCTTAGTGGGCACCTAGTGCTCAGCCAATTGTTTGTCTTCTACATTTTCCTTTTCTGTGGTCAAGTATTTCATTCATTCTTGTAAGAGACTTTCCACATTAAAAAACATATACTATTGCTTCCACTTTTCTCCATCAAAACTAGCTTATCTAAGAAATAATTGAAAAGTCAGGTCCTATGTCTAATACTCTGAATGTGAAAGTTGATTGCTACATGTTGAAATCAGATCCTTTGTGGATTTTTTGCTATTACAAAAAGGAGTTTACCACAAAGCTCATAGTGCACACCTTAAATATAGCTCACACTCAAAAAATAATTATCCCTCAAGGTCCACAGCCAGAACACAGGAAGAGCGCCAATTACTTTAGAGCATTAATACTAAATATCAGTCAGGAAGCAATGAAAACAGACATAAAACCAGTCAAATTTACAATGAATTACTCATTCTGCTATTTCAGCTCATGCTGCATGGTCTTTAGTTATTGAGTATTGCCACCAGAATTAATTCACTCAACACTTAGAAAGACTATTAGTAAGACTGTGAATTTTCTTGGCAGTCAAAGACTTGGTTTACATTCTGCTGCTTGTCCAGAACCAAATGAAATAGAAAGTAATGCTTTTTCCACCATCTCTTTTTCTCATGTCATTCTTACATACTTCTATCTCTACTAGTTAAAAAAAAACAACTTCAGATTTCTTATGTTTTGTTGATTTACTAACTTTCCCAAGTAACAGTTTAATATCAGTTTGTGCCTTTAAACTTTACTCATGGCTCAAGAAGATTACTTCTTTGTAATGAAGGAGTTGCAATGAGGCTTGATGCCAAGCAGAGGACAATAAGGAAAATGTGACAAAATCAGAGACTGTGAAGTCAAGGGATAACCAATGTGAAAGGTGGGAGTTCATGGAAGGAAAGTATAAAATTGGTTGAGCAAAAAGTCTGGGAAAGCAATAACCTTTATGAATGTTACAGTTGGAAAAGGCTTCTGCTTTGTGATCAGCTTCATCCTTAGATGACAATACTTATGTACTCTCTTATACTAAACATTTCTACCTTTTTAAATAAAAGTCCTATTCTATCTCAAAATGGAAGCAAACAACCTAAATTCATGGCTGAATAAAAGACTTTCTTCATATGTAAATGTGGATTGTTGACTTCAAATTAATCTGAAGCCAAAAGCAATTGTTTTCATAGGAGTCCTATCATACTAAAATTTTATGGCGAAAGATGTGGAAAGATATCAAACTCATGAGGCAGATATATTTTTATTACATTTGATTGTTCACAGTAGTCATGAGATGGACAGACATTATCTGTCATCCAACAGCAAGGAACAGTAAGTCAGTACTGGGGAATCTACCACAGTGACCTTCAGTGCAAGAATAGTAATAGATAGATGTATGGAATAGATTTCTTCAGATGAGCTTCAATTCTCCCAAAAAAATCACAAAACAACTGCATAGTTTTTTGTAAGAGCAGTTTACATTTACAAAATCATGTCTGTGATAAAGAAATATGCTGCAATGTGTTGCAACAGAAGCCAAACATTAATAAGCTCCTGATCAAATTTTTGCAAGCCAAAGGTCTTCTTGAATATCAATGTTTTAATTAATAGATAATATATGAGCAAACACTGGTCTGAACTGGAAGACCACACAACAGTGGTGACTGCTGTGCCTTTAAAATATTGAGCTAGGTGAAGACTGACAGTGGGCTTCCCAGAGATACCCAAGGGAGAGCGAAGAGACTGGAAAAGCGTCAGGAAACTCACAAGGGAGGCGAGAGCCTGAAGTAGCTGGCGACATGGTGAGTGAGCCATGGCAAATTTAAAAGTGGCCATTGCAGAGGTGCGGTGCGAGCTGGGCACGTGCGGCTAAGCGCGAGAGGAGGAACCTCCGCACGCAGGTACATGTGTGCATGCAGTGATTGGTGCCCTCAGGCTCAGGAGATCATCTCGGTCACAGCATGGCCAAAAGATACTGCGAGAAAGAATGGGTGAACTCAGACCCAGTTCCTGCGCAGCTATGGTCTCTGGCTGCAGTGAATGCCTGAGCCTGGTACTTGTAGTGGAGCCAGAGACACCGCCCGTGTGTGGTGTGAGCAAATAAATGATCTTCTCAAGCAGGTGGCTGAATGGAGAGAGGCGGCAGAAATGTTAAGGAGCATCAGAGAATGCAAGACTGAAATAGATTGGTGGGGCCATACCCTGAGGCTCTACAAGAAGTGGAGGATTCCCTCCCCTCCTGTCACTAGGCAGAAGGAGGAGACCTAAAGGACAGGGGGGAATGGAGACAGGTCCCTCCTCGGAGAGGCAAGCAAAACCCCTTCCGGCTCCCCTTGCACAACAGGTATGTGGCTTTGGAACTTGAAGGCTGAACAAATGAGGATGGAGATGAAGATCCATCCAGTGCGTCTCTCAGGACTAGTGACTCACCCCCACACCTTTCAACTAAGAAAAAAAGAAGGTTAATTGTAGTAGGTCACTCCCTTCTGAGGGGAACAGACGGTCCCATTTGTCAATCTGACCCATCCCACAGGGAAGTCTGCTGCCTCCTTGGGGCTTGGGTTACAGATGTTATAAAGAAGCTCTCTGGTCTAGTGCAGCCCTCTGATTATTATTCTGTTCGTTATCCAGGTTGGCACACACTGGTGGCTCATATCGAGCTTCTCATCTACTACCACCCCCACGTCCTTTTCCTCAGGGCTGCTCTGTAGCCAGTTGTCCCCCCAGTCTATATTGGTGCCTGGGGTTGTGCCGACCTTGTACTTGGCCTTGCTGAACTTCATGAGGTTGGTATAGGCCTACTTCTCCAACCTGTTAAGGTCCCTCTGTATGGCATCCCTTCTCTTTAAAGTATCAACCACACTACACAGCTTGGTATCATCAGCATACTTGCTAAGAATACACCTAGTCCCACTGCCCATGTCTCCAACAAAGATGTTAAAACAGACCTGGTTGCCATACTGACCACTGAGGAACGCCACTCGTCACTTACCTCCACTTGGACACTGAACCATTGACCACAACTCTCTGGGTGTGGCCATCCAGTCAATTAATTATCTTCTGAGTGGTCCATCTGTCAAATCCAAATCCAAACAGTGGGTATTTATAACTGAAAAACTGAATCATTTCTTTTCTTTTCCTTCTTTGGCCACATAAACATTTGATCGCAGAATGTTGTGCTTTTTTTTTCATTTCCAGTGTTTGAAAAATCAGTACACCGTATATAATTAACAGGTGAACTCTCAGTTTTTTACCTGTGACAAAGATCAGTTCAAGCCACACTTCAAAATCTTCCATATATTTAATTAATGATCTGTCAGAGATAAAATTAAGCAAACTGCATTTTGGAGTTCAAGCAAGAGGATATATACTCATTACTGTTGACAACAGAGTTCCCTTTGGTAAATGGAAGTACTGCTTTTCTTCTTCCTCTGGCATTCTCACACACCATATTGCCCTTCGGCACAACACACATTTCCTCTTAAAAATAATTTTGGCACAAGAAAACATATTTGCCAAATTCAGGCTGCAAAGTTGCATTATATCTTAATAAAGGGATATAAAAATGTATTTACTCATCAACACAAAGAAAGGAGCTCCACGTACCAGGGATATCTTCAAATACGTAAATTGATACCACTTGATGTTGAAATTCCAGGCCATTTGGGTTCTTCTGTTAAATACTGTATTTTCATCAATGTTGGCAAAGCCACGAGGAGACATTTTGACAGTAATCCCCAAATACAGCCCTCAGAAGTATTACAAAATCTCAGAGGCTCTTCAAACTCTAAAAAATTTCTAATAGGACTCTATTATTTTTGTATCCATATTCCTAAAGGCTTTTTGGCCAACTGCCAATATCCAGCTGACAAAAAATAAAGAAAAAATAGCATAACTTAAGTACTTGTTTTAAAAAAAACAAAGCAAATCTGCCGGAAAAGGAATTATTACTTATTTAATTAACACACTCCTCAGGACTTCAACTAGCAGGTTATCCTGAACCTTGAATTATCATTAAGTAGTCATGTTAACATACTAATTTTGTACAAGTCTATGTCAATATTAGCATCCATTTCAATGCTTATCAACATCAAAGCAGGATGCAGAAAAGAACATGTAAAGGACAAGGCACAAAGGCTGGCCTTTTTAACTACTGGCACACCTGCTATTTCTTTTTTTTTTTTCCTTACTGATCTTTAATACCTCTTTCTAGCATAGGTTAGATGGTGATATTTTCAATTACTGAAAAAAGAAAAATTTCTTTCACAGATATCTGTAAAGAATAATAAAGATAGAGAACTTGTATTAGTAGAAGCCTTTTCACTGGGAAAATCACTTCTCATATTTACCTTAAGATCCCACATTTGACTTTGAGGTGCCTAATCAAGCATCCAGAGGGGTACAACGCTGATTTTCAACTGACTTGAGTTTAGCCTCTGAAGGCTTGAGTCTAGCCTTGTCAATTTTTAGTCAGAAAATGAGTGCATTGTTGCAGTGGTCTTTACACATAGAACCATTTGTTTGATTAATCATTTTTCAATGCTCAAACTTCTTCATCCATTGTTGGAGAGTGTAAACACTGATAACAGCAGGAGAGGAAAAATAAAATCAGGGTTTAGAAAGGGTCTTTGAACGATTTAAATCATAGAATCATAGGGGTTGGAAGGGACCTCTGAAGATCAAGTCCAACCCCCCTGCTGCAGCAGGAACACCTAAGGAAGATCACACAGGAAGACATCCAGATGAGTCTAGAAAGTCTCCCAAGAAGGAGACTCCACAGCCTCTCTAGGCAGCCTGTTCCAATGCTCCATCACCCTCACAGTAAAGAAGTTTTGCCTCATGTTGAGGTGGAAGTTCCTGTGTTGTAACTTGGTGCTGTTGCCCCTCATCCTATCATAGGGCACCACTGAAAAGAGAGTGGCCCATCCTTGACATCCACCCTTCAGATATTTGTAGGTATTAATAAGGTCTCTTCTTAGTCTTTTCTTCTCAAGACTAAACAGCCTCAGGTCTCTTATCCTTTCTTCATATAATAGATGTTTCAGTCCCTTAATCATCCTGGTAGCTCTCCATCGGACTCTTTCCAGCATATCCCTATCCTGCTTGAACTGGGCAGCCCAGAACTGGACACAATACTCCAGATGTGGTCTTATGCGGGCGCAGTAGAGGGGGAGGAAAACGTCCTTTGACCTGCTGGCCACATTGTCCTTAATACATCCCAAGATACTACTGGTCCTTTCAGCCACAAAGGCAAATTGCTGTCCCCTGGATAACCTGTTGTCCACCAAGACCCCAAGATCCTTCTCCATGGGGCTGCTTTCTAGCAGGACAACCCCTAATCTGTATCAGTGCATGGTGTTTTTTCTCCACAGGTGAAGAACTCTTCACTTAGTCTTGTTGAACCTCATTAGGTTCACCTTTGCCCAGCTCTCCAGTCAGTCTAGATCACGCTGAATGGCTGCACAGCCTTCTAGTGTATCAGCCAATCCTCCCAGCTTCGTATCAACAGCAAACTTGCTGAGCATACACTGTCCCCTCATCCAGGTCATTGATGAAGATGTTGAATAAGACTGGGCCCAGTACTGACTCCTGGAGAATACCACTAGTAACAGATCTCCAACTGGACTCTGCACCATTGATCGCAACCCTCTGTGCTCTAATGTTTAGCCAGTCCTCGATCCAATGGATACTACAAACTACAGTAGGTAAAAAAAGTTTTTTATTCTGTATTGTCATTGAAAGGTACAGGAGGTAACAGGGTCTGTATGATGATAACACATCTGACACAAAACTATACTGGTCAGGTGTCACTTCTAGCATCATATTGATCTCCAAATACTATCTTCAGACCTGGATATGTGCTACCTAGACTATACTGAAATTCCTTCTCCATTGCTGTTTAAGATTTCCCCATCTTCTTAAGAACTTCAGGATATTACTGTGACTTTATCATGTTTGTCTTGTTTGTTTGCCATTCTCTACATAGTTTCATGCAGATCTCAAAAACTCTAGTCCACAGTCCCACAAAAAGATATCAGACATCAGGGCTTTTTTGCCTTTTGAAATTTCTATTTATAATGTCATAGGTAAGACTACCTTTTCAGTAGCTGGCAAGGGGAATACATGTCTCCTCTGGAAAATTTAGGGTATGAAGACAGTTAAATTCACACAATGATATAGTGTCACGCTTTAACTCAGAATGGGCAATTCAACCAGAGACAACAATGCTCTCGATCCCCTCCCACCCAGGTAGGGAAGGAGAGTCAGAATGAAGGAGAGAGACTCTCTGGATTGAAAACTAAACTAGACAGCTTTAATAAATACTAATGATAAAATAAAATAAAATAAAATAAAATATGTACAACTATATCAATATGCATTCAGGAATGTCAAAGCCCTATTGTCTTCCCCCACTACCAGCAACACCCAGGGCACTTTCCTTAGCTATGAAAAAGTCCGAAAAGTCCCAGAGCTGCCAGAGAGAGTGCAGAGTTATGAGGACTGAAGCATGCATAAGCCTAGGGGTCAACAGTGATGGATGAATGGAGTCCTCTCTGGACACCAGCCATGCACAGAAGAGAAGGGAAGAAGAAGCAGGAAGGAAGTTGTCTTCTGTGATCTCCGACCTTCCTCTGAGCTTACGTACATATATGGAATGGAATATCTCTGGCCAATTTTGCTGTCTATATAGTTCAGCCTCCCCTGTTAGGGGGTGGGGATGGGGGTCATAGATCTCCCAGTAGTGCCTGAGATGACAGGGCAAAGACACAACCTTGGATTCTCGGCAGTAACATAAACATTCTAATGTTACCAGTCCTCTAGCTGGAACACTTGCTGCTAGATAAAAGAACTTACTGAAGGAAAAAAAAAAAAAAAAAATCAGTAAAAGGAAAATTGGCTTCATCCTGGCTCAAACCAGGACATTCAGAAACCTGGAAAGAAGCGTGTCATATTTTTCCTTTAGGGGTTAGAATTTACGAGGAAAGGAGATGGCTTGCTCAGCTTCAAAACATGGAGATGATCTCTGTCCATTTACAAGCAGGGAAGAGCCTCTACCACAGAACTTATGGCTAGAAATCGATTCTAACTGAAAATTCTTTGGGCAGCTTCAGAAACTGCCCAAGGAAAAAGCAAGAAAATAAATTAAACAGTTCATCAATCATACCAGAGCAGTCTTGAGTACCTTAATATGATAAGAGCTTTCTAAGAGCTATCAATTTGTGAAAGAGAAAACTATAGGTTTTGCACTGTTAATTTCTTTCTTTTCCATCCCATCTTTGTTCTACCCTTTTGAAACTGAAGCAATATTTCTTCAAAACATAAATGTGGTACTGTCATGTTGCCTCACAAGTAAAAGATGAAACACACAGCACATGACGAGAAGTGTTTTGCTTCAGGAATTAAAGTACACAGGCACAGGTGTACTTACTAAGGATTTAACAATTTTAAACTCTTACTAATGAGGCTTTTACAGGAAATACATTAAACTATTGTATTTCAGTTAATATATATCTATTACATTATTAAATAATATTTATTTTTAAATATTTTACTAGATAATTAAAATATTTTATTATGTTCTAAAATAGAGCAGTGTTATGCACCTGACATTAGATAGCTCATTATATTATATACAGGTAATATGCTCTTAGACATAATCAATTAGAATTCTCTTTTCCCTTTTTTAATTTTTTTCCTCCTCAACTGCTTCTTCAGCATTTCTTTCACAGAGGTTCACATTACAGCAGCCGGCTAACTAGATGTACTAAACTAATCTACAAAACATTGCCCTAGTCTTTAGTTTGGTATTTGATCAAAGGTTTGTGTTCAGATAGCTAGGTTTATTGTCTTCTTTAACATAATTAGGCATTTACACTAGGTTTAACAACCTCCCACATTTGCTGAATAAACTGCATTAATTTTCACACTCCCTTAAATACCAAGATTGGCAAAACATTTTATCAAGGGTACTGTTCAAACTTCCGAATGACTTCAGCAGAAAACATCTGCTTTGGAAGATTTCACCAACAGCTTCAAATTTATTCAGATGTATCCACTTTATCAATAATCACGGGTATCAATTTCATATTTTTTTTCAGGAGTGAGAATATTACCTATGGGCAGTGTTCCAAAGAATTGTTTTACCATCCTTTTCTTCATTTTTGGAGAACTTGCTCACATATTACAGAGTTATTCGGGGAAATTATCCTGAGCACTTACAAACTGCTTTGGCAATTATGTTATTAACATTAAAACGACTTAGTTATCAATTTATCAAGTGTCCTATTATCAATGTAATTTTTAAAATACAAAGATGCTATTCACTGGAACTGAGTAGGTACAAAATTATTTTCAGTTAATCACAGGTAAATTCTAAAATACCTATTTCAATTGCTTAATTGTTAGTAAACCACAGATTGTTTTTAGGCACTGCTTTGAGAAAAAATTCTTCATGTTTATATCTGGCAAGGATTAAACAAACATATCATTTTGACATTCTTTGAGCTTCCTGTGCTCCTATAGATGTCACCAAGCCACCTTCCATCATTTACCAGAAGTCCTGGCTGACTGCAGAGCTACCAGCAAATCGGAAAACAGTCAGCATAACCTCCATATACAAGAAGGGACAGAAGGATGATGTGGGAAATTACAGGCCTGCTGTTGACCCAGTTTTCTGAGAAAGATAGCCCAACCCTAATAATGATGTCTCCAGACACCTGTGACCTAAAGGCCTAATATTTTGAAATTATTCCTTCCACTATGCTCAAAAGAATCCTGGATTTTTATGTGCATAGATGTTATTCCACTGGAAAAAAATAAAATCAACACATTCCCAGAATTTGCATAACATCGGCATCCTTCCTTTTCCTGTTTTTCCTCAGAAGTTTTCATGCAGAAAGCCCTTCCAGAAATGGAAACAAAAATAATTTGATATTCACAGATGCTACCAAAGTTAGCAAAGACTGCATCCTCATGCTATGCAGCTAAATATTAGAAAATCTCTTATTATTTTTAGCTCTTTATTAACCTCTTTCTTTTTCTTAAATAGCGTAGCATTTTCTTTCCTCTTGCAATCAAAGTGAGATAAATTGCCACCTAGTTTCCATAGCAATAGGAAAACCACATGGAAACAGCCAGAGTGCAGTAACTCCTGTCTTGCTCTTATTTCGAACAGTTTTCCAGTTCTTCTCTACTGAATAGTATGCCTATGATTTAAATATCTTATGTAAATTAGAAGTTAGTGAAAGAAAGAAAACAATCTAGTTCACAAATTAGTCAGTCCCAAGATCTCTCTTATGACTCAATTTAGAAGAAAACTGTTGTTTGTTTTTTACTATTCCCTTTTACTCCTGCATTCCCCTAATTCGTGAATGGGTAATACTAAAATAAGAAATCCCTGAGGATTACATTACCTGCATATACATATATATGCATACAATCCTATCAATATCCATACAATCCTGCAAATATGTATCTTTTCAGCATCCTTAGAGTTATTTGTAAATGAAACCAGTGAAAAATGTGAAAATTTGTAGCATCAAAGTCCATAGTTAGGAAGGGAAGTTTAAATATATATATATTTTAAATAACTGAATTGCCACAGACCTAAGATTAAGAACATATCGGCTGACTTGAAAATCACACATTAAAAAAAGAGAAAAAGGTTTGGTTTAAATTATTTGCATACTAGCTGCTGAAAAAAAAACACAGCCTAACTTAGGTTAATTTTTTCATTGAACACTGATGATAAAATTTAGACTATTAGTCTTTCTGCCATCATTTCAAACAGGTCTCCTCTTAATATCACTGGTTCTTTATTTAGTTTCATTACTGAATAATACATTGATCCAAATCAAATAACTTATTCAGTTACAAGAATTTTGAAACATACAAAGTTTTTCTATGATGTTTGTTTCAACAAATATTTTGTTGTAAGAATAAATTACCACCCCCGAATGGAGTCTATTAGCCTTAGTAAGCCGCAAGTAAATATTGTAAAATACAGCCATCAGTAATCCATGGGTACAATATGCTACTTCAAAAGCATAATATTTTATATTTTTTTTTACTTTTAGTGTCTGCACAGTATCTCTTGGGGAAACCCCAGATTTTCACAGTAAATTTACTGATTGTAGATTGCTATTCTCTGGGGTGTTTCATGATTGCACTATATTTTTCATTGTTTTGCCAAGGTCCCATTAAACATTGTGGTTACAGGTCAACTGTGACTTTTTCAGTTTTCCTTGTAAGAAAGTTAACTGGGTTTTACAGAGGTTTCTCTGAGAAAAAAAAATTATATCTATATCTATCTATCTGTGTATATATATATATATATATTTAATACCTGAGAAGAACTGACACAAAAAAAACCTATTTGTCAGCACAAGTAATAGCTGATAGGAGGAAAGCACTTGCTGTACTGCATTTACTCCATCCTTTTTATTCTCTCAAACTCTCAGTCCAGGGAGTGATGATTTGGCAGAGCCTCCCTGCCCCTTCCATCAATGGAGCAGCTAAGATCTGCTTTTGAGGTAGGGAGAAGCAAAGGTCAGAATCTGGTCCTGAAAATTATTATTTGCTAAATTGTGAAACAAAATGGACTATTGCAGGAACAAAGACAGGCTTTGAAGCATGAAACTTTCTCGTGTGTCCATATTGTGAGATAGCGTAATGTTAGCCTTTCGACTTTGAGCATTCTCAGGTCACCCTTGCCTCTGACATATTAACTGGAAGTTTTGAATAAGTAAATTCATCATCAATAAGAAACAAATTCTGCTCTGAGGGCAACAACTGGCTTTTTTCTTCCAGAAGTAACATGGACACCTCACATGCAACAAGAAAAATATTTGTTTGTAGGATGAAAGCTAATAGGCAAGTCTCTGACAGTCTGCTGTCAACATTGGTATTGTATTCCAGATGGATTTCAATACCAGTTTCCATCATCTATAGTCAAACACACTTGTTACACTTCTTACCAGTCTAAAGACACTCCTGCAAACCAGACATTAACTTCAGCAGCATTGAAATACCTGCTTCAAGACAAAGACATAAATCCACGACATGCAACTACTATATTACATAGTCATCAAGATCTCTGAAACTGGTGAAACCCATTGCTTAGAATGGCCCTTCAGTGGGAGGAGTGTCTGCATGTTCCTGGTGAAATACTAGAGAAATCCAGTTCTAGGCTAGAGGGGTCAAGTATTAGCTGGAACACATCCTAGCAGGGATACTGCTATTACTGTGCAGTCACTATTGCTAGACAGAATTCTGGTACAGAGAAAACACAATGAAGCACCCAGTGGATTTCTACTAGTAAGTAAGTATGATTTAGGTCACAAGATGAAAAAGTCAGCATTTCCTTACAGCTGAGACAATGAAATTCATGTCTTTCCAAAACGATGGTACTCTGACCTTTCTTTCCTGTTTGAAGAAGATACTAATCATAGGCTTACACAGATGAGGCTGTAGTGCAAGTGTATACAAAAAACATTATAAGGTCACCTGCAAAACAATGTTCTTTCAGCTTAGACCATAGATACTTGTAATTAAAAAGTGAAATCAAAACATCACCAGCTCCTCAATTGTTTTTCCACAATTTCTTGTGAAATAATTATACCAAACTAGAAAAAAATCAGATCACCATACTAGCAAAGCAAGCCTCACTATTGCAGTTGTAGAATACAAAAACAGCATTTTTATTGAATCAGGAATTGCAGTGAGCATCTGTTCTCTAGGTAAAATATGCTTAGTGTTTAAAACCTACAGTACTATATTGTAGTTATAAAGACTTCATAGTCTCCAGCTTCATAAAATGCTCAAGGGTGAATTGAGTAACCTCAAATGTGTCTGCTCTGCAGTCTACTGGAATAATAAGCATCAGAGTAGACTTTGATAGATACTGAAAAAAAAAGATATTTGGGGGGAAAAAAGAATGAAGGAATCAAGGTCCTTCTCCTTGTAGTATCACCTGAGGCATCAAGAATATTCAAACAGCCACATTTTCTCTAGAACTCCAAAGATTCTTTTCTATCTTATTATTGAAAAATTGTTTTTCCCCTAAATCTCTCTGATAATTTCCTGGTATGTGGTATGCAACATAATAAGCACAATGGAAACAGAAAATAATTCAATACAAGAGTGTGATAGCATATGCAACAAGACTGCTTGCTTGAAATACATAAGCCTCTGACAAAAATTGCATTAATAACATTTGTAATAATAATAAAAAGAGAAAGAATCACACTTGTTTGCATATGTATTCAGAGTTTTATCTATGTCATCAATATTCCTTTTAATAATGGCAGTATCTCTGCCAGATAAGTGGTGGCTATGAATAAATCATTTACGAAGGGCTTCTGTGCCATAGCAGAATTAATTTTCTCTCTTTTAATTGGAATGAAGAACAATTCTGCTTATGCCTTCTATTTTTAAATGCCTTTGTGTTCATTTTCTATTACAATTGCAATTTCATCCATTTGTTACAGAGCAGATTTATTTAATAGTGAAAGAACTATGGTGCACTTACTCCAGATAATGTGCAGCCTGTCCATCCAGAGTCCTATAGCTACTTCCTTGGACTTGGGAATTCACAAATTCTCTGAATAGGGATTTCCAAAAAGATATAATTTACGACTAAAAAAAAATGGGTAATTCTCTCCACACTAGTTTTCTATTTATTTGTTTTAATGGCAAATATCTAGTTTACACAGAAATATCCATAGCATTTCCATTTTAATACACTGCTGCAGAGCTTCATATAACTGTATATTTGCTGCTGCATTTTTCTGTTATGTTTATATAGTAAGCTTCCTAGGAAATCTGCATTGTATCCTTTCATAAATCCTGGAGAAGTATAATTTTACATTTTGAGGAAAGAAGATGACTGGGTTCAGAGTAAAGACAGGGACTATATACACGATGAATATGGAAGTACAGATCCTACACACGGAAAAACATCCAGAAGGAATTATTTTCAAGCTTTGAGTGGCGAATTGTAGTAGAGGAACACTGAAACACGTATGTGAGTATAGAACTGTGAGAAACTTAGATCTCACAAGCTTTACTAAGAAAGTAAAGTACTTAAGAGGATTAAAAATTGCTTGCATCCTGAATAAGTGCCATAAGCAGTACTTAGGTATTGGCCATTCCATGTCTCATTTTTTTCTTTTGAACTAACATTCTATTCCAACTATGAAAATACTCAAAGTTGTAAATGTATTTATTAGTATTTCCAGGAAAAAAAACCCAAACACACCAAAACACAAAAAAAACCAACCAACCAACCAACAACAACTCAGAAGAACCTCCACAAATAAAGTATTCCCAATTTGCCTTTTTTTTTTTTTTTTTTTTTTTTTTTAATTCTACACTTTGTTATTCAGGACCTTAATCTGTAATTATAAGCTATATGAATATGCATAATATTTAGGGTGTTGCTATATGAATATGCATAAATTTTGGGTGCTGCAGGCTTTGAAATATTTTAATACTTGAAAATTTCATTTTGCTTGCCTCTGTCTAACATAAAAGATGCCCAGTGAGGATTACTTCTATATTGTAATTAAACAGTAAGTTGTTTTTTAAAGCTTATTTTTAAAAGTTCTGTTTCCTGATAAATACGTTTTTCATATTAATGCTAAATTACATGTGACTACATCACCTATTTACCAATTTTCAAAAAAGTAAGACCTGAGGCTTGGATAACAATCATATCTTTAATCCACAGTTAATAGGTATAAACCTGATTAATTTTTTTGCAATGGAATCTACATAGAGATAAACCAGCTTTTATATTATTTTATCAAAGCATTGTATTCAATGTACCTATTGACGGGACAGAAATTTCAATATTTCTAAATCTGATTTAGTGAACTGAGTGTTCTTTTTGTACAGCCACAATGCAAATGTTGTTATAAATACATTTTAAAGAGATCCTTGCTGGATGAAGCTAATATTTATGATAAAATATCTGCCTCTAACTTGTTTGTTGTTTTTTTTCCCCTAAATAGATAGTACTTCAGGATAGAGCACACTCTAGATTGTTTCATTTTTTGTTGGGTTTTTTTGTTTGTTTGTTTTTAAATTATTATTATTCCTGCTTCATATGTTACTGAAAATAATCTCTAAATGTGTATGTTATCTACTTAGACTGATCAAAAAAGTGAGCCTGAAATTCTTGCAAGGGACTTAATATGCATGGCCATTATTTTTATTATTCCCAAATGCTCAAAATCATATTTAATTAAATAATTTTAAACATGCTGACCTACAGCAAGAAATTGCAACTTCATTAATCAAAATCAAATAGTTTCTGCTTAGGGGAAAAAAAAAAAAATACTAAAAAAAGAAGTAATTTATAGAAAAGTAGATGGTACTATGTCGAAATCAGTCAGCATGATATTTTGGCAAAGCATTTAATTCATTCCATTGGCACAAAGAGAAGGTAGAAAGAAAAACAGTTGTGTGTCAATCTCTCGTATGGCTTTTTTACAATAAAATGTAGCATTGCTTTGCATTTGTCAGTATAGTTACATTTCGTAGGGAGGATTCATTTTTTAATTAAGTGGTACTTAATGGAAGCATAGGTATTTTCATATGGGAACAGGAATTATGCTGCTACACACCACACTTTTATTTATTAAAATCAGTATTAAGGCTCTTTCAGCATGAAGGAAAACTAAATCACATCATTGTTTAAATTAACCAGCAGCACTTCAAGTATGGACACATTATTTAACAAAAGAAAAGGCAAGGGAGGCAAGAAGTTGATTTGTGAACTAAACATTGCGTTTATTACTAGTACTTAAACAAGAGCAAAGAATTTTTACCAGGTTATTTGATTATCTTACTTGTACTGTTTTGGTAAATATGTAATTTTATTAAGTGAGATCCACAATAAATAAAAATGCAGGAATAAGTCTTTGCTTTATGTTTTGAAGAAACCTGATAAAACATCTCTCCTTGGCCAACAGAATATTTTTGTCTTAGAAACAAAACCTTGTATAACATGTCAAAAACAACTCTATTTGGCTCTCAAAAACCTGTTGGAGGCACAGATTACTTCAGCTCCACAATTTTACACAGATTACTTAAAACATCCTCATAATGATTGTGAAAGTAACCCTTTCAAGGCTACCTTAGCTATAGTCCTATATTCTTACTTTAGGAAGCTATAATAAAAATAATTCATTACAAAATTTGTGAGCAAAGTAATGCAGGTTTCATAAAAAAGAGTATAGTTTTAGTGTGTCAACTAAGTACACCTCTTACCAATAGAGCAGTGTCTTTGTTCTAGCTATATGCTTTGGAGATAGTATAAGTTAAAATAATTAGACTAAACTGCAACTCTACTTGTATTTTAGAACATACCTTGATTCTCTTAAGGATTAACTGATACTGCTTTCGTTTTGAAAAGCTAACAAGTTTATAGTTTTACTTGATCTCAATACAGAAGAAGTTGGTTTGGAGCTGGGAATGTAGCTGGTTCAACAGTATATTGGTTACAGTATGTTCTTAAAAAATTAAAATTAGAAGTAGTGGAAGTTTTTTAGATTAAGTGACAAATATGGGAAAAAAAGGCAAAGAGAAAGACAGAAATGACTAAGTAGACTTATTAACAACTCTATAATAGAATTCAAATCCTTGTATCTTTTAAAGACACATCATTTTTCACATATTCCTCCTGTAAGAATATGCTACCTATCTAACTTTCAAAAAATGTGTGGTCATTAGAGAGGTTTCTGTGGCTTGTACATACACTCGGGAAAGAAGGCATCTGCACGAATGCAGTGAAAAATTTTAAACAATGGAAACAGGTCCAGGTTCAGTTTAAGTATTTCATAAAAATAACAGAAAATACAGCTAGAAGAGACCTGAAGAAGCAATCTAACTCTGTTCTATCCAAATCAAGATAAATTTTGGCAATAGTAAAAAACAGGTATAAAATAATGGAACTTCATAAGCTCCATAGAAACATTTATCTTCGTCAAATCATTCAGCATGACCAAAGCACTCAAATATGTGCGCAGCTCAAGGAAATAATACTTTTGCCTTAGCATTCCTGGATATTTAATCGAAATCTTGTGCCTATAAGCTTTTTAATTTAGTATCTAATGGACTTGATACTAAACTAGTATCTAGTATACTAGACTACTGCATAGTACAAGGCATTTAAAGAGCATACGGGAAGACAAAAACAAACATTTACTGACGTAAAGTATTTCATTATTGAAGTGACAGTAGTGTACGTGCACAACTTTGACTGTCCTATAGTCTGAACAGAAACTAGACTGAGGAAGTTAAAACAGCTGGAGAAAAATATAAGTCAAGCATTCACTTCAAGCATGAATCATAGAATGGTTTGGCTTGGAAGGGACCTTAAAGATCATCTAGTTCCAACTCCCCTGCATGGGCAGGGACACCTCTCACTAGACCAGGTTGCTCAAAGTGCCGTCCAACCTGCCCTTGAACACTTCCAGGGAGAGGGCATCTACTGCTTGCCTGGGAAACCCATCCCAGTGTCTCACCCACCCTCAGAGTGAAGAAATTCTTCCTAATATCTAACCTAAATCTACCTTCTTTCAGTTTCAAGCCATTACCCCTTCTCCTATCACTTAATGACCTTGTAAAAATTCCCTCCCCAGCCCTCTTGTAGACCCCTTCAGGTACTGGAAGGCTATTACAAGGTCTCCCCAGAGCATTCTCTTCTCCAAGATGAACAATCCCAACTCAGGAATGAGTGTAAAAAACGTATCAAGTTGCCAAAGGCTGCTAAAAACCTATATCCAATGCTACACAATACATTGACCTATGTATAGATATATACCAATTTGAAACACAATGCATTTATTTTTTTAAACATGCAAAACCCAGCAGCTTATTAGTTGAAAAGATTACTGACTGGATACTAATGTATTCAGAAAGCACTAATGTAATGTACTTTAACTTTGTGCTACTATTTATACAAGGTATGACTACACCAAAAGCTGCAGACGTGTCCTCTCATCAAAGTTCTGATGGTTTTTTACTTTTTTTTTTTTAATTTTTATTTTGTTATTGGGACATTAAAAGCTCAAGGAAAAGAACACGCTTTCCTTGTCTCTTGAGTCATCAGTTCATTGTTTTTCTTTTCCTCAAAGCTCAGCAATTTTAAAAAAGCAATGCTTTTTTCTTTCCTCATTAAAAGAACCAAACTAACTTGTGTGATTACAGAGAAAGGCTTAAAAATTGAAACCTAAACATTCAGAGGCAGAGGAAGACAAAACAGTAGCTATAATTCTGTAAAATACATTTGCATAAAAGAAGTGTGCAACTAAGTGCAGAAGTGACAACAAAGAATTTTACAGTTTGCACCAAAAAAGATCAGATAATGTAATACTCCTTTTCAGACTTCAATTCCATAGATTTTATTAGTCTTTGACCTAAAAAATTTCCTCCAGTGTCATAGTGACCGCTGGGATTTCACACAGTTACATAGAGAAAGCTATTTTTCAATTATTCCATACAGAGTTTTTTTACTAAAAGCAAAGTAACAGTTGAGAACTGTTTTCAAAAAACAAGTCTGAATCCATTTTCTCTGCACTACTAGAAGAAAAAAAAAAAAAAAAACCACCACTAGATGTATTTTCATCACCATGCAAGATGACAGCTGCCTAATTAGAAGGATTAGGCAGAGAAAGATGACATCACAAAAATATTTTTTCCACATCTGAAGAGAAAAAAACCTCACAGTTGCTGCTAGGTATATCACTACCTAATGAAATGTAATTACAAACTGATGAACGTTGTTTAAGTGAGTTACTTTTAACTAAGCTAGAGAAAAAAAAAAAGAGAGAAGATATGCTAAAACGTTACTGCTATTCAATATTATTAGGAAGAGATTATAAAGTCTGCACTGTAATTAATTCCCTAACTTTATCCTAGCTGCACTTATTAATAAAAACTCATTTCAACACTGCTGACAGGAAAATGCAATTAAATATATCTGTAGCAACAGCACACCATAAAATACTTTCAAAGACCTTGCCGGAAAATGTAAAGTTATGGGAATTTCTTTTTTTTTTTTCAGATTTCAGGGAAATGATGAAAAAGTATAAAGACATCTTAATATCTTTCCATTTTAACAAATGATTGAATAAGCTAATATGGTTATACAAGCTCTCCACACATTATATTGAAACCATTCTTACTACATATTAAATCCTGAAACAGAGCTCTTAAAGTCTAAGTAAAAAGTATTTAATTATTTATCACATGTGTAGTCAATTTTGTACTGTAATGGCAAAGTGTAACAGTAAAGGAAAGCTAATTTACTACTGCATAGATTCATGCAAACTAAGATGCATACAGATTGGCAAATTCTGAAAAGTCAGTCTTACCAACTGAAGTCCACCAGAATGTAATATGTAGACTGATTCTGATACTGAATCTTGAAAAGAGACAATCCAAAGTAGGTGTTAAAAATGCCATTGTGTTAGGCTCTGAGAAACCTTATCTACATGAAGATCTACATGAAGATGTCCCTACTCAATGCAGGGAGGCTGGTCCCTTCCAACCCAACCCAATTTATAATTCTATATAAGAATTTGTGTTAGGATAAATATTTATGCAAAACTACTGTGATTCAGTCCTTAAGTATTTCTTAAGTATACTTGTTTATGTGCTCAACTGAATATGTTTAAAATTCTGGATTTCAATAAGTATTGGCAACAACATAGTTTATTTATAAACTAGCTTGGGCAGGGTATCAGGCCTTATATAGAAGTAATACTCAGACCATGCAGAAATGTATCAATAGAATGACAAGTACAATATTAGACAACACTGGACCTTCTTAGAGCAAGTCTTACAGAGTTAAAATGCATTCTCTGTTTTCTGGCAGAACAAAGAGATTTTTAGAGTACTAAGCGTTTGTATAGCAATACTCCTGAAATATATTCTTTAAATCTCAGGAGAGGTTAGGAGGACCATGTAGCAACACCAAACTGGCTACACACTTGAGATGCTGCTTAAGAGGATCTGAATTCTAAATTTGCCAAGAATTATTCTTTTCTATTCCCCTTACTTTCAAGTTACCTAACATTTTAAATTACCTGTACTATTCATTATGCATAAAAGCATAAAATTATTTACACCAAGTCTCTATATGTATTTTCACTGAATATAACTAGAAATATCTCAAATATTTCCACTATCAGAAAAGTGCATATCAGCCAATTTGACATAGCAATGCTATGGATAACATCCATATAGTAAACACTGTAAGTTAAATTAACCTATTTTCTTGGATATAATCTAAAGAATATTATATTATTCAGCATCAGTGAAAATCTTCTATATGACTTGGGAGTGTCCTGGGGTCCTAATGAAAAGAAACCCCTTACCCTCCCCCAACAACTACAAAACAAAGAGAAGTGCCACCAGTAGTTTATACTTTTTCTCTCATAGTAGGTGCTAGGATATATAAAAATGGCCTGGTAGCTGGAGTGCACAGTATGGTCCTACTTATCCTAAAGCTGAAAAGAAGCCCACGCCTCACTTCCCATGAAATTATTTCCCAGTTACTGGTATTCATCATTCTCTGAAAATTAGATTCCTAAAAACTGATACATCTGAATCACTCAAGACCGCATAATTATACAGTATCTCAAATAGGAACACAGGGTATACATACTTTTATTGCAGCACCTCCAACAGTTCCTTAAGATTTTGAGGATACTTTGGGAAATGTCTGTTTTTCTTTGCTATAATTGCATTTTCATTGCGCTTTACTATGAGCTGCTGAAAACTCACACAATGTTAAAAGAACAATTAAAAAAAAAGTTATTCTCCTCTTAGCTTTCCACAGTGTTACTTTATTAGCTTCTGGGAAAGAGCAGGAGCACAGCTGTGACATAACCAGGAGAACAAAGCTTGTACCCACACTGTGCCTTTGATCAAGGCAAAGGAACAGGAGAAGGGGAATTATGTGAAGTATGAAAAATTCATTCTATTTCTATATAAAAAATGTATAAGGAAAGCTGCTATAATCAAATACTATAATGGTTTTGATGATTACAACTATGGATGAAATTTGGGAATCAGAACAATCCGCATTCCATTTTTTCCTTGTGATACTTAATTTTAAGCTTTTCAATTTCTAAGCTTGAGAGCACCTCTATCTACCAAAAATTAATATTGAAGACACAATAAATCAAATAAATGAAATAAATAATTAATTCTGCATTCATGGACTCATATTAATAATCTAATTTCATTTTTTAGTAACACGATACTCATGTAAGCCCTTTCTAGAAAAAGAAAATAATCTTTTCTGTGAATGTTTTGCTCTACAATCTGAAAGAGAAGAAAGTTAAGACACCTGATCTATTCCCATTTATTCAATCTTTTAAAACAACTGTGATATAAGACACACAGTCTGGTGGGGTTGTTTTACCCTGAGTATTCATATATATACATTATACTTTTCACCCACTAAATTTTCTCTACCTTATCTTAAAAACTGAAACCCTTCAGAGGCTGACATACATTGAATTGTCCCGTCCGTCCGTCCGTCCGTCCGTCCGTCCGTCCTTCCTTCCTTCCTTCCTTCCTTCCTTCCTTCCTTCCTTCCTTCCTTCCTTCCTTCCTTCCTTCCTTCCTTCCTTCTTTTCTCCCTCCCTCCCTCCCCTCTCTCTCTCCTTTCCCCTCCGCCCCTTCCTCCCTCCCTCCATGTAAATATTTTAGGATTTCATGTCTGACAACATAATATTTTAAGACTTAGGAAGAGATTTATCTTCCTTATTTTCTATTTCTCACTAATGAGCAGCAGTATGAGTAAGATCATAGTCAATTTTCTCTTGTGTGCTTCAGTGGAGCAATGGGTTTTTTTACCTTCAAGGCTTAATTCAATTTCTTTTTGCCCCTTTTAAGGTTAAGAAGCAAATAGCTATGTCAAATGGTCTGTTCTGTGTACAGGCACAGTCAGCAGTAAAAACTCATACCCTCTTCCAAAAGCTATATTATCAGGGTGTAAAAATGGAGAAAAGAAAAAAAAAAAAACAAAACCATTTCTCAAAGACTGCTGATTAACATTCCCACAGGGAAAAAAAAAAAAAAAAAAAAAAAAAAGAGAGAGAGAGAGAGAAGTTCACCATATCTGGAAGTGCAATATTGGTAAGAATAAAAAATACCTTCAGAAGTTCACAAGAAGGTACTGTCAATAAAAAGGTCCTGTCTTAAAAACTATGCCACAGTGTTTTGAAGTCTCCTACAAAAATTTCTGAGCAAAGATTGTTACTCCCTCCTGTTTTTCTTTAAGATAGTGAATAACAACTTAAGCTTTCAGAAATCAGGAGTGGCTAGTACATTACTAGTTATGTATATAAAAGAAAAAAAAAAAACAAAAACTCTATAATACCGACTACAGAAAAACATGCTCCTCCTTCTATTATACCCAACTGACAAAGACATATGTCTGACAAAGAAGCTGAGAAAAATGTAGACAATGTGTGCATCCTGGAGTGAATTATTTGCATATAATGACACAAGTTAAATCACCAATCAGTTATCTAGTCAGTTTTGAGATGAGCAAATTGGATTTTATTTTACTGCATACACTGATTTGCTTAAAGATAAGAAGGATGTGTCATATATCTATGGAGAAAATCAGAAAGATTGGGAAAATAGAAACTATCAGACATCTAGATCTATATATGCACAAAAACACACAAGGAAAGAGATTTTTTGAATTCCAACTTGACAGAACAATAACAAATTATAAATATATACTATATAATGTTCTATTTTAAGTCTCTTTCTACACTTAGGAAAATCATTACAAGGAAAGAATGAAAACAGATAATAGTATTAGATTTGCTATATACTTTCAAAAAGTCTTTGCTTGCTCAACAAGACTGCAGTAGGTCCGTTATTATTATCTTATTAATGCATAGGCAACAGCTCCACAGAGGACAGATTAAGCTAAGTTGTATTTTTATGGTTTCCTTAAAGTAGTTTCCCAGGCATAAGTCTTATTAGCTAAACACACAACCTGACTTTTCGAAAAGTGATCAATGAATAACAGCTTCTTTTTACTTCAAACTCAGCCAGTGACCACAAACAAAATTATTAAAATCAAGTGATTTACAAACTTCCCTAAATTCAGTCTTATTCTAGCCATGTGCAAAACTTTGAGGTGAGGAAAACAGTCAGAATGTTTTATCCCATGTAGTTGATTCAAGGTTGGGGCACTTCCTCAACTTTTGCCAGAACTGGTAAGTTCTTTTCTCTCTTTTATGGACAACGGGAAAAAGTAAAACTTAAATAAAGCTGATAAAAGTTTTCAAAGAATTTAGGGAAGGCTTTTAATGAAAATCAGTAAATAATCACTGAAGTTCAATGCAGACAGTTTTTTGAGCAGAGATCTTGCTAATAATAGATAAATATGTAACTTTAAAATCTACTCAATAACAAAGGATCTTTGTCATTAAAAACATAAAGCTGAAACTGAAAGTCCTACCAGAAATGCTGACTCCTGGTTAGGTGTAAGGCTCACATTTAAAGGCATTTACTATAATTCTCACTTTCCTTCAATTTCTCAAATGATAAAGAGCTGATTTTTGCTTTGAAATATGAACATTAATTACTGACAAAAGCAAAGACCATGCTTCCATCAAAGTCTATTCAGTCAACTCCTGAATAGCCCTACCATTATTGCAAAGTTTTCTATTTGTAGGAAAGGAAGAACACCAAATTATTAATAGGCCTTTATTTTCAAATACAGCACTATTTTATTTTTCAGGAGTTAACTGGGAAAACAATTATACTGCAAGAAAACTTGTTATACTGCAAAAGGACTTGTCTATTCCTTAATCCTTTTTTAATTTAACCCTTGAGAGGAAACACTGCTATGAAACAATTTGTTATTTATACAAATAAAAGAGTGACAAGTCTAACTGTAATGACCTCTTGAAAAGCACTAAAAACCCACAGATATCAGAGTCTGGATTACTCCTCAGATTCTTCAAAATTCTGTAAACATTTCAGCTTCATTCAGGTGGACAAAACTACAAAACTTCATTCTAGTCCTCAGTTAATGATATTTTTGAGACTGTTATTGGGGAGAGAGCAACCTGGATTTATTTAAATACTGTTGTTACAGCTATTAATTTTTTTTCTATTGTCAAAATTAAAACCAGAGTTGACTAGCACAGAAAAACAGATAATAGGATGCACACTTTAGCAGAGGGCTGAAATAGTACTGGTTGTGCGATTTACCAAATCTTTGGGAGAGGAAATTTGAACTAAAATAAATAAACTCGTAATAATCTTAGGAAAATAAATTAAATTAAGAAATTACTAGAGAAAAACATGTGACTTATTCTGCCTGTACATTTGAATTTGTCTTTGCCTTTGAATTTGTCTTTGCACTTTTAAATATCTGAAGGAGGCTTACAAGAAAGCTGGGGTAGGGCTTTTTACATGGGTGTGTAGTGAGAGGACAAGGGACAATGATTTGAAGCTTAAAGAGGAGGGATTCAGGTTGGATATTAGGAAAAAGTTCTTTCCTGTAAGGGTGGCAAGAGGCTGGATCAGGTTGCTCAGGGAGGTTGTGGACATCCCTGGAGGTGTTCAAGGCCAGGCTGGACAGAGTCTTGAGCAACCTGATCTAGTGGGAGGTGTCCCTGCCCATGCAGGGGGGTTGGAACTAGATGATCTTTCAGTTCCTTTCCAACCCTAGCCATTCTGTGATTCTATAATTCCAAATGAATACCATGTAAAAGGGCTGTAGTTTTTTGTTTTCCATCTTCTATTAGTTTTGTAAAAAAATAATGATGCCTATTTACTGTAGCATCTCCTATTTCACCTAAACATAACAGCTAAAGAGCTGAGAATTGTTTTCTTTCAGGAGTTATGCAGAGTTTGCAATTTCTAAATCTGTTAGAAACAACAAATGTCATGCTACCAAAGATTGCTTTGCTTGTATAGTAAGAAAGTATTTCAATCGAGGTATCCTTTACAGGCTTTTTTCCTAACCACTATGCTGCTTTCAAAAATAAATCCACAGAATAATTAGTTGTTTGCTATTTGTCTATTTTATCCTTGTTAAAAGGATTATGCATAGGTGTGCACATAGATGTTCAATCCTTTATTTACCAAGAACTCCCAGCTCCCAGAAACTGGTAACAGACACAAAGATTAATTTCATCATGAATGTGTGGACAGAAATGACACTGGAATGCAGCTTTTGCAGATGTTTCTGAACACACAGAAGCTAATATCAAAAGTTGTTTGTTTGTTGTTTTTTTTAAAAAAAGGAGTTTAATGAATTTGTTATCCAATTCTATTTACAAAACTACTCTATAAAATCCAATTATATTATTCAGCAGAAGAATTACTGATGCTTCATGTACTACAGAGAGTATACTTGTGCATAACCAGTCAAAGCTGTGCCAGGAATCATGCTGTAAATAATAACATACACTAAAATAGCAGTCCCACCAATAAAAGAGAGGAGGCAGTAAAACACATAATGTTTTACATAGCACAGGAGAATAAGCAGCTTATACATCACAAATAAATTAATGGAGACTGGAAGGAAAAGGGGAGGGAGGTGAATGCATTGCTTATGCTAGAGACAGATACTGGAAGACAGAAAAAATTATCTGGGAATAGAAGCAAAATTCACAGTTTTACACTGTGTATAACAACAGTAAATACAGTAAGAATAAAAATCTAGCATGAGTAAATAATAATATTGGACATACCTGTGCTCATTCTATTTTAGCACTCTAACAAAGAGTACCCAAGTAAAACAGAGTACTATGTTCCAGATTTGGCATGTGTGTATATGCACATTATAGTGAAAATCATAGAAATACATAGTGTAGAAGACAGAAACCAGAAACTTTTAACTAGCTCAAGTTTAAGAAATAGGGTATTTTAAAGGGATTTTCCAATTTTTCTAGAAATCTTGGAAACTAAATGTAGTTACCAGAAGATGCTTACAAAAAATCCCAAGTATTACCACTGAAGAATAGACATCTGAGAACACTGGAAGTGCACTGGTAGACTAGCAGTGTTACATGTGCTGGTTAGTAAGAGATTTTAAGATACTTTGCATGCATTGTGGAAAACAAACAAACAAACGGTAAACCAAATAGCCTTATATTTCAAGACACAGGCTAGAATTATGCAACACAAAGTTCAAAAGACACAGATAAAGGAACTCCAACCTAAGCCATCCTGTAACGATAACTAAACATGCCTTTAGCAGAAAAGTTCCTACAGTTACTGTGCTTTTATAGCATAAGAGGTCTCTAATGTTTGCACACAGTTATGAAGAACTACCTCCAGTCTGGCCCATCTAGAGCCAGCCAACCAACTATAGCACACAAACACAAGATATGTGCTCATGTACTTCTAAAAGCTTGATAATATGTAGTAGAGCTGTGCTTATAGGACTACCTTCAATGACTGCTGTGTTTTCTCAGGGCACAGGATCAGCCTTCAATGTTAGGGAAAATTTTTCATATATGCAGTAAATGCCTGGAATAGTGCACTGGGGTGTCAAAACAATAAAATAATGCTAACAGTCTCTCAATGGATTTATAGAAGCATCTAAAAGGAGAAAAGTCAGGCCTGATTTAAACTAAAAAATAGAATACCTGATTAATCCTCAGACTCTCTCTACTAAAATGCACTTTAAAAGTAGCAATAATAATCAGAAATGCATGGCTACATTGAAAAATCTTCTTCATCCTTTGCGAACCGTATGTTAGACATGCCTATTCCATTTCACTGTTCTGTTCCCTGTACCATTTGCTCCTCTGAAAAACCCTTGAAATGCACTAAGAAATGCTTAAACTACGTTTGCTCAAACATTTGATTGCAAGCCATTAAAATTAATTTTAAAACTCTAAAGATTAATGTTACTTTTTTTTTTTTTTTTTTTTTCTTAAACCAAATCACTGGTATCATAGTAATTTCCTTTGACTCATCTCTAGCACTTACCAAAATACATAATATAACCATTTCATTTCTTTTTAGCATTGCTATAGTGGACCTTTGTCTGAGAGTGTGATTCAGGAGTGATTAGCGAATACCAACTTTATGAGAGTCAGGAAGACCGTGTTAAAGTGGTGCACATAGAATCATAGAATCATAGAATCTTAGGGGTCTGTCAAAAACTTGGATCAGGGAGCCTGTCCTGGCCAGAGAATTGAAGATACACAGATAGGAAGCAATGGTAGATGAAAAACTGGAAACTTTGTGCTAGTAAAATTAGGTCAGCAGCAAATTACTACCCTCCTTGCCCAGAGCAATAACGGAAGCTGTGAGTCAGATACGTATCCAAATATTTATGCCTCTAGGGCAACTCATGAAATAATGCAGCTCAACTAGTACAATTTCTGTGCTTAATAAAGGCAGTGCAATGGTAAAATCAGTTATTGGGAGAAAGTACATGAAAGTTCAGGCTATTTTAAAATAGATGAATGATCCCTGAGGATTGTAACTGATGAGTAGCTTGTCATTTTGTTCCTTCTTCTGAAGTAGAAAAACAAAGTGGCATACAATTCACAGGAAATCATAGAACCATAGAATGGCTAGGGTTGAAAGGGACCTTAAAGATCATCTAGATCCAACACCCCTGCCACAAGCAGGGACACCACCCACTAGATCAGGCTGCTCAGAGCCTCATCTAACCTGCCCTTGAATACTTACTAGGATGGGGCTTCCACAACTTCCCTGAGCAACCTGTTCCAGTATCTCACCACTCCCACAGTGAATAATTTCTTCCTTATGTCCATGGAGTTTCTTGAAACTGAAAAGATTACATCTATTGTGAACCTATTCTAAAGATTTTTGAGGATTTTGATTTTCAAGAAACTAGAGGAAGTACTTTTTATTCAGAGATTGTAAAATTGAGAAGTTCAATAACTACTCAGAAGCGAAGGAGGAAACTTATGAGAAGAGCTGGATTGTTGGATAGAAACACGAGTATCCAGAATGGAGGAAAGGAAAGAGTACCATTGAAAAGGTGAAGAATATTGACATAAATTCAATTAAAATCTAATCAATTACCTTGGCAGATTGAAGATTGATATTTTTATGTTCTCTGATTTTTTTATTATTATTATTTTTATTTTTTTAAATACACATTCCTCTTGCAAGTACCTGATTTGGTAAGTTAACATTTTCTTTATAAATTATTTTGGGGGGGAATATATTTGTCATGTTTCAACTACACTAAACACAATACGTAAGTTACACCTTTTATTTGTTCACAATAAATTATGTTTCCTAGATACTCCAATATGTGAAATAAACTAACACAGCTGGCTTTAAATAAGGATGGCTAGGCCACTACACACAACTGTCTGGAAAATTCCAAATTAGGAAGAATTTCTATACTTATTAGGAAGAATTTCTGTACTGGAAGAGTGGTCAGGCACTGGAACTGCCTGCTCAGGGACATGGCTGAGTCACCATCCTTGGAGGTATTCAAGAAATGTGTAGATTTGTTACTTCAGGGCATGCTCTAGTGGTTGGGGTGGTGGGGTTTTTTGTGGGTGCTGATGATTTTATGATTCTGTGATTCTGTGAAATTCCTTTATTTGAACATCTCTTCAATTTGATGCTGCACCTGTGTGCCTATCTCTCTCTAGCATTGTAGCTGGTTTGTTACATCATAAAGCACATGAAGCAGACTCATGCCACTGACGTTCTCTGTGGGACCTGCAATACAGTACAAAAAGAGTTTAAAGCTGCTCATCCAGATTTCGTTTTAAAAAGTCAGTTTTCCCTTTATCTCATAGTGCTTCATCCCTGCATAATCCCATGCTAGCTGCATTCAGCCAAGACTGAGAGGAAGTCACTAACTGAACACCTAAAAAACAGTTTGAAGACTCAGCTTTCAATGTGAACCACTCTGCTTTATTACATTTGTATTTTTTTCTAATCTAAGAGTAGGTATAATCACAGTTGGCAGTCCTTCAAAATGTTAAAAGCTGGTTTTGACTTTTTTAGGTTTCCAAATACTGAAAGATGCATACGAATACATTAGGCTGAAAACTGGAATGCACTGAATAGGTGATCAACGCATCAATGCAAAATTCTGTATAAAATCTTCAGGGTCAGAATGTGGCCCTCTTGTTTAGGTTAAGTAACCAACTATAAATTATCCTACTGAAGATAATTTATACTTCAAAAAAATAAACAGTTCTTGCAGTAGAAACAGAACTAAGTAAAAATGTTAATGGCAATTAAATGAGTCTGCATTTATTGAAATAAAAAGCTAAATAACCAAAGTTGTGTGAACACGGAAATGGCAATGGATAATCGACTTTTCTGTCTGGAAAAAAAAACAACCAAACAAACAAGCAAACAAACCCCAAAAACCAAAACCCAACATTAAAAGGTCAGTAGTTGCTGAAAAAAAAACTACAACTTTGTGAACTCTCTCAGAATATTTGCTATTAGTATATCTTATATTTTCATCCTAAATCTTGCTGCATGAATGTTTGTTACTCATGACTTCAGGTTCAGAACTGAAAGCTACACAGGATGCATAATCAGACAACTCTTTTCCTGTGTATTTTGAAGGAAAGATGCATCTTAAAGTGCAAATAACCATCACAAGTACAAAATGTACAAAAGGAAAAATGTAACATTACAAAAGAACCTATAATGCCACTATTTCAGTAAAGTAATAAAATTAGAAATTTAGATTTAACAGTAGCTAAAGTTAAATATTTTGTGGTAGATTAAATATTATCTCATTTTTTACCTATTTCAAATGGAAATTATTTTATCACCTCCATATTTGTTTTTTCATATACACAGGAAACTTTAATCAATGCTATTACGTTCCTGTAAATCAGAGACTTGTCCAGCAGGTATTATAATTTCCTCCAAAAACTGACAAAATATCAAAGTACTGTAAGCTTTGTACTGCTTACACCAAGTAACTCTAAAAGAAAACAAATCCAAATCCCAAAATAATCCACAAACACACCATAAAGCCCAACAATAATTAAACAGGTCTTCAAGACGGGGGGAAAAAAGCATAAAAGTTCACCTTTGCTTTGACTGAAGTAAATGTGAACAGAAATTACACTGACATGTGACTTATCATTGAGAATTCACCACAGCAGCGGACTGTGAACAAAGCATACATAACACATTATTCTTCTCTCTAGAGCATGATGGAACTTGATACCTGACCTTTTCAGTAAGAGAGAGACAAGATTTAAAGCCTCCATACTACATTTGGCCTAGAAATTAAGACCAAGCAAATGGGACAGAAAATAAAGAGCTATTTTCAATGAACATATTAATGAAATGAAGCTTAAAAGCCACAAATTAAATTAAATTATTTTTAATAATTGTGGGTAGAAAAATGAAGGAACTGAAAAGTTTCAGAGTGTAAGAAAGCATCTTTGATCTAACCAAACAATTAAAGAATCAGATACTTTTAAAATTACATGGCACAGTGTGTCACAGTAATTAACTTCCTACACATTACTAACAGTTGCAACTCCCTTCTAACAATTTGCTGTTCAATTAGAGTTAGCACAGGACTTCATGGCTATACTTATCAGAATGGAAAGTTATAGATGTTTCAGATTCACAATACATTCGTAGTAAGAAAACAATTCTCCTGAATGGGCTTGTTCAAGCACAATTTGAAATTAATGGCTGATTCTTCCCATTGAAAACAATGGCATTTGAAGTATCATGAATCCTGAGTGCAGCACATACTCTAGATTTGGTACAAACACCAGCATTTTAACATAATTGTTTTTCACAGCAAACCCATACAAAGCATGCTGGCTTTGTACATGTATGAGAGTAGCATGACCCACTTTGAAAGGCAGGTTTATTACATGTGCATTACTTAATAGTGACAAAATGAAACAAAGTCATGAATGAACAAAGCAGTCCCCCATGTTAAATATGAATTTTCAGTTCTTCAGTTTTGCCCTGAATTAAAGATAGCATGATACTAGTCAAATGATAGCAAGGACTGCTGATTGTTAGTGGAATCTTATTGTGACGGAGAGCTAACAGCTTCTGTAGACACTGTAAAAGTGTAATCACACTGGAATTCAATCACTGGATCACCTCCTAAAAACTTTTTCAGTTGGCATCTATTTCAAGGGAATCAATACAAGTTATTAATATATTGAATTACATTTTTTAATTTTTGAAAAATTGAGGCAAAGAAATAAGAGGTGTTTTCCTTATCTCAAATCTTCTCTATAAATTATTTTCAAGTGTTTTTTATGGAATATATTAAAACATATATAGCAAAAAAATATTAAAATTTTTAATATAAGCCACCCTATAATCTCATTCCTAATAACCAGAAGCAATTTGTTTCTTCTCTCCTTGACATGACAGCAAGTTGTCCAAATAAAAAGGTATCTTCTGACAAACATGGTTTGCCATGATTTCTTCACAGACTTTCCACCTGTTTTAAGCTTCCTACTTCATCCATTAATAGTTCAATTTTTCTAAAACTTCAGAGGAAATAATATACTATAAAATGAATACATGCATATTTGTAAGCATACCAGACTGCAACTCTGCTGTATAATTTATTTTTTAAGTGTTTATTACGCAACTAGAATGTTGTTAGTGACTCTCACTCTATTTCCTAGAAAAACACGAATCTAAAATTTGATTTTGTCTCTCAAATTATAAAAATATAAATTATATTTCAAACATGCCAATGGCAAAAAAATAAACCTATAATAGGAAAAAGTTATTTTGTTGCAGAGTGTTTAAAGTAGCCTGGCACAGTCAACACAACAAAAGCAGGGCGTTTGCTGGCCTCCAGGAGGTCCCTTGTGAAATCACCAGGTATGTATCAGTCACTACTAGAAAAGGCAGCTTGACTCCTTGTCATACTTGGCTCAGCCTGTTGGATTATAAAAGGGCTCAGAGTCTGACAGTACTGCTCCATGTTTTGCCTCCTCCTGTGCTGTGCATTTGCATAAAGGCAAGCACCTGTTCAACAGCTTAACATTATCTTTGCAGGCTCCATGATCCCTAGGAATGAATTAAGCCTTCCCTCCTAGCACAGATATCTATGCATACACACGTATAGGTTTTACATTGCTCCTTGACCACCTCACGGTTTTGCCGTCAACCTTTGCTCCAGGCTCTACTGCCAATAATAAGCCAACCTTGTACTTAAAAAAAAATAATCATATTAATAACAGCTTTAATTTAGGCTGTGCTCTTCTTATCTGGACAATCCGTGTATGTCGCTGGTTTTCTTGAAAGTTGTTTACATTCTGGCCTACTCTTTAATTTTTAATATGCCAAGTCACTGCTTTCATTTTACCTACTCTAACAAACTTTATTTAAAAAAACAAAACAACCAAACCAAACCAAAACAAAACAGTGAATTATATAAAAGTGCATGAAGCTAGCATGCCCAGTATTAGCCAATTACTTTTTCCACAAGAAAATATCATGTATGTTGTATTATCAAGGATATTAGCTACAGTTAAAAGTAAGGTGGCAAGGAAATGGTAAAATACACATCATATAAACTCATTTTTCCATGTAGCATAACACATGCCTCGTTTATTTGCTTATGTTTCCACAAAGTTTGAATACTCACAAGTATTCAACAATTCAAATAACTACCAATAAATAAATAATCTTACTGTGAAGGTAACAGAACACTTTGAACAGGTATCAAGTGATTTTAACTAATGCTGCTTGAAGATAGGTAAAATTTTAGAATCTGACATGACAATAGCTCCAGGTTTTTCCTTGGTATGTTGCAACATTAGGGCAACTCAGAGCTACCATCCTAAAAACATTTCCAGTGGGAGACAAGGCAACCCACTATGAGAGAGATGTTTAGGGACATTCTAATCAGGAAAATCAAGGGTCAGAGACTGAAGCATACACATATAGCCTCTAAAAAAGTCACCTAAATTAATTGAAAAAAAAAATTAAAGAACAGTTTTGAAGTGGATTAAGTCAACTGTACGCAGTCCTAAGCAACCTGCTGTAGTTGACATTGCTTGAACCAGGAAGGCTGTACTAGATGATCTGAAGAGGTCCCTTCCAACCTGAACAGCTCTGTATTTGAAATTGGAATCATCAATCGAACTATTTTAATTGGAATCAAAATTGATTTAAAAGAGAATAAAAATTTCTCCTTTTTGCCAAGGATGAAAAAGAGTCATTTGTGGAAGTGGAATACTTCAAATTAATGTGCAGATTGCTTCTACACAACTGTGTATTTTGCATTTGTACATCCAACAGTTTCCTGAACTGAGTTAAGCATTCAGAGCAAGGCAATAAAATTACAGGAGCACTCATATTTCAACTAACATAAGTGTATTGCAATTTACCATTATCGTAGTCTGATAATTCTCATTAAAATTGTTTTGAGAAACAGATAAGATAACCTTAAAGTGATGGCAGATGCCGTGCCTTTTGCATTTGAAATAAAGATGATGACACCAAAAAAAAAAAAGTCTGAGCAAAAATGGCAGCAGATTCCACTAGTGCAATCTAGAGGATGACCTTCACTTTTCATGCTAAATTGCTTCCCACACTTCTGTGTATGCAGCAGTGATAGTACTTTTTCCTTACATTTTTCAGAAAGAACAAATCAGTAAGTATTTTCATCTAGGACAGATTTCATAAATTTTAATTTGCTGTAAGTGTAACAACAAAACATGGGCAAAACTTAGTGTCACAGTTCTTATTTCTATATTTTAATAATATTTCACAACTGAGTACTCATATAAAAAAGACGAATCTATCAGATGGCCATTACTTGCAGTTTTTTGGTGTCCTTATTCTCCACAGTCATTATCCTACATAAATTTGACAGTGTTACATTCAAACAAATGAATATTCAGCAATAGCTATTTCTGATCAAAGGTCACTTGTTCTTTTACATCTTCTAGGCCATTTGCCAACAGATGCCAATCAGTGAAAAAAATCACTAACCATTCTTCAGAGAAAACAGGGACTGTGGAAGCACAGAGTCGTTCTTAACAGCTACTAAAACTCACTGAACTATGTAAGAGTATCTATTACTGTCCTTTTGGCTTTAGATTTTATCTCCTTTACTATCATTAGTCATTTCTTAATATGTATAAAATACTGACCCTTTGCTACTGCACAGACTTTTCACATAGTGTGGTATTATTCACCATCTCCCAGGTCTCTGAAAAGTATCAGTATGGATCCTAGCAACAACAAAAGGTCATATAACTATTTTTAAAATGCCAGCCATCCTGTTCAGAAATGCTCACAGGACAAGTAACAGTTTCATAGTGTCTCCAAAATACGTAATTTGTCACAAAGGATTTATGCCTGCGATACAGTCATTCCTTATTGCACAAATCCTCTAGTGGCACAGAATTGTATTTCTTCCTTTCTGTATAATATAGTCCCACCTTCCCTACAGTAAACGATCCTCATCATTGCTGTTCATCTGACATATTGAACAGTGACCTTAGCTTAAAAAAAAAACAGAGACCACTGGAGCTGAACAATTCTCATGGCTAAGTATGTGTTTAAACTCACTAACAAAACTAGTTTTCTTTCCAACAAGACTATTCTTCACAGTTTTTCAAAAGAAAACTACACAGTGAAAATTTCTCAATATCAATGCAACACACCCCACTTTCTGTAGCTTAAGATACATGCAGTATTGTAAGGGATTATTCTTTTAAAGAGGAACATACGCTTCCTATAAAGAGTCAATGTAACCCCTCAAAAAAAAAAAAAGGCAAAAAAAACCTCAACAAAAACAAACAAACAAAAACCCTAAACAAAACAACAAAAAAGCAGGTTCAAAACCATATACTAAAGGCACCCACTAATTTCTCGAAGATTAAAAACATTACTAAATAAATTAGGGTTCGCTCCTACTGTCTTCCAGTATTCCTTGATTCACAAAAAGTAAGCCACATTTTTTCTCCTAACAATAATCAGGTGGGTCTTTTCCTTTAGAAATTAAGAAAGAAGATGAGGCTCATATCAAAACTGGCATAAATGGCTTTGCCAGAATTGGATGTTGGATGGGGATATGGACACTAAATAAGGTGCTCAAGGACACTAATTGCTCTTTTAACATCCTGGAGCCATGTAGAAATAGCAAGCCATGACACTCTTCTGTGAGCTATTTAAATACAGGAGGCCTCAGTATTCTGCCAGATAGTTAGCAAAAGTTCCAGAGAGTGAAAGCATTGAAGGATTCAGAGCATTTACACAGTCTTTACACCACTAGATGATCTAGACCTCCATCCCAGCCTGCATAAGCATTCATCCCAGTTGACTCCATTACTATATATTGAAGGATACTGTTATTGAATTTTTTTTTATCTTTAAAAGAAATGTGCAAGTAAGAAAGCAAGTAAAACCCTCCCCCACTGACACAAACTATACAAGTTGTAAAGTTATTAGGCAAAATCCAAGAAACTGGATATACCCCGCTAATTCATTCTTCAACTTCGATAAAGGCTGTAACACTAAAAATAAAACTTTTTTTTTATTATTTCTACTACACGTTGCAGTGGGGAGGAACAACCACCTTTAAATAAGGACAAAAGAGGTGCAAAAAGTAAACTAAAACATATTTTCTAATAGAAGCAATACAGAATGAATTAACAGATCAGGACATAAGAAAATTGCCTGACAAAGCACAACAGGGATTTCTGTTTATCTCCACTGCATTTTCATAAGGTTTCCCCTCATCTTTCTCTTCTCCCTCAAAAATAAAAACGTGCAGAGTTTTGTCCATTCACTCTCACAGCTACAACCAGAAACAAGACTGCATATTTGTATGCCAATTCAAAATGAAGGTTTTCTTAACGTTTCTCATATGAAATAAGGTTCACTTCATCATGTCATGATGCAAAAATATTCCCATCTCCCAATGCAATAAGAAAGGTACGTACATCTTTGCTTAGGATGAAGTTTCATTATACTTTTGCTTCTTCTCACCAAATACAGAAACAGAAAAAAAGTTTTCATAGTAATAACAGTAGTCTTAATTGTTGGAGCTTTAAAAATCCTTGCTCATATAAGTTAATAATCTTGTATATCAGATCGGCATAGACTAAATATTCTTTCAGGTTCTGTGTAACCACCCAACAAGCCACAAGCCTCAACAATTAATAATGGAAAACTAACATTCTGTAACAGAGTGAAAACAACAACTGAGAGCCATTAATATCAACTGACACAAACTCCTACGGCTTACAAGAAACATGTTGTTTAATTGCTGTTCATGCTTTGCTCCAAGCTCAGTGTACTTGGAGTACTGTATATGTGAGTGTTCTGCTTATAAACTGTATAAGAAAAAGAACAAAGGACATAGAATCACAGAATCATTCTGGTTAGAAAAGACCTTTAAGATAATTGAGTCCAACAATAACCTAACTCTACCAACCATTAACCTAACTCTACCAAGTCCAACATATGTATTAATTTATTTTTTTTAACCATCTGACCACTATTCATTGCATATCAAATCAAATATGACATTAATCAACTTTTCACAAGAACCAAGAAGAAAATACACTAAGAACAGGATGATTTCTATAGTACTGTGCACTTAGGACAAAAAGTCTCATGCAGAAGGGTTTTAAAATATAAATAAATAAAACACACAAATATTAAAAAACTGGACACCAGAGCTCTGCTAAGCCTCAGCACTTAATTGTGTGCAATTTCTCCAAGTGCTTTTTCCATGAAAGCTGGATATTACATAGTGAAAACTCAATTATTAGGTGCAAACGAGTAAACTACATTCAAAAATTCTTCTTACCTAAAAGACTTCTTAAACTGTATTGACTTTTTGTAGATATACTCTTATAGATATATTACATATAGCACAGGTGAAAATCTTTATTTCTAGTGATTTTTTTTTTTTATTCTTTAAATAAATTATTGAATTCTCATTATGACATTTGTCATAAGTTGTAAAATCTTGGATTTGTTGATGTTAAGGCCTATATTGCACGGATCATATGTTCCTTTTCCAGTCAAACTTATCTGAAAAAGTAAAACTGTCTTGTTTGTGCAGATATATCCTTTATATATATGATATTACTCTCTAAAAGCTACTTATTTTTACATGATAAATAATTCATAAAAAATTCATAGAGGGCCATAATTAAAAAAATGTCTGCATATGATTCTTACAGTGTATAGCGTCTGTCAAACAGAACTACTTGAGATTTTTAGTTTGTATTTCTAATCTGTTTCTCAGAACGCCACTTATTTTAGAACAAAAAAAATCTTGAATTATTTTTATCTAGTTACAATTCATATTTTGATCCTAAAAAACAATTCAGAAATATCTATGTTGAAATCTCTTTACTTGCTTTTTTCATAAAGGTCATCTTCCACAGAAGTACAACTACAACCACCCTTATTCATTCATAATAGCTAAGGCACAGAAATGCTAAACATTAAAAAGAGAAGTAATCTTCTGCTACATGAAAAAACACATCTGTAGATTTTAAACTCATCATAAAGATGGGAAGAATCTCATATATATCCTAATAATCTATGACTAGAAATATTGTTAGCTTTTCCCATCATAAAATAAATTTGACCAAGAAAAGAAATTACAATAACAGAAAAGAACTCAGAATATTAATTAACTCATAAAGTATAATAATCTGTAGAAAAACAGAATTACATACAGTAATAACAACTCTCACCTTTTTTGATACAAGGCAACACCAGATTCCTATTAAGCAATGTGAGTGTATAAAATGCCACTACTCTAATTCTGTCAGATTGTATTGACCAAGTCATAATTTTTCATGAAATAAAATCTTTATACATATTTTGCCTGTCCCTTCTGCCTGGCCACACCCCGACTCCCTCCCCTCCCCCCAGCTTCTTCCTTTTAACAGATTTGGTTCTTAATAAAACAACTATATGTCCTTTGTCTATTCAGCATCCATTGAAGAAACCACCAGATGGTAATGCAGTGTTCAAGTATTTTATTTAATATAAATGTTATAGGGGAAAAGACCTGTACAGATCAGCACAAGGCTTTCTTTCCTAACCTACTTCCTCTTTGATGAATATTAAATATTTCATAAGCAAAAACTCTATTCAGCACAAGGGAAGTGATCAAATACCACTGAACCTGAAAAGAACAGGCTTTAAGAAGCCTAAGTTCCTAAGGATATAAAACCATGTAGCTAAGAAAAAAAATATCTACAGTTTAGTTCAAACTATGAAACAGGATAATTTAAGGGAAAAGTCACTGCAAGGAAAACAATTACAAATGTATAACCATAACATTATCAAAATGCTATCAAGGACAGCACTGACCAACACACACTCGGTAGACTTCACAAAAAGTATATCTACACACCTTTTAGGAATATTGTACATTTATTTGAAGTTCCAGATTATGCTAAAATCCAAGCATTATTTCCTACGCTTTTGAGGTTTAAGCAAATTCCTGTAAAACTATGTACTGAATGAATCAAAACATGTAGGCTTTATGTATTTATTCTTCCTGTGCATCAAGCAGAACATGGTGATCAGATGAATTGTTTTATGAAGGGAGATGCTTTGAGACATTTTAAAAAGGCAAGAAGTAGTGCAAGAGTCAGCTTCCTATTTAGCAGATCACATCTGATATCCCTTATGTGCTAAACGGAAGTTCAACCTTGCAGTGACCTAAAATTCCCAGTTAACAACCATTACATCTACTCTAAAGTCAGTGGTTGGAACAGCAAAGCTTAAGGCAAAGTATCTCTTCTTTCTTGCTTGAGAAGGTATTACAACTTGTAGGAGTGCATTCAAATGTAATTGACAGGAAAAGTTCAGGTGTGCTTAATTCTAATGTTTGTGTTTTTTTTGCACACCTGGATACAAGAAGTAATTTATTTCAGAATTTCTAATGACATTGTAACTGGAACTGTTCATCTAGCCATTCTCAAGTAACAAACACAGTTATTATATGATTTAAATTTATGTAAAATAAATCCACTGTATGTTAAAGAGTAATTTGAACCTGTTTCTTGTGTTAGAGAAATTATCTAAAATACAAACTAAAAAAAAAAAAAGGTGTATCTACTGTCACATAGAAACAGAATCATACAAACAAGAGAAAGTGTTAGAGGCAATGTCACATAGCTTTGAGCAAGCTAATTCAAAGCATGTTTTCCTATTAATGTAATAAAGATTTGATTAATTTTCTGTAATTTTGGTCCTGAAGGCCAACGGATGACCAGAATTGTCTTCCATTTTTCAAAATAAAACCAGAATTTGAGCCTACAAATTATTCCACTTTTTTGGTATGCTGTGCACCCTGAATGGCTTTCAAAGGTAGGTTCTCATGTTCTTGAAAGATCAGAGAAGTGGCTGGAAATTTATTTCTACCATATGGAGAAATTAATATTTTTATTAATCACTATCTTTTTAGCACAGCTGATAAAAATCTTATAAAAGAAAAGATCCAACTGACAACATAAAAAAGACATATTTCCAAAGACAGATATCTTCTTTACATCAAACACGCAGTTTATATATATAAAGAACATGAGATTTGTGCTTTCAGGCTCAATGAAAGTGAATTATAAGGAATAACTCATAATTAGGACAACTATTTAGCATATTAATGGAACAACTTCTTTTGATACATACCTTTAATTCATAACAGAAAAGGAAGTACATAAAAGCAACACACCTTTGAAACATGGATACTCCATATTTATAACATCTCATAAGTATAAAAATATGCCAACACTATTATTGAGCTACTCTTTTTACTATAATGCTCGTATTTCAAGGACAGAGTGAAGTCCCAAGTAGAACTGAATAAAGCAATGTAAACCATGCCCTCACCATCTTCTGTCTCTGGTTAATGTGTTCACACAGTTGATTTTTTTCCCCTACTTTCAATTACAAGTTTCATTGGTTTTAAAAAAACATCTCTATTTTGATAGTACAGACAAATGAACCTTACTTTGCTAAAACTTCTGTTAAAGTAAACAAAGTTTTCTTTGTAGAAACAATCTTGTAGAAACAGTCCAGGACTGCGAAGTAGACCTGAGCACCCAACGGAAAAACTAAATTGAACAAAACCAAACCAAACCAAAAACCAACAAAAACAAACCAAGCACTATCAATCATGTTGTTACATTCCACCTACTTCTGTGGAAGTTCTTCAGGTCTAAAGTCAGTAAACAATGTGACCAAATGCAGCAAAAACATTAAGAACCTCATGTTACAGTAAGGTATGAATGAAAGATTCCCATTACCGTTTTTCCTTTTTACTACAGCAGCAGGGTGAGAACATATTCTGTACATCTTAAAAAGTATAGTACACTCTTTCTTTTGCTCAATAGCAATGATATCACTTTCCCAAACAGAAAATAAAAATGTATATTTACCAGTTTTCCTTGCATTGGTTAATCAGAGGAAGAGGATGCAGGCAAAAATTATTCAATAAAATGCGAAAACAACCCAAGTTCTTAGTATTGTCACAGCCAAGTAACAGGTATCACATGACTGTCTTTTTTTTAGTTCTTTAAAAATGAATGTAATTGTAAAAGTCACTTTAATATGATCAATAATGTTAATATTAAATTTGGATTAAGGGGCCAAGACTTAAAGCTTACAAGTATTAAATCCTAATCAAACAAAACAACCTTACCCAGACACATTCAAAGGACACCTATGAAATCTATCTAGGCTTCAACATCATATTACAAACACATCTACCTATCAACTCCTTTGCCCTGCACACAGTCTGTGTATTGCAGTTTTCTTGAGTTGAAAAATATTGTTTAATCTCAAGTCTTGTTTGAGGAATACCTTCCTTTATAGTGGTATGCCTTATTTGCCTTCCCTTCTTCTACATTTCCAGTCACTAAAATATCTGAGATATAATCACTTTCATAATGCTGTTAGAAATATAATCCATTGAAAATACAAGGTATTATTTAAGATGCTGCCCAAAATGTATAAAGACCTGTGTCCTCCCTAAGCACCAGTTTACAACAACTATCAGCTGTCTTCAGTTGGAAACGGATTTAAGAAGAATACAGAAATAAATCAGAGCCAGACTTCTGAAGCAGTACAACAAAAGCTACCTAAAACACTCCATTGCCAAAGGAAAATTACTAGTAACAACAAGCCTCATTAATGCATTCCATCAACATAGGATTAAGATTTCCATTGTGGGTTAAGTATCGTTTAGTGCCACAGAGCAAGATAGTTTGCAGAATTAGTATCCTATAATTTTTTTTCATTATCCAATGAAAACGGAAAGAGGGGAAAATGAGAATTTCAGGGTGACAGACAAAAAATGAACCCAAAACCACCCAACTGTCTCAGTATTGTTGTTCCCTTTATTTGCATATGAATGCAATTAATCTATAGTAACATTATGAAAATTGTTTGGTAAACTTTTCACCCTCTGCTTGGTTTCTGAAAAACTACCTGTATTTTCTTTCCTGAATTAAACTCTTCAACCATGTATCAGGTAGGCCTTTCAAAAATACCTTTTGCTGTTCATTTTTCATGGTTATTAAATTTTATGTGCTTGATCTATTTCTTGCATTACATAAACCAGTAGCCTACACCAAAACAGCACAATCTTAATTTCCAAGAGAATCTTCACTGTAAAGTATATAGTCAAACCAATAAATCTACTAGCTCACATTAATAACACTGACTGCAACACAGTTTTTTAAGTAAGTTGAATAGTTCTGGGAATAGCTTTTCTGCAGCAGATGAACTGTTCCATTGATTTCACACTACATATCTGTTGTTAAGATCTTTGGTTTTTTTCATCAAGTTCACATGACAGAATACTGTCTAAAATATGTAGAAGCTGATAACTTTTTTTACTGCAGACTTTTAAAACCTTTTAACTATGTTCCAAACCACCATAAAAACACCTTAGTATATATTTGTACAGATTAAGCACTTATTTCAAAACCACATCATAATCAAAGACATGAAGATTTACTTACCTGATCCCCTTTTGGTCACAACCTTCAAGCTCTGAGTTAGAGTAGCATACAAGAGAATCAAGTTGGGAATAGGAACTTTCATCTTCTATCTTTCCGTGGCTGCTTCCTAGAGTATGAAAAAGAAGGAAAAAAACAACCCAATTATATATTGGTGCTGAAACAACCTTAAAGTAACTAATCATAATACTGACATTGTGGAAAAGCTGAATACAGTGTCTGTGAGCAATTTAATGCACAAAAAAATTATCTATTGTACCTGAAAATAATTAATAAACTAAAATGACCATCAAACACATCTACCTGTTATATTTAACCCTGGAGCTTAAGTTAAAATTTTGTCTGCACATTGAAAATTCAACTGGTCCATGTTAAAAGTTTCTAACAGGTCTTCTGCATGAAGCAACTTTGAGCAATTTATTATATGAAAAAAGTGATATTTTCACTAAACCTGCAAAATAACACCCAGTTCTTCCTTTTTACTGTATTATCTATTTTGCCCACCAAAAAGAAAAATAAAATAATGCGCTTGTTCATTAGTTTTTCTTCCATTTATTAATCTTACAGATTGAGCGCATGATTTACAATGCAATGAACAATTAATTAAAAACAAATCTGATCATCTTCTTAGAACCAGGGAAATGGGAAGCATAAAAGTGCACCAGAGCAGAGAGCCCTGCAACTTTATTTTAGATGAGCTACAATCTCATGAGCAAGTCCAAGCTAACATATTCACTGTGTTAAATCAGATATTAACTTTATTAGGAGGAGTGGGAGGTGGCGATGGGAGGGATGTGAGGTTGTGGTTCAGCCTTCACCTCTAAGATGTGAATAAAAGTTTTGCATTTCTATTACTTGTGTACTCTGGGCATTAAGTGGTATTAGCAGCTGGTGAAAGCAGGGACTAAACATTCTCTTCATTCCCCATACAATAGCACGTAATCTAGTCATAGTGATTGGAGTACTGTGTCCAGTTCTGGACTCTTCAACATTAGAAGGACAAGGAGCACTTTGAAGTGAGTCCAGAGGAAGGACACAAAGATCATCAGAGGGCTGGAGCTCCTCTCCCATGAAGACAGGCTGAGAAAAATGGGATTGTTCAGCCAGAGAAGAGAAAGCTCTCGGGAGATCTAATAACAGCTTTCCAGTACCTGAAGGGGGCCTACAAAAAAGATGGAGGGGAGCTTTTTATAAGGACATGTAGTGCCAGGACAAGGGGTAATGGCTTTAACTTGGAAGCGGGTAGATTTATTAGACATTAGGAAGAAATTTTTCACTATGAGGGTGATGAGGCACTGGCACAAGTTGCCTAGGAAGCTGTGGAAAACCCCTCCACAGAAGTGTTCAAGGCCAGGTTGGATGGGACTTTCAGCAACCTGTTCTAGTGGGAGGTCTCCCCGCTCATGGCAAAGGGATTGGAACTACATGATCTTTAAAGTCCCTTCCAACCCAAACCAGTTTTGATTCTGTGACAATTATCAGCTTTCTTCGGGAATGGCTGATAGGACTAACATCTCACATTTCAATGTATTACACAAAGAAAGGTAGGCCAGATCTTCTTTCTAGTCAAGCTACACAGTACGGTCTACCTATCCTATCTCTATTCACTACAGTATTTTATGCAAAAATGTTCTTATCTAATGGGAAAAAAAAAAATAAATAATAAGGTCTGTGATCAATGGCTCCTTAATGTTATAATATTAAGACTCAGATGAAAACAAAGTGGTTTTGATCCTGATCTCTGTTATTCACAGCTGTACAGTGGTAAAGCAACTGAAAAAATTCTCGAAAGGGAGCTCATAGTACAAGCTTTGGTTTCAAAAGAAACCACAAATCTTTTGCACTCTGACAGTCAGGTTACTGAGTACTCAAAACAGTTTTTGAAAGCAGTATCTTAAAATAGCTTCATCGTAGAAGAGAACAGGTGTCACAGTTTAATGCTGGGCTGGCATTTAAACGAATGACAGATGCTCTCTATTAACTCAGGGTGTAAAAGAGCACATAATAGAAAGAATTACTTAAACAATGTCAACCAATTATGCAACTAAACAATTCTTCATATAGAATTGACCTTTACCTTAATGTTACAAGATATTTTAGAACTAAGCACAAACTTATTGCATTAATGACTAAGACTTTATTAAAGATGAGGGAGTGAGAGAATACAGTTTGACAACAGTTTGTGAAATCTTATTATTTATAATAATATTTATACTCACAGAGAAACACAAAAGTATTAATACATTTGCTCATTCATTGGCTGTGAAGATGCATTTTAGCACTACAGGTGAGAAACCGTAATTTACCTACGTTCACATGCAACTTCAGAGAAGCTAGGCAATAATTTACTTATTACAGTAGAAATTGAAATATAAGATTTCTGTGAGTTAAATTCTGTGCAACGCTAACATTTTTATTTAACTTTAAAATTAAACTAAATACTATGACCACTGACAATTATAAATAATATAGATCCTTAGAATTTTAGAAGCTAGAAATGAAGGTTAATTTTCCAGGGGCATAATAAGTAGGTATCAAAAAGTGTTATGCCACATTTTACTGCATACCTGATTCAAGATTTCTGAAATCAAAATCTCATTTCTCAGTCACTGCACTGACTGATACCACAGGAAATCCTGAAGCTGGTATCTTCAGCCTCCAGGGTACAAGAGAGTCAGCTTCTTGCTGTGTGTGCTCTAACAAATACTGTCCAAATAACCATAGGATCTTACTATGCAATTACAAATTCACTAAATAGGTTCTGATGGTGAAAGCAGATTCAAAGATACATTTTCTGACTATACCTCAAAATATTATATTATTGACTGTGGAAGAAATGCAAATACATACATACATTTGCATACATGCATGTGTATATGTATGTATGTACTCATATGAATTTATACATAATTTTGTAGGGAAACCATACAGCAGCTATAAAGCTTGAAGTTATCAAAGAAAGCCTCAGTAAACATATGAATATCAATAGGAAACTGTTAATTCAGCTAAAACCTTCTTTTGGTCCACACATATATCACTCATTTAAACTGTCAGACCAACAAGGAGAACCATATTAATTACAATGCTGTAATCACATGTAAACATGTGATGCCACTGTGAAAGCCATCATCATGTACATTATTCTCAGAGATTCAGGTCTAGCTTAAAGGCATAAGCAAAATTGGCTGTTGCCTGCACAGCCTGTGGTAAATCCCTAGAAGTAAAGTCTGCTACTGTCTTTCAGGTAGTCTCCCTACAGACTCACAGAACTGTCAGAATGGGAAGGGACCTCTAGAGATCACCTAGTCCAAATCCCCTGCTAAAGTAGGGCTGCCTAGAGCATATTACACTGGAGATACCAGAAATCACTTATTGCTAAAGGGGAAAAAAAAGGAGGGGTGGCTCCCAGAAGCTGCCATTGCTTCCTTGCAGCAATATGAGCAACAAATCCAGTCTTATATGGGCTATCTCCAGAATTTCCAACCCTTCTCTTCTGTTTCCACTCCCTTTTCTGCAGGAGAAGTTTTTTCTGGTCTTTTCCTCATTTAAAAAATCAAAAGCTCAAACAAAGAAAACGGAAAGAGTTAAAGATCTGTATAGTGGAGCTAGTGCCTTAGTGGCTTTGTAAGTTTTCTGGGAGGTGGAAAAATCTGCCTCGTGACATTTGTATGGCTGACTCAAAACAGATACTTAACATTTCATGTCCCCTATGCCAGGTGAATGCCTTGGCAATTGACTATTCTAGATGTCACACTAGGGAAATTGGTTGCAAAAACAAAATAAGCAAGTCAGAAGATAATTTAAAAGGAACATCTGAAGGGGGATCCCACAAAAAATCCACAGTAAATGCCTTCACTGCTGCAATGAATATGCCTGCGGCCCAGACACTGTAACATATTCTGTTAGGTTTTAAACTGAAAAACAAAAGGCATCATTCCAAAAAGTCAAATTCTTAGGATCCAGTGTGATATCTCATGAATTGGAAACAGCCTTATTTTCAGTGTGATTTTTTTTTTTTTAAGTAAGAGATTTTAACAAGTAAAACAAATCTGCTGCTTCCTTAAACAAAACGTGGATAAACAGCTTATACACTTTTTTTTTCTCGGATTTTGTTACCTCCAGCAAAATGCTAAGACAATGTATGGTCGTCATGATTTAATTACTGCTTTTTAGGTTGCATCGATGTTAGTGTGCTTTAAATACTCTTTGGCATTAAGACCGCTAAACTCTGTGGGTGAGCAAGGATACTAAGAAAATATTTTAGAAGAAGGAAATTTTGTTTGTTTTTTTGTTTTCTTTATATGATAGCAAGAATATTTTTCATTTTTAAGCAGTATTCACAACTTCAGATTTTCAGTACTGGGTTGGTTTTTTTGCATGAACCACAACACTGAACATATGTTGAATATTCCACACAAATTTTAAATAGGCATATTACTAATTTTAAAAAAAAAACACAACACAACTTTTCTACAGAAGGTATAATTGCTTGACACAAAAGTGACACAAAAAGCCCCTAGCATCTACATTGCCCAATATCTAATTTCCAGTGAAGACAGAAATAGAAATGCAGCTGTATTTTAACATTAACATTTTTGGGGGAAATGCCAGGAGTACTTTTTTTCTCAAATTGTCATTAATACTTACTGTAAGGAAAACACATACATGTGCACACATTCTTCCCAAAAGCAGCTCAGCAGAAATTAAATTAACAGCAGTAAAGCAATTCCTGATAAGGCAGCAAAAAAGGAAAAGAAAAAGAAAATTTTCATTTTCTAATTTTACTGCTGTTAATTTTAAGCCTTTCCCAAAATTTGAATTAAATTTAACTGAACTAAATTTTCCATCAGCTCAGTCCTTTACAATATCTTTAAGGAGCTGATTCTCAGTTAGCCTATAAATGTTAGCTAGCTTCCATTACCTAATTATCTGAATATAACTTTTCTTCCTGTGCAACTTCCCTAGCTTTGAAGAATATTTTTATACATGTTCAGAACTACTTCATTATATTACTCCAAAATATTACCTCCATCATATTCCCTTTAAAGAAAAAAAAAATAGAAATTGCAGAATCATGTAAACCCTGGAAAAAACTTCATGACTGTTCTGTGTCGATTTCATGAAAGTACCATTAGCTTGCAAGATTAGCCTGCTTTAAAAAAAAAAACAAAACCAAACACAACAAACAACAGAGAAACAAACAACAAAACCAAAACAAAACTAACTCTTCACTTAAGCCTGTGTATTTTCATGTGGCAGAAAAGCTTTTAAACAGTAGTAACAATCTTAAATTTTTCAATTTCCCTTCTTGACAAATGATAGCTGGGGTACACACTTGAAGTTTCTTTCTTGGTGTCAGTATTGTGGAGTAAGGCACAAAACTGTCCCTGGTGTATTATGCAAAATCACAAAGAACCATCACCTGAATGTGTAAGATTCAAACAAATTAACTAAAATGCCTGTTTATTAACAGTCTCTTTCTATGTGGCAGTTCTTTACAAATCCCCAAAGAGAGTATCATTCCATCTTACAGTGTCCTTACAAAGGACAGTACAAAATGTTACTACAATATTAGTAAGCATGCTTGGTATGTCCAGAATGCAACTCAAGCAGCTCAAAAACAATTGCTTTAAATTCTTAAATTGCAAGGAAAAAGTGTATTTAGAATCAAAGTGGTTTCATAGACAATTGTCAATTCATTTTCATGATCTTCTATGTTATTGTCCTAAATAAGGAAAAGAGGCCTAACAATATTTAATATGTTAGGTAGAGGAAAGCTTGTTTTAAAGACAAAAGTTCATAAAATTAGTCCTTTCCAGAGTCCCAGAAAACAAAAAGATTAAGTGGTCAAATTTTAAGAACTCATGAGAAATCAGTCATAAGCACCAGGAAGGCCACTAGGTACTAGGTTTCCTCTGCCAATTATCCCTGTTCCTTCATGCTAAGCAACACCCGTAAGTTTGAAAAAGTTGTGACTGTGATGACAAAAAAAACGAAAGGAGATGTTCAAAAAAGCAGTAAGGGTTTAAGGAATTATGACAGCGGTTTAAGCAACGATAACCAAAAACCAGTATGACACCTGTCCAGCAGAGCAGGCTGTGAATAGGAACTCAGAAGAGTCTTTTGGATACGTTTTCAACCAACTATATTATCACATTTCCTGTTAAACATGGCACTCATTACTGCATTCATTTAAAGATACTATTTAATGCTAAGATTTTAATCTCCTTAAGACTTTATCCATCATGCAAGGTACAATACACATGACAATTTGGTTGGATAGATTTAAGATCATTCCATGTACCTCTGTATATAGAAATATAGTCTGCCATTCCCCAAAGTTTCCATTAAGAAACATGCATCACTTAAACATACAAAGTAGTTATATTGTTCTACAAGCAAGAAACCTGTCAGAAGAATCCTGATGTCTTCTCAGTATTTATTTTCCCAGTCTTGTGTAAAACAGCAATGTCAAAAATGGTATTTGCACTTCATGTGATGGACTAGCAAACATTCATATTTTGCATACTGTTTACATTGCTTAATGTGTTCCTTCTTGTTTCATTAAGGGGCTTTTTGTGTGGTAGGTAATGGATAAGATTTCTGGATAGTGCTTTCCTATTAAGACACACATAAATTGCAGTGGATTGCAGAATCTGAAATGTAACATATCATATGCTTGAGAATCTTCTATTGAAGAAACAGTTGAACATCTTGTCCCACTGAACCATGGATTGAAAGTTGCACAGATAAAAACTGTATGACATATACTTTGGGAAACTGCTGTGGTTAAGAAGAGAAAGTACAACTTCAGGAGAGACATAAAAAAGGGATCTGACAGCAGGTTTCCAATGGTCTTACGGCACCTTGTGGTGACCAGGTCAGCAGGGCTTCATTCTCAGTTCCAGTTAGTTCACCAGGGTTGGCTCAATCAGTCACAAGTGGTGGTGCACAAAGGGCAGGAAAAGAAAGCCTTGGGTAGTGTGCTGGTGAGTTATTTACTCTCAGACTAAGGGAACAATGGATGGACAGAACTCCCTCTGCTCATTCCTAGAAGTCTTTATATGAAATAAAGAAATACATCAGCCTGGGTTTAAAACAATCTAGTATTGTTAGTACAAGTAGATGCCTCCCTCTTAATAGTTCATAACTCATGATGACAAAGAAATAAGAACGTGAAACTGAGGAAAGGTTTTGGCAACAAAACACATGGAACCAAACTGGACTGAAATGCATGTTGAAAACAATTTGAAACTTTTTTTTTTTTTTTTTCTGGAAAGAAAACAAAAAAAATATTGCAACCTAACAGCAAAGTTACAGACACAAAGAGCAGTGCTTAAATACCTTACCTCCCCACCCCTCCCTTCTTCCCAGGCCCAAATTACTTTGTCCCTGATTTCTCTACATCTTTCCCCCCAGTGGGGTACAGGGGATGGGGTTTAGAGTCAGTTCACAGGCTGGTGAACTGCCGCTCCTTCCTCTTCAAGGAGAATGGTTCTTCACAGTTCTTCCCTGTTTCCCCACAGGGTCCATCCCATGGGAGAGAGTCCTCACAAACATCTACATGAGTCCTTCCCACGAGGTCAGGAGCAAGCGGCTCCAATGCGGGCTTCCCAGAGTCATGGGCTGCTTTGGGAACAGTCACCTCTCCTGGCACAGGCTCCTCCACGGTTGCAGATCCAAGTCCATGGGCTGCAAGTCCACATTTGCCCCTCCTGGCACCTTCAGGGAATGTTCCACCACATTCCTCCATGAATGCAGGCGGACAGCCTGCCATCTCCCCATGGGATCCAGAAAAACTTCAGGCACCTTCTTCCCACTTCTTCCTCACCAACCTCAGGATCTTCAGCCTGCAGCACTTTGACCTCTCCAGCTCAGCTCTTTTGCTTGCTGTCTGCTCAGGTCTTATATCAGTTCTTTCTAATGACCTGGCCTTGGCTACCTCAGCTGGGGGAGCTTTCAGTAGCTTCTTACAGAAGCCACCCCTGGAGCCTCTTCCCTGCTATGAAACCATAACAGAACAAAACCAGTACAATAAACAAAAGACTTCTCCCTTTTCATTGTCTTAAATACATAAAGTTTGATGAAGAGGAAAACTTCAAAGATTATCTTCACTGTGGCTTTGAAACAGTGTCCTTCCAAAAGGTAAAAAAGCCTTCCTTCCAAATCAATATGCACGGGTAACCTGTACTCAATTTATCATGGCATGGTTTTGGCATATGAGATATCTAACCTTAACTGTCTCCTCTTGCATTGGTTCTTTGACCACTCTGTATCTTAGATTTTTTGGGATGGGTAGCCTTGTTCTTGTATCAAGCTGAAATTCCATTGCTTCCAAAACTGTCAAAATGAAGTTTTAATACTGCAAATATAATTTTGTTGTATAGTTCTAACTGTCTGTGTTTTCAGGAAACTAAATGAGCTGCTGAAATATTTACAACAGTGGTATAATAATAACCTTGCCCTGCTAAACATATTCACTATATTTTTGTGGAGTACCTATTTGCAGCAAAACCAACAGCAGAAAAGCTGGAATACTGTAATTTCCTGTATGAGTACTTTTCTCCCATCTTCTACTTAGTGAAGAGCACCAGTTATGTAACATATGTTTGAAAAATGAATTTGCAAGATGTAACTTGAAGTAAGAGAAGAACTAATTTTGAACTTGTTAGGATAAAAGAAATTTAAAATTTTAATTTTCCTGAAATTTTCTGAATAGATACTTGGTAAAATAACCATGATGTTCCTTACATATTAACAGAAGATTCTAGGTACTTTGCCTAGCAATAAGCATTACAAGAATGATTTAGTTCCAAAAAGTGTCTAAATAATATCTCCCATCTGCTTCACTAATGAGAGTGATATTTTCTCTGAAAATGGAGAAGGACAGAAGGATGTAGAGGAAGAAGTTCTACTGTCGATATTCTGACAGAATGTTTTCATGCAGTGTAATAAACCCCGTCACCACCACTAGGATTATCAGTTTACACAACACTAACATAAGTGGTTTTCTTTTGTTATATACAGTAGGCTATCTAATTTCTTTTTTCCAGAGTTGATACTTGTAACACAATTCAATGTAACCTTAGACCCTAAAAGCATGACCTGTTTCTAATTTAATCCCTACTCTACCCTGCCATATTAGATGTTAGCAAAGTGGTCTGTAATTTACATTACACTTCATACGATACAAGCTCATTGTGTAGAGTTGTGAAAAGGAAGAAGCTTTTCATTTATCCCTTCCCTTTCACAGGCTAATTGACAAGCCTTTTATGCTTGTCCAAACTAAATTTTGATAACATGCTGTCAGACCCTTAGAGCCACTACAGGGCCTGTCTCTAACTTGCCTCTCCTGGGGTCTCCCGCTGTGGGTCCAGGAACACACTGCAGCTCGGCCTGGCACTGTCAGTCCCTGCCTCAGTGACACTGTAGGAGTGCTGGTCTCCAACTCCATGGTCTCCTTGTATATATTGTTTCCAGGCTGTTTCCAGTCCTGTCTCTAGTATTATCTCCTTGTGCTCCTGGCTGGAGGCCCTGGATGGACCATGGTCCTAGCTCACCACTTGTTATACCACAGGCTGTTGATAGACCCCATAACCAGTCCTCATCATCAGAGCCTTTGGAATTGTACCCTCTGGGTGAGGCCACCAGCTATGCCATCATCACCATTGCAGCCTGGCTTCCCACTGCACGGGGGCAGCCAGCCTTCACAGCACCCTGACACCTTGCTCCTCAGTAGGGTCTGAAATCCAGAATAACTATTCATCAATGTCTGCCTCAAATCTGTTTCCAACAGGAGAACATTTCTCACATTTTAATGCTATAAATAAGCTGTCAAGAGTCACTACTTCCCCTTGAAAATGCAGGGATTGTAAACAGGTTTGTGTTTACAGAAATAATAATTAAAAGTCTTAGAAGTTCACAATTTTACACATTTCTTTATCTATGATAAAATTATTTTATGTCATCCCAATACAAGAAAGAGGATCACATAAAACAGCACTCGGGTAGCAACAATTTGGCATTTGTATGGTATTTCACAGGCAAGCTACTGCCTGATAAAGACAAAAGAATCCATATGATGAATTTATCATTTATACAAGAACAAGGACATAAAGAGAAATATGTGTACAAAGGATGTCAGCTTTACCATTTCAGATACAGCATCTTGTGGATAATAATTGAAAGCCAAACAATTTCTACAAGGATTATCATAATTAAGTTGCTTTGTAAAGGATTCAAACATTGATGATATGTGATGATAATATATAATTCTGCAGTTCATTAAAGTTGTAGGGGGAAAACTTCAAGACTGGATATGATTAAAATTTTTTATGTCTGTGTGGAGTAATTGCTGGAGGTGACTTAGAAATTAAACCTATATTCTGCATCACTGTGAGCCAGCTTGTGCACAACATGAACAATCACATCACAATTCTGTAAGTCCTGATCTTTTATCATTAAAAAACCAGCAAAGTGTAAAAGAAAGGACTGTGAATGGTGCTAAAGATCCTCTCACGAAAACTGGAAAGCTAGCTGCTCTGAGTGAGGTAACTGTGAAACTACCCAGGCCCATCATTTAGTTTGGAATTACATTCCTTAATCCTACTTCATTTTTAGTGTTGATGTTGTTGCTTTGTTTGGCTAGTTTTAAAAAAGCGTGTCTTGATGTGTTTAATTTCTTAATCAAATTCTGCTTGCTGCTTCACTGCTCTAAGCGCCAACCAGATACCTAATAATCCTAGTGCTAAAGAAACTCACTGCATGAGTAGACAGTAGCAGACCTATGACTCTATGACTCTATATTTTTTATTTGACACTTGAGGAAGAGGACATTTTCAGAAGAGGCAGAGCTTTTTCTATACCAATGATATATTACCAATGTGTAGCTACAAAATATCTGATATCCAAAATTAAACTGCAACAGCCTGATGGATAACAATGGCCACTGCAAGCCTTCCAAAATTAATTTCAGATTATAATAACGGAAAATACAAATCAAGTAAAAATTTACATATATCCAGGTCACAGGCTGAGTGTTACACTATAACTGCAGTACATTCAGTATGCTTCTGGCATTTTCAAACCTGGGAGCTATTATAATGATATTCTTCAAAATTTTTATTTGAGAATAATGATTGAAAATTTAAAAATCCTCCCAAAAATAACTTTCCTCTGGAAATTAGGAACATTGTCTTCCACCGTGATGGGTACCAATCTACCCCTTCAAAACTGGGATTTCAAACACTCATGGATCAGGAGGTGACTGAGAATCACTCTGGTCTCAGCTGTGGTAGGTAAGACTTGGGATTCCAAGTTCTTAATTCAAAGATTTTTATCTTAAAATGGTAAGATGCATAACAGAAATAACAGAAGAAGAGAGTGGAATCCTGGGACTCTTTCTTTCCTACAGAAGTGCTTTAACTATTAAGCCAGAACTTGTCTCCTTTTGCTTCTTTTTCCAGATCCTTGAATTTAACGTGCACAGCTGCACAGCGCCTTGTTTTCCCCAGAAATTATAGAGATTGCTGTCATCAAAATAATTGGATAAGGCACTTGGGAAATGTGGGTTCAAATCCTTCAAATCACAAAGTCTTACAAAATATTACTCCAATTTCCTGAGCATGTGCTGTAACTCCGTAATACATATACACATTGTGTGCTTTCAAAGGAGTAGCTTGCACTAAGTAAAATGTTATTGTGCAAAACAAATGCAGCAAATGCTTATGGGTAGCTCATTCAAAACTATTCAGTTAATTTCTACCCTGTTGTACAGGGTAAAAGTGATTCTTATCATATTCACTAAACATAAAAGTAGAGCATTCCATAAAACTTTATCAGCTCCTATTGTGAAAGCCCCCAGGAAGTTTTAAAAAGCTCACTAGAAATGCATTTAGTTTTCACAGAATTCAAAACTGAGCATACATTTATTTGTTCATGAATCCATGCTATTGACTGACTGTTACTATAACAATATATTACATATAAAAAAATCTATATTCAGGATAAAACTGATGAGGTTTTGTGTCTTTGAAAAAAGGATGTCTAAAATGTAAGATTTTAGGTACATTCTAAAAAAATACGCATCGAGTGCTGATGCTTACATTATTTCCACTGGGTTTTGAATTCAAGCATACACTCCCTCATGCACTCTAAGAAAGAACATGATCTCTCACTATTTAATAGCAGCCATCCCAGCCTCAGGCAATGAACTGGGAAAGCAGTATTTTTTTGGTTGCTGCAGAAGTAGCAGAAGACCCACATGAAGTGACAGTCATTAGTCTGTTTCTGCTTGTGAGTTGTTCAGGGCTGTTGTACTCACATATTAATTGAGGGATTAGAAATGGACGCATATGCAGGGTAAATTTATTTCACAGGCAGTGAATTTGATACCACATATACAAATCTTATTAACTCTTAATTGGTTATAACAACAGGATATTAATAAAACTATTACAGGTTGAGCTAGTTTATGTAGTTCCAGTCCTTTCTGTTTCTTTCTTTTTATAGTTATTTAAAGGAGGTTACTCTGAGTAGGGAGTGTGACCTAGGACTTCCAAAAACCCATTCTGGCATGAAAGTCTGTCACTGTTTCATGAGGATGACCAAAGGAAGGACCATTATTTGGAAGGCCAGATACCAAGTGGACTTCTACACAGCCCATTGTTAGCTCAGGATTATTCATTAATCATTTACATCATGGGAAAAATATTTTGTATATTACATTTCCAGATTACATAAGGTGGGAGAAATTGCATAATTGTTTGAGTTCAGGGGCAGTATAAAAAAATATTTTGACAGATCACAGAAATAATATTAAAAAATAGATAAAAATCTAGTGTAAATTACTAAATTAAGCAGATGTAATCAACCAAATATAGAAAGGATGACAAACAGCTGCGTAGGTATTGCTTCTGTAGAAAAAGATCTATCAATTATACTAGATTAGAAGCTGAATGCCACACTACACTTCCTAAAAAAGTTAATTGCTATCCCAGGATATGCGCAAAGCAGGTGTAGCAGGGCACGCCAATTCAGTGTGCCTGCCTAATCGCTCTCTGTGTCAGTTTTACAGCCCTAGCCTGGAGTGGAAAGATTCCCATTGGAAAACAAAGGGCATAGCAAACTCTGAACTGGTAATAACCTTTGAAAGTACAAAGAGAAGGCCAAGTTGATGTCTGTAATGCCAACTGCTCTCCTGTTTTGTCAAACAAGGAGCGCAGCTTAGTCACAGCTAGGCCCAAACAGAGACAAAACAAGTATGAGCAGATAAACAAAAGAGTTTGCTTGGTGAAAAAAAAAAACATGCTTTCTTGGGTTTTTTTCCTCTCTTTTCCTTTTATTCTTCAATAAGAGATTCTGGAGGTATGGCTAAGTAGTTAAATGACAGCAGCCAATCATTTGATTTTATAAAAGCCAGTTCCTGTCTTTGATCAGAGACTCCTGTACACTTTCCCTAGGAGGGGTGCTGAATCTTCTCCCCTTCAGTAGGGATGCCTGCTTGAGTGGTTACTCCTCAGAGGCTGAGAGACAAGGGACACTGGGTTGTCATCAAATAATGTATTTACACACATTGCCTCAGTACAGCTGACCTTGACATTGGGCAGTGGAATAGTTTTATTCCATGCTTTTGATTCTATGAAACTTCCTCTGAAAATGACAGTGGGAGGTCTGTGAACTAAACATGCCCTGGAACATACTTCTTTGAAACAAACAAACAGGGTATAAAAGAATGTTTAAGAGAGAGCAAGACGGCAGAACACAGAAAACCACTACTTCACCAGTACTGGCAGTAGCTAATGCTCAGAATGTATTCTTTAGAAACAACTGATGGTCCTATAAGGATTCATTTAACAGCTAATGCAGCCAACACAGGTTGAAATACTGGTTTTGTATGACCTGTTCAACATTATTTGAAGACAATAAACACTTCTAGAATATATAATAGCATTGCTAGAATATAAAATAGCATGTTTGCCCATAGTTTTGGAATAAGAAATTCTGAGGTGTTTCACTTGTTATGGCACTCATGACAGTGTGAAGATTAAAGAATAAAACAAAAGAACAACAACAAAAACATAAAGGCAAAACCATGGAAATAAATTAATTTTTCAATGCCTGGCCTATCTGTGAAATACCCAGCTTAGCTAGTGTGCCATATCTCAGCAATATCTGAACTAGTAGGTTGTCTTTTATGTTGTGGCAGGAGGATCACCTTTGTAGGGTTTCCTATTGATAATTAAGTTAAAAAATCATAATAAAAGAATAAAAAAACACGTCTTAGTGAAGATGAAAAGACACCTAAGGAAGATCATTACACCAATGTCATGTGTATATGGTAAAGCACAGGAGCTGTGATTCCAAGCATCAGAAGCGTGTAAGACGTATATCACTGGTGGGTGAAGAAGTAGGTATTCAGCTCTGGAATTGTGAATCAGGTAAAAAGTAGCAAGGAAGAAGTATGAATTGGAAGAGTTGAAAAAATGAAAGTTAAAGATCTGCTAAATTACAAAACATGAGATTTGTACTTGTATGTACTGTGCCTAGAAAAGACCATCATGCCTGAAACGCCCCCACAGTAACCTCCATTCTGAGCCATGCTGGAAACAATATAAGGAGAAAGTAGGAACTGACAGTGAGGTATCCTGCAGGTCTCCATTAGACCCACTTTAAACAGGAGTTGTACATATAACTATCTTGCTTCTTGTTAAATTGCACATTGTAGCTTGATATTTATATCTAGCCACTGCTTATTGTTCATTGCCTTGTATGTCATTCTCACAGTTGCACACACTTTACTGTGTGACGCCGAGTAACTGCAATCATTACATACAACTGGTCTGAGCTAAAGTAGTCAGGAGAATAATTACTTACTGAGTTTTGTCCATTCAGAACAGAAAGCTATCTTCTGTTTAACGTGCATGTACTGTCAGTAATTATGTGCAAACAAACTGTTGATGAAGACAAGTGTAATAAGAAAACCCTGAAGTAAGCAGAGGTCTTAGCAAGTGCAGAGTATGAGAACAGCTCTAATGGAACAAGTATTAGATACTCATCCAGAAGCTTTAAGCTCTGTTTTATATAATCTATTAGATACTGTCAAATTTTTGACCATCATCTTGTATCAATCAACTAACTTGAACTTCAATTTTTAGTACAAATATTTAATCAAATGTGTTTCAGTCCCATGTGAATCAATTAATCTGTTTGCAAAGTAGGGGACATGATAAGGGTTTAGCATTCTCTGGTATACTCTGTTTTCTGTATCAGCTGTCAGATAGTTGCTGACACTTTTTATTTTCTATGTAATTTTCTCAGCACGTGCAGTATTTCAAAATATTTGGTGCAGTCTACAATATTTAAAAGACATTTGTCCAACATAAGGATGATTTTGTCTTTGAAGTATACATATTTAGACAGGAGAGGTAATGCTTTTATTTTTATACTACGTAAATGTTTCAGGCTTTTTTGTGAAATTGTTATAGAATCATAGAATCATAGAATGGTTAAGGCTGGAAGGGACCTTAAAGATCACCAGGTTCCAACCTCCCTGCTATGACCAGGGACACCTCACACTAGACCAGTTTGCACAAGACCTCATCCAACCTGGCTTTGAACACCTCCAGGAGAGGGCTTCCACAACCTCCCTGGGCACCTTGTTCCAGCACCTTACTACTCTCATAGTGAAGAATTTCTTCCTGATGTCTAACCTAAGTCTACTCTCTTCCAGTTTAAAGCCATTGACCCTTGTCCTATCACTATCTTCTCTGATGAAAAGTCCCTCCCCAGGTTTCCTGCAGCCCCCTCAGGCACTGGAAGGCTGCTATAAGGTCTCCCCAGAGCCTTCTCTTCTCTAGGCTGAACAGCCTCAACTCTCTCAGCCTGTCTTCATAGCAGAGGTGCTCCAGCCCTTTGATCATCTTCATGGCCCTGTTCTCTGGACCCTCTCCAACAGGTCTATATCTTTCTTGTGCTGAGGGCACCAGAGCTGTACACAGTACTCCAGGTGGGGTCTGACCAGAGCAGAGTAGAGGGGCAGAATCACCTCCCTGGCCCTGCTGGCCACGCTTCTTTTCATGCAGCCCAGGATGTGTTTGGCTCTCTGGGCTCCAGCACACACTGGTGGCTTATACCACCCCAAGTCCTTCTCCTCAGGACTGCTCTCCTGCCTTTCTCCCCCCAGCCTGTATTTGTGCCTGGGGTTGTGCTGACCCAGGTGCAGGACCCTGCATGTGAGCAGATGACAATTCCCAAAGAAATGGAGAAGCTATTTACCCTGACAACAAAGCCTTTGTTTTAAGATTATTTTAAAGCAAATATTAGTTCTAAGCATGTTCAATATTATCCAGGCAGAATACACCCCTTTCAGTGCCACTGTTTTTAAGGCTTAAAGCCTCCTACTTACTAAAAGAGCTGATGGCTTATGCTGGGCACTGCTACTGACTCTGATGCCCACACAGACATGTAACAGTAATTTAATTAGCTGTGAATTATCAAAGGTTTTCAATCATTTACTGGTTGTAGTCAAGCACCTAATAAAAAGACTGCCTCCTGCACAAAAATCCGTTGCCATTTCAAAGAAAGGGCCCTTCTCTCCTTTTTTCTTTTTTTTTTTTTTTGTGTGTGTGGGGTTGTTGGTTTGGTTTTTTTTCCTACAGGGGAACTTGTTTAAGTATAGTTCACATAGGGAAAAGCTATGGTTTCAGTTACAAAGTATCCCAGATTGCATTAAGACAGAAATCCGCATTTTCTCCTTCTCAGTTTATGATGTGGTGACACAAAGACTAGAGGAACACATACAAGACTAACGGGGTAAGGAACATCACAATAATATTTAAATGGTTTACTAAACTGAATTACTGCCTAATAATAAACTCCCTTTCTTTACTACTTTAAAAACACTAAGCACATAGTGCAAAACACAATCTTCTGCTGCAACCATGCAGACTTACCCGTGGTTCAGGGCACGGTGAGGGCTGGGACTTCGGTCGCTTCCCATGTGGGATGCTCAGGCCAGGGCCTACCAGCCTGGGCCTGCCCCAGGACCTCAGCCAGAAGCAGGGCAGCTGAGTGAGGGGCACGGGGGCAGATCCAGCCCCCAGTACTGGGCACCTCTCTGGGTCAGGGCCAGGCTGAACCATGGGCTGGCAGGCGTGCCTGGCTCGGCAGGGCCCACGATCGGGCAGGGCTGAGGCACAGCAGGGGCTGTAGCTCAGGCCACACCAGGCCCCACCATGGGGCCTCACCTGGAAGCGGCTTCTATGGGCAGACAATGGCTCTGTCCTCCCCCAGGCATGCCTGGGAGCCTGTCCCTGCAGTCACCCATGGGAAGGGGCCATCTTTGGCTTAGTCCTGAGCCCAGCAGCCAAGAGTACTGTGGGGTCACAGGGCCTCTCTCACGGCTAGTGCCTGGGAACAACAGCCCGAGTCCCCCATCAATCTGGACACATGTCAATATGCAGGCCTGCATGTAGAGCAGCTGCACCCAGTCAAGCCTCTTATTTAAGGCTTTTTAGAACAACATCAAAATGTTATGGAACTTCACAATACACTACACTATTCTGTAATAGTTAGTATTTTCATACTATGTGAAAACATTAGTTTATAGATACTTCTGGTAAAAATCCAGTATAAAATGTAGATGGGTGTATGCCCTGAGGAAAATCTATTTCCAGGGTTTGGTCGATGCAATTAATTGGTAGGGCACTTTTTTCTAAGACTGTTTTTACTCTGTTCTCTGTCATACTCTGTCAGATGAGACAGTTGTAGCAAGGGTCTTGTCAAGAACTAGCCTGACAGCAGCAAATGTCTATTATTTTATACTGAAGAGTGTAAGGGCTACCCAGAAGCTAGGAGAATAAAAGCAGTAACCATATTCCAGAGAAAACATATATTTTCAGCCTGTGTCTGCAAGAATGCTCCAAAGGACAACATCCCCCAAAGCAGAATTAAAAACTTCTCTTTTGAAGAAAAAGACAACCCTCATCGCAAAAAACTACAGGACTTGTAAAAGCTGAGAGAAGGGACTTTAGCAGCCTAGGGCCAAATATGGTGCAGATATAGGCTTGAGGCACTGCTGTAGACACTTCATAGTTAAGCAGAAGTCTTAAAAAGGTGTCTTGTTCCCATCACCACCTGCCTCTGGTTCCCCACCTCATGTACATGCATTTTGTGCTTGTTAAGAAGTTCTAAACACTTGAAAATATTTTCTTCACCACTATTCTTATGCATCCCCAAAGACATGACAAGGCTTCACCAGATGCAACAGGGATAAATGTGGTGGTGTGGTAGGTAATTAAGATTTCCAGAGAGGTCTAAAGAGAGGGTGGAAGGCAGGAAAGCCAGGTTGCAAGTTTATACTGCAAATGAAGTGGCTAATTAGCATTATATGTGACAGAAGGCATGGCAGAAGCCAACACAAGATGCTAATCAGATCCATAAAGTTTGAAGCAGAGAGACTTAATATGATGAAACTCTAAAGCAGTTTGACTGCTGTCCACCAAAAGAATTTTAACTGAAATTACTATAGGTGGACTAGAAGATTTATTTGATTGAGTACAATGAGTCAGAACCAACATTAGGATTATAGTGTAAGTACATCCCTCTGCTTATTTTATTAGACATTTGTATTTCAAGCATGTTGTTGAAGGGACCCAAAGCTTCTGATTTTTTTACTTCTTCGTTTTTTCATCAGTTGAAAAATATCTACTTAGCAGTTCTATTTCCATTTTGGCCCCCGCCCTCCTTCATGTCAGCATTTATCATACATTTCTCTGAGCTGTGTGAGGGTGCTATTAACTTTTGCTGTTAACAAGGAATCTTCAAGGAAAGGTCAGATGGTGTGGGAGGGAAAGATGGAAGATGGAAGTTTCCCCCTTATGAAAATACCGGGTTTACAGCTAAGAAACTTCTTCCTCTGAGTGTTGCAAGTGTAAAATTATTTGGTTTACAATGTTATCAGCAAGGCTAATTTTCCATTCTCTGTGAATATGTCTAATTGTCAATGGGAGTTTTTTAGATTAAAAGGATGACTTGCCTCAAATTGTAGTCTCTGTTCATTCCAGTCAGTTGAAAGTTTGTAATGGAGAAGAGCAGACTGTGGCTGTCATTTAAATTCATTAATACTGTTATGAAATAATTTGGCTGTTTTATGTATTACAGCAGCTGCTAGTGTGGCTTAAAATAAAAGGGAAGGGACCAGTCTGCTTGCAACAGAACAGTCTTTACGGGCTTGAATTTGGTAAAGACATCATGCTATCTTTTGATGACTGTTCCCTGGATGACTATCTCCCTAACAACAGATGATGCTTGTGTAATATTGTCTGAAACAAAAGGGCTTCATTTTGTAATCCTACTCACAGCACAGTCTGATTACAAAAACTGGCAAGACAAGGAGCCAGATTACTTAAAAGTATCACCCTCTTACCACCACCCCCCGAAAAGAATCTGAGGTTCTTACTTTGAAGTTTGTATTTCAGCTTGACTATATCATTACTTAGAATACAAGAAACCAGTTTTAGTATTAGAAGATCTATCTATCTTCTATCTACAGTTTTCAAAAGCAAATTGTTTCCAAGAAGATGAGAGCTCCTGCTTCATTTCTATAATCCACATGCTCATCAAAGTGTGTGAAGACAACCACCCGTAAAAATTTCATCAGAAAATATTCACCCACTTTGGGTGACAGCATAGACATAAAATTACACAGACATCTTCACAGATTTTCTTGTCATTATCACATTAGGAACTAATTTGTTCTCCAATGCACCTGTTCTCCAGGTTTTTTACCCTTCATTTATATCAGGACTCTGATAAGGAAAGAAAATTTTTAAAATATCAACAGTACACATTAACACTTTTCTGAAAATCTAGACATTTCCTTCACTCATTACAGTTCATATATATCCAAAGATGTACCCTCAAGCTCATACTTCTGCTGTTGAGTAATGCTACCAATAAATATAACTATATCCATAATGTTTACTATTTATTATTTTAAAATTAATGTTTCATTTCTATTAGGGTTGCACACCCTCTTCTTTATAATAAATAGCAACCTCTATCCAGAACACAAAGGGCCAACTTGAAAAGAGTATGGAAATACATTCTGATACCTAAAACATAATTGGTACATTAGAAAGAAAAAGAAGAACTCTGAACAACAATATTGTCCAGCTTCATGCTTATTCAAGTTTGGAAAATAAAAGCAAAGCTTATTTGAATATATTCCAAATGACAGGCCTTGTGAGGGACTGAAATTAGTTCATGAGATTTAGTAATTAACCTTCACAGAGGATGTACACCATGTCAGAATAGTTTTGCTCCTCCCATGCTTTGTCTTGTGCCTTTAGATGTTTCTACTTTAGACAAAAATAGAACCCACTTAGAGACCCCATTTCCACAGAAAAACACATTTGCCAAACAGCATCACTTATTCTTAAGCAAAAAACAATGAGACATTTTGGAGTCTAAATTAGAGAAGATCAGAGTAATAAAACCTTTGCAAGCCATCAGATGGTTCAGTGTTCAGACATAAAACTTCCATGAGGCTAAACTTGGAAAATCCTGAATAATTCTGCTATAACACTGTTTGGAACAATCTCTAACCTTTCAACTACATCAATTATTTAAGAGACAGTGAATGCTCTGTTTACAAGTGCAACTGTATCTTTAGGAAGTGCTCGAGAAAACAGGATTTTGGTTTTTAATACCTGCCTAATAAATCCGGACTGCTACAGCACAGTGGGCAAGAGAGAATAAATTCTCCAAAGTTTTAATTAAATGCTAATGTGTTTTAAGGTTTCAAAAATGTTCTGAGAAATTAATGATTACAAAACAGAGAATTGAATTATACATTCTTGCTTAGATTTTAGAAGTGCAGCAAGTGTGTGTAGAAGGAAAAGAAATTAATTAAGAAAAGGATTTCATCTGTCAGGTCTACTAGTGACCTAAGGGGAGGGACATGATGAGCTTTGCAGGGAATCTCCACTATAGTGCATCATTCCCTGCAGTCTGCGCTTGTGGCATCTGCAAGAATGCACTCTGAACTTCTCTTTTATACCTAACAGAGTTTTGAGTACACCTTCTCTTCCACATATGGAGGAGGATTTTTAGATTAATACTAAATTGCCAAATTCTGACTTTAGGAAAGACATTCTACATTTAGAATAATAACAATAAAAAAGCAAGTTTCTTTTCAAACTTTTTATTCCCTGTTGCTGTTTGTTCAAATGAAAATGAGTAAATGGTGACTCAGTTTCATGTTTAGGATTACAGAAGGATTTATTTTTAATCTCTGGTAAAGCTATACGTGTGCACCCATCAGTTATTAATTTTAGCACTGGGTGTTTCCCTTAATGTTTCTATGTCCTTAACAAGGGTTATGTGTTTTAAGATTTATTGAACATCTCGCAAATTACTGAGTGCATATATTTTGGCATTATCTATTTTTAGGTAGAAAATATTTACTATATAGGTGTAAAAAGGAAAGTACATGAGCTAAGTGACAGTGACTCTAGTTCGTTGACAATCAGTGACAAAAGACATAGTCAGGAGTAGAAACTAGAGTGAAGAGAAAAACTCTGTTGTTGGTTTGAAGCCATGTCCTTTTAGTCTGCTCCTTAACCATAAGTAAGGGCAGAACAGTGGACTGGCAAAGTATGTATTTGTCAAATCACAGCAACTGCTTTCATAGGAATTAAGAATTATCTCCATAGCATGCCTTATTATTGGGTGCATTAGAAAGGGTGTGGTTAGTAGGTCAAGAGAGGTTCTCCTACCTCTTTATTCTGCATTGGTGAGGCCGCATCTGGAGTATTGTGTCCAGTTCTGGGCCCCTCAGTTCAAGAAGGACAGGCAACTGCTTGAGAGAGTCCAGCGCAGAGCTACAAAGATGATTAAGGGAGTGGAACATCCCCCTTAGGAGGAGAGGCTGAGGGAGCTGGGTCTCTTTAGCTTGGAGAAAAGGACACTGAGGGGTGACCTCATTAATGTTTACAAATACGTAAGGGGTGGGTGTCAGGGAGATGGAGTTAGGTTTTTCTCAGTGATGACCAGTGATAGGACAAGGGGTAATGGGTGGAAATTGGAGCATAGGAGGTTCAAGGTGAATATACGAAAAAATTTTTTTACTGTGAGAGTGACAGAGCACTGGAACAGGCTGCCCAGGGAGGTTGTGGAGTCTCCTTCACTGGAGACATTCAAAACCCACCTGGATGCGTTCTTGTGTGATGTGCTCTAGGTGACCCTGCTCTGGCAGGGGGGGTTGGACTAGATGATCTTTCGAGGTCCCTTCCAACCCCTAGGATTCTATGATTCTATGATTCCTAGAGAGTCCCCACTAAATTTAAATAATTTAATGCCATTTTAACAATCAGAATCACATATTGTATTTCTTCTTGCACACAGCAATAAAAAGAATACAAAAATTACCAGAGTAAGCTTTCAGAAAATCACCAATGACCCACTTTATAAAAGAATGCTACCACACTGTCTTGAAAGGATTGCTGGGCTAAGAAGTTTAAATAACTGTGGTGATTTTTGTAAGGAAATGTTAATCTAAATTGCTAAGCCCACTGAATAGCCAGGAATCATTAAAAGGTTTTTGAGTTTAATGGTATTATTTATCTTCATGCTGTGAATGGTACTTAGTAGCAGATTTCTACTGTTTAAAAAATACACAACTTCTCACAAAACCAGAGAACAATCTTCTAACATAGGAATTGTCTAACTAGCAGCTGTATACTCTTTCAAGGGCTATAGCAGAAGGATGAAAATGGAGAAATCTAATTTAATAACAGGAATAAGGGAGATCTGTTGGAACTGTAATATTCCATAGACTTTTTAAAAATGCTTCTCCACAGGACTGCATAAAAAAAAGAATGCCATGCAAAGACAAAATACCAGTCTTTTTAAGGTGTAATCTCTATAGGTAGCACTAACAATAGCTGTTCATTTCAAACAATATATAGTTTTTAGACCAATCTGGTTTTGTTAATTCATTTTCCAAAAAAAAAACCACAACCTAACCCCAAACCAGAAAGATCATGTTGTTTTGAATTCCTGCAGCAGAATAAAAAAAAGAAAAAAAACCTCCCCTGCATATACTGAAGTAGGTGTGACGGAGCAGTCAGATAATGGTCTGTTACAGCAGCTGAAACATTGCACCAACAACACCTCTTTGGTGACTTCTGGATAATATCCTATCTTAGGATAGGTACCAACCTCTATATGTTCCTCTACAGAAAGCCATACAGAGAACTGCTTGAATGTATCTCCTTTTCTTTCATTTACATAGCAATTTGATCTGATTTTTTTTCCCTCTCTCTATCAACCCAAGGAGACAAGAAAATGAAAAAAATAAAAATAAATAAAGTTGAAGTAGTCAGACTTCTCTGTCCTCCTTTAAAAAAATTATACTTTTTAATGGAGGTTGGTGTTTTTGAAAGTCAATACAGTATGAGATTCTCCAATAATTTAGTTGATTCTTAACCTAGAAGTACAACTGTGCAGGTTTCTGTTCTATTTTTGCAAATGAAGAGCTACTTCCACAGCTCCTGCACTAGCACTTGTCTTCCTGAATTTTGACTGTTTTACTTCAAAGATGTTTTTGTAAAACCCAATTGTTCCTGTCCTCCCCAACCCTTTCAGTTCCCAGACTTACATCCCTAGTAATGTGTCCCTCATGAGTTAGTGCAAAGTAATTACACTGCACCATGGAATAGTGATGAAATGGAAGTGGACCAAAAGGGTGAGATCCTGTCAAAAGGGATCCTCATAGATGTAGATGGCTTGGAAATTATATTGAAGTATCTGGTATCCAGGTAAGAAAAGCTACATTAGGAATCACAGAACCAATTATTTAAGCTACTACAGTCCTTTTCCTAGTGTCACATGCCTCTGTAGTACATGTTACATGTTTACATATTGTTTAACATACTGTACATATGGGAGTCCACTCTGCATAATATAACTATGTATTTCATTGACTCCTTGCTGAATAGGCTGATATTCTGAGATTTATATTTTGATGCTTGCTTTTCTCAGTTGAAACCTGAAAAACTACATTATTAAAATACTTTCTTTTCTATCCCCCTTCAAGCACTGAGACAAAGGACCATGACATCAAACGTGATGTAAGGTATGACACAGCACCAAGTTTTAGTACCATTATTTAGACCAGAAAACCACCCTGGTCAAGCTAGAGACTCAAAGAAGATACCAGGGGAAGGCATAAACAGCAGGAGACACCTGAGCTGATACAGCACCCAAAGGGACTATGGTCAGTATAGGAACCCATGCTGGAGGAATTCAGTGATCAACAGGGAGCAGCAAAAAGCAAAGGAAGCCAACTCACTGACCCTCACCTCCTGCACTGCCCATCATCTCAATGAAGGGATGGAGCGTAAAGTGCGGTGAGGCACACTGGAGACCAGGAATTGAGAAAGAAAAGTTTCTGGAGTGAAGAGGAGGTATTTTTATCTAAATGTTTAATTTTTTTGTCTATTTATTAATACCAGAATTAAAAGTTTATGCTAATGGATAACAAATAAAAATCAAGCAAGTTAAATTCCCCAATTTGAGATCGATTGTGGCCCACAGGAGGTACTGTGAAGAAAAAGGTTGCTGACTACTAATGTACTTTGCTAGCAAACTTTTTCACACTGGAAGAGAAGATGGTTAGCTTCAGAAAATGTGTTGAGTTCATTTGCACAAAAAACCCCACCCAATTTCCAAAACCAGATTAATAGTGTTCTTAAATATCTGAACAAAAATTAAAAATAATCTTTTACTAAGCATTCCTAAAGACCTTTCTCCTGCACTTCAAAGGTTATAGGGTCCAGCCCACAAATATTCTGTTTTAAAACAATGACCTTTTATCCACTGTCATAACATTAAAAGCTCGAACTTAAGAAGGAAGCATTAGAAGGGGTAGAAGCTAGGGCAGGTATCCTGGGAGGATTACAGAGAGGTTGTCTGAGCAGCTAGGGATCAGGTTAGGAAAGCCAAATCCTTGCTAGAATTAAATCTCGCCAGGGATGTTAAGAACAGTAAGAAAAGCTTCTTTAGGTAAACTGGGGAGAAAAGGACAACCAAGAAGAATGCAGGCCCTCTCCTGAAGGAAACAAGTGAGATAGCAACACAAGTTATTGAGAAGGCTGAGATCCTCAGTCACTTCCTTGCTTCAGTCTTCTCTGGCAAGTGCTTCAGCCTCAACACAAAGGCCACAACAGGTGAAAGCAGGGACTGGGGGAGTCAGTTACCCCCCACTGTAGGAGTAGAGCAGGTTCATGACCATCTAAAGAACCGGAAGGTGCATAAATCTATGGGACCTGAGGGGATTCACCCACAGGTCCTGAGGGAGCTTGTGGATGCAATTTCTAAGCCTCTGTCCATCATATTTGAGAGGTCATGGCAGTCTGGTGAGGTTCCTGCTGATTGGAAAAAAGGGAGCATAGCCCCTATTTTTAAAAAGGGGAAAAAGGAAGACCCAGGGAACTACAGGCCAGTCAGTCTCACCTTTGTGCCCAGCAAGATCATGGAACAGATCCTCTTCGAAAGTCTGCTAAGGCGCATGGAAAATAAAGAGGTGACTGCCAACATGGCTTCACTAAGGGCAAGTTATGCCTGACCAATCTGGTGGCCTTCTACAACAAGGCTACAGAGACGGCTGATGGTGGCAGAGCAACTGACGTCATCCACCTGGATTTGTGCAACGCATTTGACACCATCCCACATGACATCCTGGTCTCCAACCTGACAAGGCACAGATTTGACAGATGGACCACTCGATGGATAAGAAATTGGCTGGATGGCTGCACCCAGAGAGCTGTGGTCAATGGCTCAATGTCCAAATAGAAGCAGGTGACGAGTGGTGTCCTCAGGGGTCAGCACTGGGACCGGTGCTGTTTAACAATTTTCTTGGAGACATGGACAGTGGGATTGAGTGTATCCTCAGCAAGTTTGCTGATGATACCAAGCTGTGTGGTGTGGTTGACACCCAAGAGGGAAAGGATGCCATGCAGAGGGACCCTGACAGGCTGGAGAGGTGGGCCAGTGCCAACCTCATGAAGTTCAACAAGGCCAAGTGCAAGGTCCTGCACCTGGGTGGGCACAACCCCAGGTATAAACACAGGCTGGGGGGAGAATGGCAGGAGAGCAGTCCTGAGGAGAAAGACTTGGGGTGGTAGTAAATCAGAAGCTCGATGTGAGCCACCAGTGTGTGCTGGAGCCCAGAGAGTCAATTGTGTTGTGAGCGGCATCAAAAGAAGCGTGGCCAGCAGGGCCAGGGAGGTGATTCTGCCCCTCTACTCTGCTCTGGTCAGACCCCACCTGGAGTACTGTGTACAGCTCTGGTGCCCTCAGCACAAGAAAAATATAGAGCTGCTGGAGAGGGTCCAGAGAACAGGGCCATGAAGATGATCAAAGGGCTGGAGCACCTCTGCTATGAAGACAGGCTGAGAGAGTTGAGGCTGTTCAGCCTAGAGAAGAGAAGGCTCTGGGGAGACCTTATAGCAGCCTTCCAGTGCCTGAGGGGGCTGCAGGAAACCTGGGGAGGGACTTTTCATCAGAGAAGATAGTGATAGGACCAGGGGCAATGGCTTTAAACTGAGAGAGGTGAGATTTAGGTTAGATATTGGGAAGAAATTCTTCACTATAAGGGTGGTGAGGAACTGGAATGTGTTCCCAGGGAGGTTGCTGGTGCCCCATCCCTGGAGGTGTTCAAGGCCAGGCTGGACGAGGTTTTGTGAACCTGGTCTAGTGGTAGGATTCCCTGCTCATGGCAGGGATTTTGGAACTAGATGATCTTTAAGGTCCCTTCCAACCTTAATGATTCTATGATTCTATGATTCTATGGTTCTATCGAGTTTAATATTCCTATTTAGTAGCCATACCTACCTTTCTTAGAGAAAGAAGAATGGGAAAACAAGAAATAGTCTTTCTAAAACCATTCTTGCAGGCCTATTATGAGCTTTAAAGGCAAGTGGAGCTCAATATCACAACCACTGAAAAAATAAAAGAATGATTTAGGTGAAACTAGACGGCTGGCATTTACTAAAAAAAATATGCTAAGACTGCTTAAGCAATTCTGCTGGTCACAGAGCTCTGCAAATTGCATTTTACAAGGTGTATTGTGCAGACAAGCCAGAAGAAGCTGTATCAAATTATTTTAATACCCATGAAGGACTTGTATTGAACAAACAATAAATTAATCCAACTGAATGAGAACTGATGTATGCAAACAACAAAGATCAACTGTCCTTATACACTATTTCTTTCCTATGTTATAGTCAGTTTTCTGAATATTATAATAAATTCTTCATGACTTTACTTTGTCTATCAAATTAAAAAAAAATCAAAATTGTTTAAATCAATAACAGGCACATTTGGTAATTACAAAGCACAGTACATTGCAACTTAATTCAGATGCACTTTAACACTCCAAGAAAACTAAGTTAGTTTTGTGGATAGGAGAACAGGAAAAGAGAGGAAAAGAGGGATAATAATATTGTATGTGACATGGACCAGGAGGGTTCATTTTTCATCATTGCCATTATTTGTAAAATGCCAATTTCATCTTAGGAAGGTTGTTCTTTACGTGTATCAGCTTGAAAAAAGGATAACACAAAGCTTCAGCGTTTAGCATTTACACACTCACATATACACATAGACAAAGTAAAGGTAATTTTAACAAAATTCAATAGTGAAGTGGCCTTAACAGAATTCAACAGTACAGCAGCCACATTTAAAACAGACTAGCTAGGATAGTTTCTGGTAGCTGAAAAGCATAATTATGCTGTGTCAAAAGTTTTGTACATGCCTGAATGACACAAATCAAGGATCACAATGATCTCTGACCTGAAAGTTTTTTTTTTCTTTTTTATTTTTTTCCTTTTGCAGGAGTGTAATAGAGTAGGTGAACAAGATATTATCACCTTAGGGTACTCTTGACATATACAGCAGTAATTATATGGCCTGCTAAATAGATACCTGGGATAAATAGCAGAAAACATGCTGCAGCCAGTTGATATTAAAAATCCACATTAGAAAATCTACACCTAATGAGGCAAAATGTACTAGCTTAATAAATATTTGGGTCATAGTGTTGCTGGTATAAATTTGTGCTATTTTGCTGACCTGCATGGAGCTGCAGAAATTTCTGTGAGCTAGAATGTGAGCTGAGCTACACACTCATTTTACAGTCAAGATATACACATTGGATTCAAACAGCCACGCCAAGATAACAGATGCTTTATAAGCTGAATTTACCGAATATAAATAGATAGTAGAACACTCAATTAAATCAAAGTCCATAACATTTTGTCTGATGTACTCCTATATCATTCCTTTGGAATTGACCAAACTGGGAATGGTGTTTAGATACCTGAGGAAAATTCCCATGCATCATAAGATATCCTTGCAAGGTAAAGGCACAATACTTCCCTCCATCAGCAATACATCTCTGTCTAATACCAAGATCCCATATGCTCTTTGCTTGCTCCTGCCAGTAATCCCACTGTTTTATAGAGAGAAATTCAGCACTGAGAATTGGAGTTCCCAAAAGACAAGGCTTATTACTCAATGAGGGGAAATGCTTTGTAGGTTTGGCTTGTCGAGTTGGATAGTTGCAGGAAATCACTCATTACCTCAGTTTGCTCAAATAACAAAGAAGACACCCCCACTCCTAGCATCACTCCATTTCTATCTCATACACACATACACTCACTCACTCACTCACAAGCATAACTGTATTCCTAAGACTTCTTGGTTTAATAGTTTTCTATGAATCATTTGATGAATGGGAATGCAGCCAGCATATTGCCCTTGAGAGACTAGAAAATTCAGCTTTAGTACTGTTGTTTTGAAAATAGTTATCTCCAGTTTTGAGAGCAGGACTCTCTGGTAAAGTCTATGCTGGGACAGAGCACTATTGCAGAACAGTCTGGGGCTAAGTGCCAAATATGACCTCAGTTCTTGCCCCAACAACGAAGGTCATTGTTAAGGCTAGTATTGACTGTTCACTATTTCTTTCTTTCCCTTACCATCAGCAAGAAAGCAATAATAAGCCATGTCTTTCTCGAGAACAAAAGCTGTAAAGAACAGTAAACAGCAACATTTTTGAAGGTTAGAGTTACAACATTAAAAGCTAGATCTGCCTCTTTTTTCTTTCTTTTTTTTTCTTTTTTTTTTTTTTTTTTTCTTGCCAGTCTGTAATTGGGTCTCTACTTCTTAAGCCATATACTTGTCAGCTTTCAAAATACATATTCACAGCAGGGAAGTAATCCGCTGGAAGGTTTTATCAGATGAAACTCAAGCCAGCCTTTAGCTGGGGGGCAGATTACAATTGCCAAGATCCTTAAAGCATGTAAGTAATTGCATTGCATCTGGGAGTTTTAACTTCAACAGGATTTCTTGTGCAAGAAAAGCTATTACAAGTGAAGAAACATTGGTTAGTCAGTCCCAGTAGGTACATAATTTGAAGTGTACACATTTCTAGAATAGAACTGGGAACACACCTCTTGCGTGCAGAAGTATACTGCAGCGTTTTATTTTGCAACACTGAAGTTGTGCTAAAGCCAAAAGGTTTCATTAAAATTTACATTATCAGAAACTGCATCACAGATCTATTTTTTCAAACATGTTAGAAATGTTCTTTTATGTGTTACTGTTACAGGTAGAAAAAGTTATTGGGCAAAATTTTGTACTGGTGTATCATTTCCAGAATTCCACCTATTCTAGTGAGATAGAGAAGGCCATAAAAGAGCACAAAATATGTTATTTTTGCATTCAGTAGGCACGAAATGATATCATCAAGGAGACAGAAATCAAGTTCTTAAAGCAATTAGGAGAGAGAAATAGGCACGTCTGCTTTGTATGCTATGAATCTTTATGAGACTGATAACATTGAACAAATACAGAGTAAATAATTTAATTTTCTGTATACATTGATTTTACTCAGCTTTCAGATCTGTGTTGATAACAAAGCAGAAGATTTCAAAGAAAATTAAACTTAAGATATGTTGTCCCTCTAGCATGGAATAAATTAGTGCCTTAACTGGGAAAAGCTACATACAGCATTCCACAGAAAGTAAGTTCCTCACCTTGAAACAGCAAAACAAGGTGATTATAAAGAAAGGTGAACAATATGAATCGATACAATCAGTCAGGAGAATTAAACTATAATTGGACAAACAACTAGCTTGCATTGGGGTAGAACTCTCATCTTTTCTAGTGGTTTCCACAAACTTCTGCTTTCCCTTGCCTGTTGAGAATTGAAGTTTGCCTCTGTTGTTTTTAAGACTCATATTGTAAAAATTTGCATTCTGTCCTCAGAGGTTAAATGTGTTTGATTAAACATTTCCACAAATGCAAATGAAACAAATATTTGTCTGTTAATGACAGCTGTTGTTCCTGTGACCAGGAATACCTCAAAGGCCAAAATTCTTACTCCACTTCTCCCTGACATGCACAAAAGGCAAATAGAAAAATATTTCTTAACTGAATTCTTCCAAATCCTGAAGAAAGTCTATCTTCACACTGCTTTAAAAGTTTTAAAATAACATTCTATTTATAAACTCATATCTGCATGACCCATCATTTTCCTCTACTACTCTCATATCCTCCTTATGATACAGGTCTTGTTGCTGCCATGGCATCTCCTGTTCCAGCTCAAAGCAGCTAATGAACAGAAGGGCCCACAGTGTCTCTATGTCCCTTAATCTTGCAGCTGAATGGAGTAGGGAGGAAAGTACTTCAAACTTTTAGTTCCATGAATTTGTCTAAGCTGAGCCGAGCTGAGCTATGGCTTTATGAGAAATGAAGTCTAATATTTTATTTATTATTATTTATTTCTTTTTAATCCTAAAGACTGGAAAACACTAGAGTTTATGAGGTCATTCACAGCTGGCTTTATCAACATGTATCAAAGATGACTGTTACATTTCATCAACGTGAGCTCCGAAAGGAATAATGCAAACAAAAGAAAAGTAGGAGATGAGAATTTAATTTTAATCTGACTTTGCTGCTTCAGCATCACTGCCTGCAGCTTCCTGGCCTCCATACGGTACCAGTCAAGCTCCCATCACAATACCTCTACAAATACTATCTCCAAAGCTCCAAAGCTCCCAAGCAGTAAGGCAGATAGGAGGCACTGTAAAAAATCTGGCTTTCTTACATCAATGGCTACGCTCTCCAAAACTGTGTAAATGGATCTTGTAAAACATACTCTAGATCTTATCCAAAAATTGTTTGGAAACATGTAATGGATTTTTTTAATTTATGATAGTATAATACATACAGATAAAGATTGTGCAAGTGGCTTTTTTCTAGAATAGTGTAAGATTACAGTTATTCATGCAGAAAGGAAATACTAGTTTTGTTTAAATAGACTTTGGGGACATGACATTTGTATTCCTTTTTCTCTGTCTTAGGCAAAATGAAGGAGTGAACTTGTTAACATAGTAACATCCTTAACTTGAAGAATCAGGTCAGTAGACTTTATATGAAAAAAGCAATAAAAGGTAGCAGTACAAAATTGATAACTTCATTCATAAAAACCCACTGGCATGGAAATATGAGCTTTACCAGTACATGTGACAGCTCTTTAACAGAGCTTTCACTGCTCCTCATTTCCATGAGTTGCAAGTGTCACAGAATCACAGAATCACAGAATGTCCCTGGCTGGAAGAGACCTCCAAGATCATCCAAGTCCAGCCCTAGACCTAACAGCACAAGCTCACCACTAGACTATGTCCCCTAAGCACCAGGTCCACATGCCATTTAAATGCATTCAGAGATGGTGACTCCACCACTTCCCTGGACAATCTATTCCAATGCCTGACTTTATTATTTATAGAATAGTTTCCTTGTCTCCAACCTTTTCTGACATCCATAGTTCCTGCTTAGTCTGTGTCATCTGTACTTCTTAGTCTTCTGTACTTTCATCTATACTCTCAGAAGCACTTGCTACTGATCTCATTTCCATCTCCATCTATTATACTGTTCATATTTCCTCCCTTCTGCCACTACAAAATTACAGTTTATCTGTGTGACCAGAAATATCATAGAATTACAGAATCATCACAGTTGGAAAAGACGTGTAAGGTCACCAAGTCCAACTGTCCAGAACTCCTACTGGTTCATGTTTGTATCACACGTCTGTCACACGAGTTTTGAACTAAGCATTTTGAGATGAGGGCTCCAAATGTTTCTTACATTTGAACAACAACTCAGTGCTGCTACGGCCCCCAAGGAAATTATGCCACTGCAGTTAAATATGCTTTAGATCAAGCAATGCAGGATCTCCTCAAGGAACAACTGCAAGGAATTTCTGTTGAACTCCTGCCATGTGAGGTCAGCATAAAAAACACCTTATAAACACAAAGCATCAGTAGATTTTTCAGATACTGTGAATGCTGGAAGTCTGTGTAGTTCTGTAGAATATGCCAACTGACTAAACATAATAGGAACGTTCACACAGGTCATGCTATATATGAGGAAACCACACTTAACGAATTTCAGATTCCTCTTCCAAAGCATGGAGATACTAGAACATTTCAAAACATTCCAGCTTTAAAATTTTCTTTCATTTAGAGTATTGCATAGCCTTACTAAAGGTAATTTTCATTATCAAGGTAGTCTAAATATAAGTAATTTTAAAGTTCATGTATTCAGGCTTTCTGATATGACTCTGTAGCATAAACTGGAGATAAAAGTCACACTACATGAGCAGCCACATTCAGAGGTGACATGCAAGCAATATCAATAATTCATAAATGTTTTCCATTGTCCTCTGTTTTGAAACTTAGTCTTTTAATACACAATACAACTAGAGAGTGTTTCCCTTAATTAGAGAATAAGTAGCAACAGAGAGATCAAAGCAATGCCAAGTATTCTGATTTCATTCAGTTCCTGGAAGCACAAGCTTTTACATGGTACTCATAGAGGCATATGTGCTCTAAGCATTTTCCTTTAGCATATTTTATGTTATAGCTCCAAGTACAAAACCTGGAATCTGAAACCATCGACCTGCAGTAGTTGATGGAGACAAAAGTAGTTGACATCATATATGCACAAAATACAGGTCATATATCTATATAATCTGTTTTCTGTATAAGAAATCATCCACATATAGATTGATTCTGCATTAAGGGTAAGTTTATTGAAAAGCAAATCAATGCAATTAATTTTATTTCATTACAGCTGAAGAGCTATTATCAGATTTTCATATAGTTTGGGCTCCATTTAGGCTTTACAGAACTTGCCCTTTTGAGAAAAAAGTCTGTTCTCTCCAAAGTTTTCCCTCTTTCAGAGCCCCACAGCATTTCAAAAGTCAGAGGTGTGACTGAAGCAAATTCAGTGAGCTCTGGAAATCACCTTTAGAGCATCTTTCCCTCTTCCTCCAGCTTCTTATTCTTGATTATGGAGGTGGAAGCTGGATGGGAGGGGGAAAGAAGGAGGAAGGCAGTGAATTTAAAAGTAATGCTTTTTTTCCAGGTCAGTTACCCATCACGCCCTTTCTCAGTCATCAGCTCATGATTCACTGATGACTTTCTAGCCAGCTTTTCTTCCTGAAGGGCAGCAAACTGTCTTCTCATTTTTGGCTTACTTCCATGCTTTCTTTACACTAAAAAAAGTTTCAGGTTTTTGTTTTGTTGTTGTGTTTTGTTTTGTTTTTAACTAAGCCTGAAGGTTATTACAGTCTGCCATGCCCAACATGGGCAACAAAAGAAGATAAGGCCAGTCATAAGGCTTCCTGTAAGGGTTTTTGCACTCTTTAATAACCTGCATAGGTGTTTGCATACCCCTAGATGGATTCACAAGCTTAATTCTTACAGATAAGGCTTATTTAAAACAATTTCTCCTTTTACATTTTCCTGCTGTACAGTTTCAATGTCTTTTCATTTGAGTGATTTATACTAGCAGAGTTTTATCTTAAATGGCAGCAGTTTAGCACGTATTGTGGGATGGCAAGGCTAAGTAGACAGTAATAGGAGTGATACAGCCTTCATTCCTTACTAAAGCCATTCCTGTGATTCAATGCAAAATGGCTATGAGAGGAGGAGCTTACACACATACACCAAAGAATACAGTTCTTGAGAACATTTAGCACATCACCCCAAGAACAGCACTAAAGGCAAGCAAGGAGAGGGCTTGTTATTATCAGATTTTTTAAAAAAATTAATGAAGATTAGAGACTGCATTTCATTCCTTCCTCTGCCTCTGAAAGGCCTGAGTCATTACACTTCCTAAACCTTTACCCTCTTTCCCAGTGAATTCCACCTGTCTGAAAAATTCTGTCCTTGTTTCCAAGGTTCAGTTAGAAGAGCAGCAATCCAGAAAGTAATTAAAGATATTACTTAACATAAAACATAGAGAACTGAGCATACAAATGCCTCCCCAATTCCCACTGAACCCCTATATTTGAAGCACCTTCTCACAATTTAAGACATTCGCCCTTAGTAGGAATATAGGAAATTAAGTTCTACATGTTGTCCAAGTCATTAACTAGGAAAACATGGTCAGCTCACAGTGCAGCCTGGTAAAGGAGCAGTGCTGGCTGCCTTTGGACCTGCTCACTCTGAGAAACACTTAGCCATGTGTGTACTGTTTAACGGGCATTTTAGGTGTTAGGTCTTGTAAGATGTCAGAAGGGAGGTTTAATTCAGAGGTGATACTTCAATCAGCGTTACAAACAGCAGTCTACAGTGAATTGAACTAGATCAGGTGGTACAGCAATTGGTATAACAAGTTGCTTGCCTATTGTTCATTGCACCTCTACTGTATGCTTCTTTCCACTGGAAAGGATGTAAATAGCAGCACAGACAAAGGCTCCTTTTACTCTGTTCCAGTGCCAAAGAGGAAAGTTTGCCTTCCTGAGAGCAACTTTGCATGTCTGAGCATCTTTCCTCTGGAGAAAGGCGTTCCAAATAAACTTGGGAGGTTCAATAAGCAGATGGTCTGTTTTGGAGGTATGGACAGAACTACAGTTCTACAGGAGCTCAAGTAAATCCGTTTACTCCTGTCTTCCTACTCCGACTGCTGCTTATCTGAACTGGGAGACTTTTGAGGGAAACAGAGTACTGCAGATCCACAGTGAATTTTTGGAGTCAATGGAGAGAAGATGTGATCCTTGCGGAGTTGGACGTAGCACAGCATTTGTTGAAACTAGAAACTCATAGCAAGTTCTGAGGTTGAGACCAAGACTGAAAAAATGGACTCTCCTTTCCATGATAAAGCTGACATCGGACAGGCTGGTTTTCAAACCTTCTCTCATACACAACGGAAGGAGAAGGCAATCCTTCAACCATTTCTCTACTCAACCAACATTTTTAAGCTAAAGCAAATGTAACTGCTGTGGTACTATCCACCTCATTGCTATTGAAATAATAATAGTGCCAGATTCTGATTCACCTTCAAGTTGAGACCTTGTAAGGAATTGAAGAAATAGAAACAATACTCTAATTTCCTTCCCAGAGACTGAAGAATCAAGGATTTAATTATGGAGGAACTACTTACTGTGACCAAAAAAAAAAAAAAAAAAAAAAAAAAAAAATCACTATTTTTTGTCCTGATAGTGAAATGTTGTTCACTACAGTCCTGATTATAAACAGGTAAAATATGCTAAACTATTCTCTTGTCTTAATTAAATACAACTATTTCAGATTATAGCTTTAAAGAAAAAGAGCAGTCAGAAGTCTTCTATGCTCCTTTATATCACTCCAAATCACAGTTCTGTAACAGTACATCTACTGTGTTTGTTGACTTAGGAAAAGGCAAAGGCAGACAAATAGATTCGTAATTAATTGTCAGTGATCAGGGAGTCAATATAATATAAAATGTTTCCCAGGAAAGCATGACATCTGTGGAACATGGCAAAAGCAGTGTGATGCTCTCACACTATTTTATACCTAAGTATTTTGTACTACTACATTAAGAAGTTGCAGGTTCATTAACCATTTTGTAGGTGGAATGTCAATTATGCCAAAAATGAATAGTCATTAAACAGTTACAGTCATTTCGTGAAGAAAACAAGTTAAATACAGCACTACCCATATCTTCAGTAACCTGAGTATTTGTTTAATTCATTCATATGTTGCATTTTGTGAACTATGTTTTACACTTCCAACCAATGGATAACTACAGTTCACTACTGAATTTCTACAGTATCCCTGTGAGACAGGTGGTTGCGATTCTATCTTATAAACAGAACTGCTGCAGATGATTTCTTACTTTTCATTTTAAGTCTGAAAGTTTAAGCAACCTAAGTAACCTATACACAGCAAGAAGATGAGAATTTATGACTCAGAGTTCCAGGGCAAAACCCACCAGATTATGTTGTTCTAGGCAGACTTCACAGGTCTGGTTTGCTCAAAGCTATTTACAACTGTCTGTTCCGTGTTGTTCATGTAATTTAACAGAGTGCAGCTCAGGTATAGAGGAGAGCTCAAAAGCTTCTGGGAAAGAAAAAGGGTTAGGTGGGGTTTTTTTATTATTTTTTAGCGTATAAGCTATTTTACATTAAAAGGTTGAGCAAAAAACCTAACTTTTATGTTACTAGTTCAAACATTTCAATTAAAACTTATGAAGTCATTAAAAAGTGTAGCCAAATACACAGCTTACCCAAAAAAAGAGGTAAGCATAAGAAGTTTTTGTTTTCTGCTTTTCATTAACTTCAATGACATTTCCCATTACTCCATATATGCATTATATAAAAAAGTATAAATTATTTTCTTACTGAATCAGTTTAACATTATTTATTTAACAGAAAACCCCTCACATTATAAACTTCTTCTCTGGGCTCAGTAAATTATAATATATTCCAAAGGATCAAAACACTACAGGTATTTGAAATTAATTCAAATTTACCGCCTGGTTGATAGTAGGACACTTAAAGTAAACTGCTGATGGAATCTTTCTCTGATTATTTGCGTATCTTCCAAATATTTTCATGGAGGGAGAGGGTGGAGATAAATATGTTGGCCAAGAAAGACACATCCAAAAAGCACTGCCTCAGACAAAACATTTTTTAATACTTCCTCTTATGTGACAAAGATCTGGGTCTACTATTATGCTTTTTTGAATTTAAGCCAAGGGTTTATGCAACTAAATATCCTTCAGATAAATCCAGGCGCATTCACTTTACAAAATTAATAGATTAAAATGCTCTACCCTCAGTGATCCTACATTTGAATAGGTAAATATCTCTAGAGAACAGTATGGTGTTTATTAACCAATATTGCTATGCTGGGAGCAGGGACATGGAATGTCATCTTATTGTTTATCTTGATTTTTCAGCACCAGTATTACTCCTGTTCCACCAGTTTTCTTCATGGGTAATCACAACCTGGGTAATCACAACACCTGAATCTTCCCAACTCTTTTATACTGAATGCACTATGCTTTCCTTATTAAAAGATGAGAAATGTTGAAAACACTTGCTCAGAGAGAATGCTTTGAGTAATGTTATCAGTAGATGACACATGCAGGGAAAGTCTTCACAGAGGCAGAACAGAGCAACTCCTATTTCTTACAGATACTTTCAGAAGTGCTACATGTATTCCCTGTTGCTATATGGGGCCAAAAAGAGGAGGGAAGGGGAAAGGGAAAATATTGCCCACCTTTGAATTACAACACAAATGTGGCCAAATCCTGATGGAGTGCTTCTGTCTCTTGACTGGAGCTACCATTACTAGTGAATGCTCAGAACCCCTCCAAATTTAGCTTTATATCCTTATGTATTCATACAGGGCTTAGTATCAAAAGAGCTACTGAAAACTTCAGAATGATTGGGAAACTTCTGGCTGACAAGTAAGGTGTTCACCAGGTAGCGCACCGTAAATCCAAACTCATTATTATTCCTCCTCTGCATCAAATAGCACATTTGAATGTGATGTTTTGTGATTGCATATGAGTGTTAAAATCTTTTCATAAGTATGCTATGCTTTATTTCATAAACACAGAATCAGCAGGGTGCTGAGTGCTATGAGCTGAAGCCAAAACATAAGGGAATTAATTGCAGGAAGTTAGTTGTAGCAGTATACATATTTGATTTTGTCTTATAACAACTTCTGAGCTACATGTAGCTATTAACAGGCTTTTTATTCCAGTCTCTCAATGTCATGTCTAAATTTTCCACCAACAGGAGATTTATGAGCTTCAGAATTATTTTTTCTTTTATTTTCTACAGCTCTATCTTCCCACATTTTGACTACAGGAGGTCAAAATACTGTGGTCCCTGGATATTTATTACTTCCATTGTACTACAGGTAAGGTTCTTTGTACCCCTGCAAACTGTTTAGCTCCAGTTAAATGTTATATATATTGGTAACTCCCAAAGGTTGCTGCAACTGTTTTAGCATTCTGAATATGCTTTATATAAGTCTGTGTCAGTCAGTAGACATTTTCTTGCGCACCTTTCTTCTTCTATGAACCTGATTACTGAAATTTCCCCATACCTTTCTTGAGTCAGGTATTACCTCTTTTAGTATATGTTACTCATCACCAAAATTTCCAAGTACCACAGCTAATAACTTACTATTTTTATTCCAGTAAGTAGATGTTATGTTTACATGAGAAGAATCCCAATGCACCTAATCTTTAAAATAAAGCACAAGCTTGCAAACAGGCAAGCCTTCTTTTCCCAGTGGACCAAACATCCAGAGAAAATTATTCATCTGTTGTCCATTCTCCTTTTTCTCAAAGATTCAAGTTTTATTGCAAAAGTAAATTACTTTAACATAAGATCACTGCATTATTCATGACCTTTCCTCCATGACATGACATGATTCCTACACAGTACTATTTTTACTATTATCTGCCTAAGGCACTTGCTTTGTCTTCTCCTCCTTTCTACCTTGCATCCAGAAATGCTATGTTAACTCTGTGTGCATAGCTGTAAGTCCCTCCTGAATCAAGATCCATACAAGGAGCATTTAAACAGAAGTAAGATCTCAGAATTCTTAGTTTTCAGAGCAAATCTAGAAATTGAAAGTCATAATTCAAATTTTGTAGGTGGTTTCACAATGTAAGACATCAGAAACAGACCACAATTTCACAGATCACTAATTTCAGGCTCATTTATTGTGACTTAATGGAATTTAACTGAATCAATAGTACTTAAGATATGTGTTTTAAGAACACAGAAAAGACATTGCCTTTGTCAAGTCAAAAAAAGAAAAATGCACTAAATGACTGAATCTAGGAGACAACTTAGCAAAGCCAAATGTGTGACTAGGATCTTCTTTGAAAACTGCATAGAAGGGGTCTAGTAGTTTAGATCAAGTAGCTTTTTCCTCGTTATGCTGTATTAACCCTGAATATTATTTCTGTTAGGAATCCCACTGATTCGTTACAATAAGGTAAGCCATAGAATTTGAATACTTCTAAATTATTAAAATTTAATATATTTTTCTTAGCATGCTTGCTTGGATATATATTGAACATTAATTATGCTGAACTGCAAATTCAAATAGTATTGCCCCTCCATCTTTTGCATGACAGTCATGAGAATTCAAGTAATGGTCTACCTGATTTGGACATGTAAAATGTAAGTTTAATACCTTCTAGTAAGGTATTATACTTGACTGTGACTGACTGTGAAAGGTGAATTCCTTGAAATTTCTAACAGGAGTCCAAACCTCTTAATGTTTGCCTGCTTTCTGTGAAGTTACTCTTCTCTGGTGGGGTGGGTTGACTTTGGCTGGCCACTCGGTGCTCATCAAGCCACTCTATCACTCTATCATTCCCTCTCCTTACCAGGACAGGAGAAAACACAACAAAAAGCTTGTGAGATAAGGATGGGAGATCACTTACCAATTACCATCATGGACAAAACAAACTCAACTTGGGGAAATTAATTTAATTTATTGCCAATTAATAAAAGAGTAGGATAAGGAGAAGTAAGAACTAAACTAAAAAGAACTTTGCCCTATGCCTCCTGCCGGCGGCGAGGGAAGCGAGCAGTCCAGAATCAATGTGATTGATAAAGCAAGCTTTGATTTATTGAATACACAGTGTTACTTTTATACCCTTTTCCAAACCTACGTGTAGTGAATTCATTGGATAGTAACCACGCATAGTGAATTCATTGGATAGTAACTACTTGTAGTGATTTCACTGGACTGCAACTACTTGCAGTGATTTTACTGGATAGTAACACACATCTGAGTTCCAGGGTTCTTCCTTGTTTTCTATTATTCTACTTCTCTACCTTGTCCTTGAGTTAGTTTAAGCTAACAGAGATTGTTTATACTTGTGTTAGGCTAAAAAAAAGAGATTGCTTGTACAGCTGCTATTTGTGCTACACTCTCAAGGCCTCTTGAGGAGATAGCAGGGGCCCATGGCCCTGCTGCTCAAGCCATTCTGCAACAGCCTCCCATCTTCCTAGGGTCAACTTTACTCCCAGCTTCTCTACCTCCTCCCCAGTGACACGTTGTCCCTGCCATTCCTCCCTCCTCATGCTCCTTCCCTGCTCCAGAGTGAAGTCCTACCTATGGGAGACAGACCTTCACAAATAAGGTGGATCCTTCCAACAGGCTGCAGTTCTTAACTGCTGCAGCATGGGTCCTTTTGAAAGGGTACAGTCCTTCAGTAAGACTGCTACAGACTGGGTCTGCCATGGAATCACACATCCTGCCAGAAAACCTGCTCCAGTGTGAACTCCTCTCTCCACAGTGCTACAGGTCCTGCAAGGAGCCTGATCCAGCATGGGCTTCCCATGGGGTCACAGCTTCCCTAAGAGCACATCCATATGCTCCAGCAGGTGTTCCTACATGGACTGTGAGTGAATATCTTCTCCACCATGGACCTCCATGGACTGCAGGAGGATAGCCAGCCTCACCATGGTCTTCACCAGGGACTGCAGGGGAATCTCTGCTCTGGTGTCTGGACCACCTCCTCCCCCTCCTTCGTCACTGACTTAGCTGTCTGCAGAGTTGTCTCTCTCACATATTCTTACTCCTTTCTTTGGTTGCAGTTGTGGTTGCACCACAGAGGTGCTACCACCATCTCTGATGGGCTCAGCCTTGGCCAGCGGTGGGATCACCTTGGAGCCAGCTGGTATTGGCTCTGTCTGACAAGCTTCTGGCAGTTTCTTGTAGAACCTCCCCTCTTTATTCCTTCCTCTACCAAAACCTTCCCACATAATCCAAATACATCTGATTTAACAGATATAAAAGACTTGGCCTTCTACACATTACAGCCTTCAGAAACTACAAGTTTCAGGGTGGAAGGACTAGTAACTAGTCTGTACTAGTCTTGTCTGTAATCAAATCTCCAGAAGTAGCTGTGTTTTGCCTTATCTGTATATCTGGTTAAAATCTGTTTCTGTCTTTACATAGAAAGACGTTTTCTTTGTATCCCCAGGAACAAAGTTTTACCTTGAGAGGTTGCCATATTCATGCAATAATCCCAGATTGGTCTATCCCTGATAATTGTTCAGAATCATTGGAATATTTCAGATAATCTTTAAGTTTATCCCTGATCATCTTTCAGAATTTCACAAAGTTTTCTATTTTCACTGACAAGGGTAGGAGCAATTATTTAATTTGTTTGTTTCTTATGAAGTTAAATAAAACAGCTTATCATTATCTTTTAGACACTTTGGTCAGTTCTATCCTGTCCTTAGAAAAAAAATGATTCATCAGAGATGTGTATCTTCCCTGAACAATCACCTCTCCAGTACTTACACAGAGATTGAAATAAGTAATTTTTCCTGTACATTCTAACCCAGGAAACATAGTTTTGCATTAAAGAATTGCACGTGAAATGTAGCATTCTAAATTATTTTGTGATTTGCATCTTGTGATTAAATTTAATCTCTAGAACTCAAACACAAAAGTTAGAGAGTTTATTGTGCATCAAATTTTAAAGTAGTTCAAAGCAAAGCAAAGTTGTATATATAAGCAAACAAACACATAGATACCCAGTATCAGAAAAACTTGAGCCCATTCTTAAAAAAAAAACTTGTGTTAGCAGTCATGTGGGTAAGAATATTTTACCATTGACCAAAGCATCAAAAACCTTTGTATGACTACTAGCAAGCAACATGGATCTAATTGTCTAACCTTTTTTCTCTATCCATAAAAAATTCTCATCTTCCTGCCTGATACAATCTGTATTGCTAGTTGTAGCTCTGGTACTTTCAGAGTATCATTTAATTACTTCATCTGTTAACCTTCAGTCTCTGAAATGCTCTGCTGAGGCAGATTTACTTTCAGATACTCTTACTTATTTGTTAGTTGAATAACATATCAAAGAGTTTTCTCTAAATGTTTCTATCCAGGGAGCACTTCTATTTTTTAGAAGTCTATAAAGCATATATTATAAAGATACTATATACTCAATTCCATAAATACACTTTGTGATAATGAAAATACAGCCACGGGATATGTAAAATACATACTAAGTATTTGTTAAAATCTTGATACGTAGAGATGGAAAAGCTACACCCATTTACCTAATCAATTGGAAATTACTCATTTGGAAATCACAGAATCATTTAGGTTGGAAAAGACCTTTTAGATCATTGAGCCCAACAATATTATAAATCTTCCTTGCTTTATCAAGGCAATAACCTGCCTAAACTGGGCAGGTTGGCATCCTGATTAAGACTTAACTGTTAAAGAGTTTTGCAATGTGAAAAAGGTAGGCAAAAACATATTTATAACATGTAAGTATTCTGGAAAAAAATATTGACTTTACTTCTGTGGTACTTATCATACTGTCCACTTTATACTCACATAGTTAATTTACACATATAGGAACAAGTGTCAAATTCAAAAACAGTCTAGGGAAAATGAGTATTCATATGAGGTTTTGCAGCAAAGGGCACTGCTTTCTCTTCTCATAAATACTTTTCTTGCTGGCATTCCCAACCTTCTATTCCACAAGCAGCAAAAAGATGAGATGCTATATAAGGCTATGCAGATTTCAAGTAATAGTAATCTAAAATTATAACTGAGATAGTACCACACTTCCCTATTTGAAATATATTAATAGAAAATACTTATATAAGAATTTTCAGTACATTAAAAATCTGATTGTGTTACTTAACCCCACAATATTTTAACATATGGCTAAAATCTTTCTTCTCTTCAGGTCATCCCTAAGTGTGACCTGACCAAGATCAGAAATCATGAACATCGTCAGTGTTTGCTCTTAAAAGAGATTTCAAAATACTGTCTTCAAAACCTTGCCCTTTGGGTTTCTCACAGTAAAAAAGCTGTACTCGGTTTTTCTGTAGAACTTTCAAAGGTTTAAAATTGTAAAACACCTGAAATTGAATTCCAAGGGAATGAAGTAGTGTGTGAAGTATTTCACACCTCTTAAGACTACCCACAATGATATGGAGAAGCCAATTACAGTCAAGTTCTCTGTCCTTGTATTCACTGTGCACTCATTTTACACCTGGTATTTAACAACACACCTATATAACGCCACAAGTGCCAAGAATGTTCAATAGTTATGTTAAATATGACAGAAGTTTAACATTAACTTCTGGTATTACTCCTGAAGCCCAAAGTGAGCATCTAGTTAAATCCGTTTGATCTGAACAGGCACTCCAGGGTGCATTTATTTGAACTTTGAGAAGACAGAGAAATGATTATGAGATGAAGACGTGTGTCAAACATCAGACATGTCATGTCACCAGCTGGTAAAAAAAAAAAATCTTGTTCTGTCTCTGAGGTATATTGCTTCACATCAGTCAAACAGATACTGAAGGAAGGAACAATTTCATTTGGCTAAGTCCAGTGTCATCACTAAGTTTCTAGGAGCACTGAGGAGCTGATCAGCAGTGCAGAGAAGTCAGCAAGACACCTCATCAAACAGCTGGCACCAGACCAGAGGGGACACAGAGTTTCAAGTTGTCGGGTTTTTTTAAACTAAAGAAAGAACAACAAAATTTACTTTCACCTTCATGCCAAAGAGATAGAAAACTTTCCTTTTTAAAAAAAAGGTAAGAGAAAACAGTAACAGCATGGATATAACACTGATGGTAGTGTAAAATATATCATCAGTCAGAATCTGAAAATCTGAATCTGCTAACACTGGGCTATCCAGACTGCTGTTCATGCTTCAAGTCATCCAGAGATAACAAATCCACATGAGAGCTATCTAAGTTTACCCTTTCTGCAGCTGCTTATTCCAGGAGCTAAATATTACTTAAAGCATATGAATGTCACCTACTTTAAATTCCAAATTTTCAACATAAATATATGAAATAATGAATTATTCTGGGGTTTATGAATTAAGATACTGTGCGAGCTATTCCAGATGTGATAATAGCCAGGAGAGGGTGCTTAGTATTCTTTTAAGTTAATCCTTGTAATCTTTCAGTATCCTTAGTCAGTTGATTGGAAAGTAAATGTAGAAATTAGCACACAGTGGTTTCACTTCAGAAAACATAAATTCAGCTTTTAATTTAGGTCACTTATCTCTGTTTCCTTCCCGTGTACTCACTTTCAGAAGACTGAAACATAATGTGACTCAGCTTGACTCTTCTGGCAGTATCTCAACAAAGGTTCAATGTTAAGACATTTGCAGGTCAGGGCTGCTGAACACTGGTGGAGCATTACAAGCAGTAGTGTGCCTATCTGCCTGCAGTCAGAGCTATTAGTGCTCTCCTCTTTATCAGGAAAAAGTTCCTTCTTTTTCCTATTTATATATAGTTCCAACAATTAACTTCATAGCGACACTTCTGTTTGCTTAATGGCCCTTTTTTTGACCCAGTTCCAAATATTTCTGCAATCATTAACCCATAGCCTGTGTTTCAAATTACTCTGTAAAAGACTTTCTGCAGCTTACTGTTTTAACACTCTACCAGTCAAATGCATTATTTCTGCTGTTAACCAGCTTTTTAGCCTGGAAGTAGACCAACTGCATCTACTGACCTACGTTGGTTATATGCAAACATTCATGCACAAATGCAGCTACATTTCTTTGTTGCTGACTTATTTGAGCAAAAGGGTTTGGATAGTTTACTGTGATTCAGGTCACTTTGAGAGAGCATCCTCTGCTGTGGCAGGGATATAAGCAAATATCCAGTATGTCACTTTTCACAGACTTCTCTTTTTAACTTTTTCTGGCATGTGCCTAAAGGAGTGATCACGATACATGTGACTCTTTGAGGAAAAAAGCAGTAAAATGACAAGTGAGAACAAGGAAAAGAGACATCAGATAGTACATCAAATAGAAGTTGAAGAGCCAAACAGACGCCAGCAGCATGAAGAAGCATCAGTACATGGTGCCCTACACTGAATTACAGAAAGCTTCAATAGAATAATGACAGCATGAAGTAACAAAACTGCACTTGCACAGTAATGTTTTTATTAGTTCCTTTCAACATCCCTCAGGGACAGGACAGCATGCTCTCCAGCTTTTCAAAACCGAGTACTCTGCATCATCAAAAATTTGACTTTTTTTTCTCTAATAAATTCATTCAGTTTCTCATTCTGAAAGATCATAGAACCATAGAATGGTTTGACTTAGAAGGGACCTTAAAGGTCACCCTGACATGGGCAGGGACACCTCCCACTAGACCAGGTTGCTCAAAGTCCTGTCCAACCTGTTCTTAAACACTTCCTGGGAGGAGGCATCTACAGCTTGCCTGGGCAACCTGTCCCAGTGTCTCACCCACCCTCAGAGTGAAGAAATTCTTCCTAATGTCTAACCTAAATCTCCCCTCTTCCAGTTTAAAACCATTACCCCTCATCCTATCACTACATGCCCTTGTAAAAAGTCCATCTCCAGCTTTCTTGTAGGCCTCTTTTGGAAGGGCACTATAAGGTCTCCCCAAAGCCTTCTCTTCTCCAGGCTGAACAACCCCAACTCTCTCAGCCTGTCTTCCTAGGAGAGGTGCTCCAGCCCTCTGATTATCTTCACTGCCCTTCTCTGGACTAATTCCAAGAGCTCCATGTCCTTCTTTGGTTGGGGGCCCCAGAACTGGACACAGTACTCCAGGTGGGGCCTCACAAGAGCAGAGTAAAAAGGGAGAATCACCTCCTGTGACCTGCTGGCCATGTTTCTTTTGATGCAGCCAAGATACACCTGGCTTTCTGACCTGAAGATACACATTGCCTGCTTACGTTGAGCTTCTCATCCACCAACATCCCCAAGTAACTTTCCACAGCACTGCTCTCAATCCATTCTCCACCCAGCCTGTATTTTTGCTTGGGATTGCCCCGACCCAGGTGCAGAACATTGCACCTGGCCTTGTAGAACTTCCTGTGGTTTGCATGAGCCCATCTCTCAAGCCTGTCAAGGTCCTTCTGGATGGCATCCCTTCCCTCCAGCATATCGACGGCACCACACAGCTTGGTGTTGTCAGCAAATTTGCTGAGGGTGCACTCAATTCCACTGTCCATTTCACTAACAAAGAGTTAAACAGCACCGGTCCCGGTACCAACCCCTGAGGAATGCCACTCAGCAAGATTTGTATTTTTTATCTTCATTTCTTATCAATTCTCTTAATGTTGTTTTTTTTTTTTTTTTTTATCAGAATGTAAATTTGAAAATCATCTTCTTGCCTAAATGCACTAGAACTTCACCAATAAATGTATTTCCATGCCAGTAGGTGTACAAAAATCTAATTCAAAATTTTCCAAGTAAAGCTTTGAACATTACTTTTTTCCCTCTAATTGTGAGGTAATCAAGTTAAAAACTTTTCCTGGGGCTTCATCTACTAGATGACTTTTTAGATTTCCTGTGCTTTTACATACTGTCACAAGATACATCAACCTATAAAAGGCCTTTGGTTACATAGTGCATGACTTATCTGAATGTTCTTTTACAGTGGGGCAGCAGGGCCATGATGTAAAGAATAATATAGGGTCTAAAACACCCATGTACCACTGCTGAAACAATCCATCTCATTTCTGTCAAGTGCCTCAGGACTTCTAACTGCTGGGAGTCAGAACAGTAAACCTACAGACTGAAAGCTGTTGCACTGGGCTTTTAAAGCACTGCCTCTCTTCACTGACAATTTGCTTTTCTAGACCTCACTAGGTACACACTATTACTCATCATTCTCATTAACATGTCATTATTACTCTTCAAGATATCCCTCCTATATTTCTAAAGCACATCCTATGTTCTATATGTCTTCTTCTTGTTTTAGTTATTGACCTTATGAATTCTACAGAATTAATAACTGTTTGGACTATGGTATGTGAACCATTTCCAAAAAAATTTAAATCAAAATGTGTGAGAGCTGTCTCAAAATGTTTCTGTAACAGTGTGCTACTTATAGCAATGGTTGAAATACAGTACCCTGAGATTTGACGACAGATCTTCCCAGAGGACCTCTGTGTGATGATTTTAGTTTATTTACTAAAGGCAATTAAGTTGAAGGTGTATTTAGACAAAAGAAACAGTGGATTGTAGATATATGCATATAACCAGTGCTGGTAAAGAACACTTCAATAATTGCACTATAACATCAACATCACACAGATAAATTAGTTTCAACAAAAGTAAAATGTTAGTGAAATTCTAAAACATAGACTAAGATACTTTAAAAAATGCAATTAAAAATTCCAAACCATAGAGAAACAGAAAAAATAGCATAGCCTGTATATGAGCACTGTCACATCATTTAGGTACTTGACCTTTGAAATATTAGTCCAGTGGAATTCATGTCTCTCCTCCTCATCTGGCAGGTGCTTACTTCATCTACTTAAGGTTCATTGCATACTTTCTTCTGTGGTCAGTCAATCTTCTTCCAGCATAGAGACCAAGAGGTGAGAAAAGCACAGGGAGAAGCTTTTTCACAATCACGCTGATAGCAGCAGTGGCCTTAAATCAGGCCACCATTCAGGTAAGTGGGAAAAAATATAACATTAATTCCTGAGCTATGAACATAAATTAAAGGGAAGCTAGGGAGGAAAATATTTTTTTCTTATGTATTTTCTTTCTTTCTTTTATACCTCAGAGATTCATTTTAGGAGTAGCTCCCCAATGACTATGTTCATAAGAGCATTCACCTTTGTTTTTAAGGACACCACAACTTGTGAAATACTCAAGGTAAAGCTCATTTCATCTAACTTCACAGTCTTGCTTGCAGGGATCTTTGCAAAAGGTCAGAGCCTCAATTTCTACATGAACAATCTGCAGTTGGTAGTTTTCTGCCAGACAGCAGGTACTTCTCTGTCACTTTCTGTTTGCATGTGCTAAAGACTTGTTGGTTTCAAGATGCTTAAAATCCTTGTGACGTTTGCACAGCCTAGAACAGATGAAATTTTAAGTATTTCACTGAAACTCATTCCACAACCCTTACTCACTGAAGGACATTATTCAAGTTCAAACTTACTATATTTTAATGTTAAAACAGTTCCTTCTACTCTTCCCCAAACTGACTTAAAAGGTAATATGCCTATAAATATTTTACAGAAAATATAGTAAGATTTTCATCTTTGTAAGAAGTTGTATTTACTCATAATGGTGCTCAACATGTTTGGAATATTCTGACTTTTTTATATATCTGGTTGATAGATGTTGGTACTTGGTTTTCAGTATTTGGTCTTGTGTGTTTGCAACGAAAAACCATTGAGGAATAGTCTAATTGCTTCAGTATTGCAACTGAGTCTTTCTAGTGGGCATCGATACCTCTTAATATCACAGTATATTGTAAATACATACGGGTTTTTGTTTGCTTCTTTGTTGTTCTTCCCAGACTGTTAATATGTGAAATAAAGAAGAAGAGTTTTAAAATATTTTTTGTCCAGTCTGAAATGACAAGTGTATAAAAATGTCATTAGAAAATGGATCAAAAAAATCTGCATTTCTATATGAATCTAGATTTAAGCCTACATTGACATTGACTCAGACACCCAAATGTTTGATGACAGAAACTAAGGTGTGACTATATTGTAGGCTGCAACTTAATAATCATATACATGCAGTCAAGCTATCATGTGCCTTATGAAATGAGTATACATTATGAACACATTATGAACATTTCCTTCATCTCCTCTTCTTTAAGCTAAATGTAAAGTCCACCACACATTTCCCAATATTTTATTCTATTGTCTGTATCTTGGTTCATAACACTACTATTGAATCTCTTACTTCTTAAGGCTGATCCTTTGCCACCTAGCTGAAATGCACTGTATACTGTATAGAAAGACCACCTTATTGATACTATGCCTAGGCAACTTTATATTATTTTCTTCCTTATACTTAGTAAGTTCCATTGGGCGTTACATAATTTAATATTTTTTTTTCCTAAGTATTTAGCTGAGAGATGAAGTCTATCATTACTAAACTTATCCAGTGAATCACAGTGTATCTGCTTGCACACAATGCTTCTGCTTTCAGCCATGTTCACAATCTAGTGTTTGTCACACTGTGGTGATGTATCTTTGTCATCTAGCACAGTACCTACCTATCTCAGTTGTATCACTGATGAGATCAGATACTACAGCACCACTATAACTCATGCACAGAAACACAGGAAACTTCTTTCCCACTTAATTCCATGCCTGTTAGCTTCCCATTGAAAATCTGTCAGTTATAGAATATCATGACATTAAATATTTATGTCAGTCCTGCCATCCCTCTAGAGAGATACAGCTGTGATCACACCAGCCCAGTGTAGCCATAAACCACATCACTATTTTACCTTTAAAGAAAAAGAGGGCAAATCTGCTTTTTAATCAAGTTCTTCCTGGATACCTGGATACCAAGGTATCCACGCTATCAAACACAGAAAAACATCTCTAACTCGCTTACTAATGGCCTTTTATGAGCATCCCGCTCCTCTTCAGATATTTAGAGTCCAGCATGACCTGAAAGTCCATATCCTCACTGAAATCTGACCATTACTTTTATTACACAAAGTTGTTATAATGTTAACACTATTATATTGGCTCAGAAGGAACCCCATGCTTCCTGCTCATCCTTCATAGCTCTGATCACACAGAGATGACAACAAATCCCTGTGCAACAGCTACAGTCAGTAATCTGCACAGAGTGCCTCATTGAGGTGATGCTGCCAAGCAAATGCCCCAGTAGTATTATGGCTTGCGAAGAGTTTCCTAGCTGCTTCCCACTTTCAAAATGAATTGTTTAATTTGCATCCTGAAGGAGGTGAAATTTGTCCCGGCCTTCTCTCCAGCCCTGTTCCTACATATTTTCTTCTGCACTGACTCCTCAAAGTCATGATCTTTACCTGTCTTTCTTTCTCCTCCAGAAGCGCTCTGACTGCAGGAAGCCCAGCCCAAGGATGCCTACTGGAGGTCTGACATCCAAACTGATTAAAGCCAGAACTGTGTTCGACTGTTGAAGAATGGCTTGAGCAGCAGGGCCATGGGCCCTTGCTATCTCCTCGAGAGGCCTTGAGAGTGTAACACAAATAGCAGCTGTACAAGCAATCTCTTTTTTAGCCTAACACAAGTATAAACAATCTCTGTTAGCTTAAACTAACTCAAGGACAAGGTAGAGAAGTAGAATAATAGAAAACAAGGAAGAACCCTGGAACTCAGTGTGTATGTTACTATCCAGTAAAATCACTGCAAATAGTTACCGTCCAGTGAAATCACTAAAAGTAGTTACTATCCAATGAAATCACTACAAGTAGTTACTATCCAATGAATTCACTACAAGTAGGTTTGGAAAAGGGTATAAAAGTAACACTGTGTATTCAATAAATCAAAGCTTGCTTTATCAATCACATTGATTCTGGACTGCTTGCTTCCCTCGCCGCCGGCATTCGACTGTTCTGCAGGAAGCAGAACAGATGCTTTGCACTGTAATTCATGAAGACTCCTTGTCCAGATTAATACTGCAGCCAAGTCAATGAATGATAAGCAGTTGTGAATCAATGCTATCATTTACTGAGGACCTGTAGAGGTAAGAAATGGACATGGGCTCCCTTGGCAGTGTCACTTTGGAAATCAGAGCCTTTTAACTCTAAAATCTTGACCAGTTTGGCTCCCTACAGATACCTCTCCCTATACTCTCTGTGCCCTGAGCCCTTCCATTGACCACCAATCTCTAGCCATAATGTGACGTCTGATCTCTTCATGTTACACTATGTAAGATGGTTTCAAAGGCTGTCAAAAGAGAGAAGATGTATGTATCTGGTTTCAATGGCAGTTTTTTAGCAGACTTCTTTCAACATTCCTTCCAGCACATTGTTGTTTTTGTCTAATATTCTCCTGGCTGTTATCCTTTCAAAACCCAAGGCAACTGCCATTCACCCCAACTCTCCCACATGCTCACTGTTCACTTTTTTTCTTCCTGGCGGTTGTCATTCTGACGTCCCCCAGGAAGAAGTCTGAAACTAAGCCCTACATCCATTTGCTTCAGCAACTTATTCCTCACCCAGTGTTTTGAATTCCTGTTTATTGTTCAGAATACTAGCTTGGCAGAGAAGTGTACCTTCTCACTTTGAGGAGTAATGGTTTGACTACTTGACAAATAGCCATCTCAGTAAAGGTCTGGGAGCGTGGAAGGGACATTCAATTGGTTATATGTGCTTTTGCTGTGCTAAATTCAACAGTTAATGCTAACAGAAATTGCAACAACCACATCTAACATGCCATTGGATGAACATCCTGCTAGTATCATGGCCAGCTGTGCTGACCAAGTCAGAAAGATTTGCAATTCTTGCTTCCAAGTGTTCAAATGACAGTGGTAATACTGTTTGTCTTGACCCCCATATTCCTCAAGGCATCTTGTGTCGCCTACTTGACAGGGCTGACCCTGGTATTAACCCCAGTTAAAGACTGCCACATACTGGCAGTTTGCTTATCCTCATACAAGTATCACCACAGAGGGTTATGTCTGTAAAGTCTCCTGAAGAAATAAGGAGTAGCATTAGTAGCCATGCAGCAAACATACGGTGCCTTAGAGCAGCTTGGAAAATACTGTGCTCCAGCTTTCTTGATGGAAAGCACTTTTCCTCTGCCAACTGCATTTTGTAAAACAGTTCAAAGCCTTTTACCAGCTTTCAGGGAGCTGCTTGCCACAGGGAAATGCTTGCGAAAGGAGTGGGCAGGTAGGCACCCAAACAGCAGAAGTCATAAGATACCTAACTACATCTCCCCATCTTCCAGCTTCTTCACAGACTGCTAGGAATTACTGCTACGAATGAATATTACTTAAGGTATGTGGATGCAAGTAAGCCCCTTACAATCACAGGGTGGCTAGTTCACACAGTCAGATAAACTAAGCATCAGTGTTATGAACATGCATTCTGTAGGAATTCTGTCCTTCTTGCCATCCACTTTTTTTTTACTATGCCCCACTGAAATAATGTTTCTTCTTGGCCAACATTTCTTCTCTGTGGTCAAACACCACCTGATCCAGTATCTTGCCCAGCCTGTGTTTATACTGTTAACTTCAGACCTAATGTTCAAGCAAATGAAAGCCCTTGGTAGGTACAAAAGGTCAGCTGATTAGCATCCAAAAGCCCCCTCTCACCTTCTCCTCCAATCCACCCTACCTTCATATCTCTGCTAGGTCCTATCAAATACTGCCGCTGAACTTCAGGTAATGGCACTGTCCAACTTGTTGTACTGATTACTGTAGTTTCCCATCAGACTTAGAACTACAGAACCATAGATTAACCCAGGTTAGAAAGGACTTCAAAAGATTATCTGGTCCAACCATTTGTAGTAAAGACAGCCTAGAAATAAAAGAAGACTTTAAGAAAGGAAGAAGAATGTTATGAACATCAGGACTATGAGTAGAAGCCATCATACAGATAATAGGGAAAATGTGAATCATAGTAAAAAAATTTTCTTAGATCCACTCAATGTAAAAAAAAACACCTCATGAGGTAGCCACATACAATTTTACTTTCTCAGCTCAGAACAACAGCACCATATGACGGCTACTCCTGCAAAGAACAGAATAGCCCATGGGAATCTTATGTTCCTTTGTGTCTTTAGTAAATATTTTCACATTTAGGAAGGGGAGCCGTATTATGTATTCTGAATCCTTGCCTAACATAAAGAAAAACTATAAATCACAGTTTTCCCTCAAAATAGATAAATACACCCCATAATAACAAAGCATCACTCTTAAACACTGCAGTGAGAACTCTTTATTGAACAATGCATTGGAATTCCTCTTCTCTCTCAAAATGTTAAAGGAGAAAAAAAGGAAAAGATACTGTCGATTCCTACATCACAGGCTCCAAGACATTCAGGGAGCAAATTGATTAGAAAATGAGCCATTTCTCTTGACCCTCATATAATAATGATTAAAAAAAAAAAAAAAGATAGCTTGCCACCAACTTATCCCTTCTTAAGCAGGGGAACTAATTTCAGCTGTGACTGTACCACATGGGTAGCCCTGAAAACAGGGCCTATATCATATTGGGTTCCACAGGTTCAGATCAGCATCTTAATCTCTATCCAAAACCTAGTCATCAGTCAGCAAAAGCTACACAGCATTGTATGAAGTAGACCTTAGAAACTGGCCTTCTGTATTCTCTACTGGTTTTATTTCCCAGACAGTACCAAGATGTTATCTAACCACTCTGTACAAAGAAAAGATAAAGATGCTACAAATATATTCAACTGAATTCTGAACAGTGTTAAAGCAGCTATTTTCCCTTAATACCCCACTAATTATGTAGTGTATATTAATACATTTATTTTGAAAAAAAAAAAGCTTCTAAAACTTAGAAACTGTGGTCAGCAGATCAAGTGGTATCCTTTCCTTCTAGAACAACAACTACTAGGAGTAAAAACAGATTAACCCAGCTCCTACAATTATTCAGGTCAATGTAATACTCCTAAATCTACGTAAGAAGTGAAAAAATTATATCTTGTTATGGAAACTTGGATAATATAACACTAATTGTAAAGGAGTAACATCTCACTATGAACCATAATTTCTCAGGAAAATTAGCATGAACAAAACTGCATTTTTCATTTAAATGAAACAATAGGACTGAAAATCAAAGTGGCAGGAAACCATCTTTACAACATGAATTTTAGAGAGAAAGTGCTCTTCAACCATCTAATTATGTCAATGCCTACAAGAGTAAGAAAGAAGTGAGTGCATAATGAACATCATTCTCCCTTTAGCACTATTAATATCAGAGTTGTAATTCAGGTAAGGTACAATACGAACACCATAAGGGAATAGTGTGGTGAATCTGCAAAAGCTTTTGTCATGGATGAGAATGCCCGATGATCACATTTAGTCTTTGAGTGCTGCCAACTACCAGAAAAGCTAGACAGAAAGGTATGCAAGAGCCATGCTGGAAACATGACTGCTGTATACTGACATTTCATGTATCTCCTGATCTGCTTCTGCATTCCTCCTAGAGCACTCCATTGGGTCACACCTTATCCCAGATATACAATCTATAATAACCACTTGAGGGCACCTTTCAATTTTAAAGTCCTTTTAAAAGAACAGCTTTCACGAACATCGTAAAAGATTTTGGTGCTGAAAATATTCAAAGGAAAGACTGCCACCTACTGGGAACTCCAACCTTTTTTTGGCTAAACTTACTCATTGGAGAGGATAACACCATCACCAAAAGGAAAAAATACATCATTTATTTCTTTTTATCCAATTGAAACTTATATAAACAGTTCAAAATTAAATTGGATATGTGACCTTGGTTTTTAATTGGTTTCTCTTTCATTATTAAAAACTTATTACTTCAGGATGTAGATACATTATGTGCGAAATATACATATTCTTAGTTGCATGAAGCAAAAAAGCCTTCCAAACCCATAGAAATTCAGTAGGCTACCTTAAAAAGTAATCCATTTAGCATCTGCATTTGTTTTCTTTTATGTAGTTTTCAAAATTTGCCCAAGACAATTTTTCAAATACTGACTTTTTATATTCTTCACCTTGTATTCTGAAAAAAACCCCACACAGTTCCAATAGAAATGATTATATCATGGCTCCTTAGGAGAAAAGACAACAGCAAGATTATCAGAAGAAAAACATACTACATTGGCTTTCACCATTACTTAAACAGTGTTTACCAAGCAGATTAAAATGTGAAGTAAAAATACATTATATGTTTTTAAGGTGTTAGTTAAGAGTCCCAATCTAGAGATTACTGCTCACTTCTCACTGTTATAGATTCAGTTATAGACAATACAGAGCTGTTACTGGGTTGAATGAACGTACCTTGTCCTATCAAATTGGGGAAGCTTTTTCTTTCAGTCTATTAGACCTCAGGTGGATACATTGAAATAATTCAGATCTCCATGAATTACAATCATTTATTCATTATCTAACATAGAATGAAAAAGCTATAAAATTGCTTGCAACTGTTTCACATTAAATACTATAAAAACATTTTTAAAGGAAAGACAAGATTTGTCCCAACAAATTTCAATGCAGGCTCTTTGTTTCCACCCTGATTTAATATCTCTAATAAGTCCATATTTAAAAGAAGTAAGTGTTTCTTCTACTGTCTATTCTGAAGTGAAACGTTATGAAGCTTTTCTTAGCATCTTTCAATAGTTTCTACCAGTGCCTAGACAACTTGGATCTAATTAAATAATTTGATGGACTGTCTTCCATCAAAATAAATTAAATACCTCTTTTATTACTCGACCTTTCCTTTGTTTGCACCACAGATGCTAATGAGAAGACCATGGAGTAGGTTTCATAGCTGAGGAATAATTTTTTTTTTTTTTTTTTTTTTTTTTTCACTTTGCACTTAAGCTTCTCATCAATGCATAGCTTTTCTTAAATACAGGTTATATCAGACAATATTTATACAGAATACAAGCTATCATTGCACCTCATGAATAAATGTGGTAAAATAATTTTCACATTTGTGATTATGATAACTTTCTCTTCAAAATATTAAATGGTGGCAGGGAAAGCACAGGTAACATGCCCAAAGAAAGTTGTGAACATGACTAAGATGGAAGACCAGAGAGGGCAACCCTTCACGTAATCTTCAGAGACAGTGATAGCCTAGCAGCATTTCTGCTAGACACATTTACTGGAGAAGAACTTTAAATCATAATTACCCTTTCAGTGACTCCTGTGGAGAACCTAGTCAAGGTCAGTAGAACAATAAATGTATTATTTGAAAGATGTGACCTAATAGATAGGGGCAGTTTCTGATAATCCAAGAAATCTCTCCCAGTAATTTGTTCCTAGAAACTACACCTTCAGAGTCAGTGAAAGCCAGAGGTTTATTATGAGGCAATCAAATGAACATGTAGATGTTGTGATCCTTTCTTGTGTTCCCACAGGATTCATCAGTAGCAAGACTGTGCAACTTAGTAGCTGTAATATGTAAAGGGATGATGCACATGGAACAAAGAAATCCATCTGCAGCGAAATTGTGATTTAATAATCTAATAACATTTCACAGATGCCTCATAGACCAATATCACCTAATTATATCTTATTATAAATAATTCTCTTTTTTAGGGGCTGGGTTAGCTTTCCCTTAATTTTAGAGTCCTTTTCCTCAGAGAGGCCCAGTCCATCAAAGAGTTTTGAAAACAAACTCCTTTGAGTTTCTACTTTATCAAAGACCCACACATTGTAGAATACATTGTTTTGAACTGAAGTACATTACTGTAGCTTTGTTAACACAGAACTGTATTAAAAAGGCCCACTTTCTCTAGATTCCTGATCCCGTAGCACGAATTCAGTTGTAAAGATTCGTTCTGTGGTCCCTATATTAGAAATATTCTGTGAAATACTCTGAACATAATTTCTGTGCTTAGCTAGCTTTTCCTTCTTATCGGTGACTTTCCACCGCTCCCTTTACCAGACTATTTTTGAAGTACAGACCAGCTGCAGGTCTACATTCAGCTCACTGATGCAGACAATTCCATCCAAGCACTGGAACTGACTGGGTTGACTAGATCTCTTCTGACTCCACTGGGAGCATAAATTTTCAGCCTATCTAAATCTGGAGTTGATTCCCTTACCTACTGTCTTTTTTTAGCTGGCTTGTAACAGGCTTTATGCTGATGGTGGAGGACGAGTAAGGAGGAAAAGGGAAGAGATCTGACTGAGAACCTCTTAGCCACCATGAAGAACACCAGACTTAGTTAAACCTCTTTAAAAAGACAGCATACTGGTCTATATTCCCTGTCATTACAAAATACGTTGCTTAATCTGAATAGTTTAAAATACAAATTTCAAGTGCCCCAAAATTTGGCACTGAAACACTATAAATGACTTGTAGATAAAAATAATGTCATTCAATTAATTGATAGATCCTATATTCTTCTACATAAGCACACCAATGTAACATCAACAACTGCAACAACTCTGCCAAAAGGCCATAAAGTTTACATAAAATGAAAAAAAAAAATCGCAAACATAGTACACTCCGTACGCATGTAGATGAACTCATGAATATTGTTCCAGTCTTTACCATACTCTTTATCTAAAGTGGATTAAGCAAGGCACACACTTTATATTGCCCCTAGAAAATGCTTTGCTCCTGAGGTCAAAGCTGGTATGAGAACACTGGCTGATAAGAGATGGAAGTTGTTGAGAGCTGGAAAGGGCTTTATCACGTTATACTCAGAGAGAAGGTAATCATCTTTAGACAGCAAAATACCGAAAGCCAGAACCAAATCAGATAGAAAGTCCAGTCAACAAAGATATTCAGACACTGCAAACCAACTCATATAGAGTTTCCAATTTGGTAACCTCCTGCCTAGCAGAGACTGCATGTCTGACTTAAATGAACAGGTTTTTCATGGACTCTAGGAAGATGTTTTTTGAATCTTCAGCCTTGCATGTAGAAGAAGGTAAAAAGAAGGCAGCATTCTTAGACTGCTGCCTTCTTTTTGGGGTCACAACCAAGATAGGACATTAAAGCTGAAATATGGAAGCTGCAGCTAAAAACCTGGGAGGAACAAGGCTTAGATTCCACCTCTGCTTAAACTGGAAAACAGTCATCATCGTTTGACTCAGGTCCGACAACAATGCTCTCGATCCCCTCCCACCCAGGTAGGGAAGGAGAGAGAGAAAAAGAGACTTGGCTGGACTGAAAACTAAACTACACAGCTTTAATTAAACACTAATGATATAAGAAAATATATACAATTATATACAGATATGTTCAGGTATGAGCAAAAGCCTCTCGCCTCCCCCCACCCCCAGCAAATCCTACCACACTCTCCTGAGCTGGAACAGTCCCGAGAAATCCTGGAGCTGCTGCTGGAGAAAGCGGAGAGTGATGAGGGTCAGGAGAGCTCGAGCCTAGCGGTCGACGGTGATGGATGGACGGAGTCCTCCCCAGACACTGGCCATAGATGTAAGAGAAGGGAAGAAGAAGCAGGAAAGAAGTTGTCTTCTGTGATCTCTGACCTTCCTCTGAGCTTACATAGATATATGGAATGGAATATCTCTGGCCAATTTTGCTGTCTGTCTAACTCTGCCTCCTACGAGGGGGTCACAGATCTCCCCATAGTGTCTGAGCCGGCAGAGTGAAGGTGCGATCTTGAAGACCCCGCAGTTACAAAAACATTCCAGTGTCTTATCAGCTCTAGCTAGAACACACTGTTGCTAGTTAAAAGAAAGCTTGCTGAAGGAAAAAAAAAAAAAAAAAAAAAAAAAAATCAGTGAAAAGGAAAATTGGCTTCATCCTGGCTCAAACCAGGACAACAGTCTTCAAGTTTATATATTTAGCCAGATTAATGGTCTAACCACCAAACTGTTAGTATAGTCCGACCATTTTCCCCAAAAATACTCCCATATTGTTTAAAATGTTCCATACCTGACGAAGTGCTAGAAGGTAAAGGGGCTCAAGATAGCTGGACAACATTCAAGGACCACTTCTTGCAAGCACAGGATCAGTGTGTCCCAATGGGTAGAAAATCTAGTAAGGGAGCTAGGAGACCAGCATGGTTAAAAAAGGAACTGCTGGGCAAACTCAAATGGAAAAGGAAAATCTACAGATCATGGAAGGAGGGGCTGGTTACTTGGGAGGAATATAGGACTGTTGTCAGAGAATGTAGGGAGGCAATTAGGAAAGCTAAGGCCTCCTTGGAACTTAACCTTGCAAGTCGGGTTAAGGACAATAGAAAGGGCTTTTTCAAATACATAGCCAACAAAACTAATACCAGAGGCAATATAGGCCCACTGCTGAATGAGGTGGGTGCCCTGGTGACAGAGGATTTAAAGAAGGCAGAGGTGCTGAATGCCTTCTTTGCCTCTGTCTTTACTCCTGCAGGCTTTCCCCATGAGCCCCAGTTTCATATACCCCCAGTAGAAGTCAAGATAAAGGAGGAGTTTGCCCAGGTAGATGAGGATTGGGTTAGGGATCAGTTGAGTAATCTGGACATCCATAAATCGATGGGTCCGGATGGAATGCACCCAAGGGTGCTGAGGGAGGTGGCGGAGGTCATTGCTAGTCCACTCTCCATCATCTTCGGTAAGTCATGGGTAACAGGAGAGGTGCCTGAGGACTGGAGAATAGCAAATGTCACTCCAGTCTACAAGAAGGGCAAGAAGGAGGACCCGGGTAACTATAGACCAGTCAGCCTCACCTCCATCCCTGGAAAGGTGATGGAACAACTTGTCCTTGGCACTATCTCTAGACATATCAAGGAGATGGGGGTCATCAAGAGCAGTCAACATGGTTTTACCAAGGGTAAGTCATGTTTGACTAACCTCATAGCCTTCTATGAGGAAATTACTAGGTGGATAGATGATAGCAGTGGATGTGGTCTATCTTGATTTCAGTAAAGCATTTGACACCGTCTCCCACAGCATCCTTGTAGATAAGTTGATCAAGTATGGGTTTGATGATCAGGCAGTGAGGTGGATCAAGAACTGGTTGAAAGGAAGAAGTCAGAGAGTTGTAGTCAATGGGGCAGAATCTAGTTGGAGGCCTGTGACTAGTGGAGTCCCTCAGGGGTCGGTACTGGGACCGGTGTTGTTCAACATCTTCGTCAACGACCTGGATGAGGGTACAGAATGTACCCTCAGCAAGTTTGCTGATGACACCAAGCTGGGAGGAGTGGCTGACACACCAGAAGGCTGTGCTGCCATTCAGAGAGACTTAGACAGGCTGGAGACTTGGGCGGGGAGAAACCTGATGAAGTTTAACAAGGGCAAGTGTAGAGTTTTGCATTTGGGGAAGAAAAATGTCATGCACCAGTACAGGTTGGGGGCTGACCTGCTGGAGAGCAGTGTAGGTGAAAGGGATCTGGGGGTCCTGGTGGACAGGAGGATGACCATGAGCCAGCAATGTGCCCTTGTGGCTAAGAAGGCCAATGGCATCCTGGGGTGTATTAGAAAGGGGGTGGTTAGTAGGTCAAGAGAGGTTCTCCTCCCTCTCTATTCTGCATTGGTGAGGCCACATCTGGAGTATTGTGTCCAGTTCTGGGCCCCTCAGTTCAAGAAGGACAGGGAAGTGCTTGAAAGAGTCCAGCACAGAGCCACAAAGATGATTAAGGGAGTGGAACATCTCCCTTATGAGGAAAGGCTGAGGGAGCTGGGTCTCTTTAGTTTGGAGAAAAGGAGACTGAGGGGTGACCTCATCAGTGTTTACAAATACGTAAAGGGTGAGTGTCAAGAAGATGGAGTTAAGCTTTTTTCAGTGATGACCAGTGATAGGACAAGGAGTAATGGATACAAATTGGAGCATAGGAGGTTTAAGGTCAATATCAGAAATAAATTTTTTACTGTGAGAGTGACAGAGCACTGGAACAGGCTGCCCAGAGAGGTTGTGGAGTCTCCTTCTCTGGAGACATTCAAAACCCGCCTGGACGCCTTCCTGTGTGATGTGCTCTGGGTGACCCTGCTCTGGCGGGGGGGTTGGACTAGATGATCTTTCGAGGTCCCTTCCAACCCCTATGATTCTATGATTCTATGATTCTACGAACAGTAAGCATTTTTTAGTTATGGAACACATCTGGAAGCCCTGAATTTCAGTTCTTGCTACAAGCAATACTCAAAATTTTTATCCACTAAGGAATGATTACCCAGAATGTCCTGTTACAACCATTTAGGATATCAGTGATGAAGTTCAGCCACTTGCTCCTTTACTTGTGCAGAAGGGATATGAAAAGTTCACTCCGTATGAGTGCCTGAAGCACAACATGAAGGAATTCATCATCTGCCTTTCTTTAATGTTTGTGTCTGGGTGAGTCATGCTCTCCCTAAGGGGCATGCAACAAGAACAAAGTGCAACACAGGAGGTTCTCTCTGAACATCAGGAAATACTTTTTTACTGTTAGGGAGACTGAGCCCTGGCACAGGCTGCCCAGGGAGCTTGTGGAGTCTCTATCTTTGGAGATACTCAAAAGCCATCAGGACACAGCTCCGGTTCACCCTGCCTGAACAGGGAGGGTTGGTCCCAATGACCTCCAGAGAGGTCCCTTCCAAACTCAACATTCAGATTAATTACTACTGAACTCGCCTTCTCTACAGTTTAGGTGAAATTGAACGCCTACTTCGGGAATTTTGAAACTAGGCTTCAATGGCAGGAACATAAGTTCCCAGATCTTTCATTACTTCCAAACTGCCATATTGCTTTCAAATTATCATCACTAGGTTAAAGTTTTTAAAAAATCTTAGAAATATGTAATATTTCATTAAGGAGTTTAATGTGACTATTATATATAGAATTTGTAGTGGATTTATCCCAAAATAAATTACAAAGAAACCAGAAATATTTATTAGCCTTCAATCTACACAATCAAAGTACATATGAAGAAACATAAAGTGCTGGATGGAGATAAGAGAAATGGAAACTTTAACTTCAAGGATTCTTTCTGTGACGTAACACAAAACACGACAAATATATTGCAATGATCACAGCAACAATGACCCTATTACATTTCTTCATACTGTGCTCTTATCTCCTTAGTCCATAGGAGATTTGTGTTAGATGACAGTAGCCAGTGCTAGTGATGTCATACCAGAGTAATTTCTCTATTAGAAAATACCTTACAGTTACAAAGGGAATTTAAAACTAATTTTCAAGCCAGACTATTGTAAGGAATGAAGCCACTATTGCTTTGGTCATTCCCCAGGCAGTGAAAGGGCATGGCACTCCCAGACCCATGAAAGGCCACTGCAGACATGACTGTGATCCTTCCTCCATTTAGCTTTTCACTGTCTCAGAAATCCTAACTCATTCAAGTTATCTGGCAGACACTGGAATTACCAAGGATCGAATGTAATTGCCTGCTGTTGTTTTCTGCCCCTTTTGTATTATAAGACATGAGGGCAGGAGAGTGACCATGTCATTCCTGCTCAATGTTCCAACAGTTACTTGTCTTGCTGAAGCTTCTTTCCTTTTCTTGCATGCTTATTTGCTTTCCCTTCTTTCTTTCCTTGTCTCTTTTTATTTTTTTCTTTCTTTTGTTCTTCCTTTCTTTCTGTACACCTTGATTACTAAAAGGATATTAAAATTCACTGCATTGAGCACTAATGATGCATGGAAAAGAAATGGAAATATACTTGCCCTCTGTGTGGTGCTACACAATCACTGCTGCTGGGCACTTCTTCCGTATATTTATCTGCAATATTAAGTGGGAAAAAGACAGAGCCCTCAAGACTCATATGAAAAGAAAATAACTGTAACTAGTCTCTTGCCTCTTACAAGCAGCTAGTCTAAGCTCCAAGAAATGTAGAAGTGCAAAACAAAAATGCCCTTCACTTTCGTGGGAAGGAGAGTAAGTACATAAATCCAAGCAGTCCTTCTTACAGGTATAAAAAGCAGAGCTACTTTCTACTTCCTGATTAAACAATCTGAGAAGTTTTTTTTCTGATTTTATTTTTAATTTGGTTCCATTTTAACACATACTAGAAATATCACTTGCTTACAACCTGAACAGTGACACAAACAAACTGTTTGGCTAGTCTGCAAAAAGGGAGCTTTTACAGCTTTCACACATTCCTCTGTTTTTGCATCCACCCATGGCGGACTGACTTGTTTGATAAGCATCAACTAAAAAAAGGACAGGATTTGTTTATTTATTTATTTATTTTTAAATGTTATTAGTGCACCAACATTTACTACTCTGACTGCAGTCAGTACTACATAATTATACATTATTATAGCTCTAATGACTTCTGTAATTTCTCTACCAAGTGTAGAAATCTAGATTTCTCCCTGTCTTCTTTAGTTTAATGTAGTGGAACCTTTCATACTTGTATGGAGAAAACTTAATGTCATGTAGGATAGTAAGAATCATTAATAAATATTTTAAAGTTTATGTGTGACACAGCAAAAATATCCCATTGAATAGAAAAAATGAAATTTTACCTCGATTTCAACAATATCTTTTCAATCCCAGTGCTTGTTTGCTTTTTAGCATTCACCAGGACAGTCTGTTTTTTAAAATATGGTCATTCTGTGCTTCTTACTTCAGCTTCAGCTAGAAGGAGAGCTTACTTACTTCAGCTAGAAGGTGAGCTTATTTCTGTAAGAGAAGAGCTACCAAGCTGGTGAAAGGTCTGGAGAGTAAATCCTATGAGGAGAGCCTGAGGGAACTGGGATTGTTACATTTGAAGAAGAAAAGACCTCATTGCTCTCTACAACTACCTGAAAAGAGGCTGTAGGGAGGTGGAAGGTGGCCTCTTCTCTCAAGTGAATGACAGGACAAGATGAAATGGCCTGAAGCTGCACCAGGGGAGGTTTAAACTGGATATTAGAAAGCATTTCTTTACCAAAAGAGTGGCCGGAAAGTGGAACAGGCTGCCCAGGGAGGTGGTAGAGTCACCATCCCTGGACATTTTTAGAAGAAATACAGATATAATGCTTAGCAGCATGATTTAAGCACTGAACAGGTAAATCAGGTTATGGTAGGGGTATTTAGGTTATGGTAGGACTTGATTATCTTCAAGGTCCCTTCCAACCAGGATGATTCTATGATTCTATGATTCAACCTGAAGTACAAAATACGAGACGTGCACATTTCATATTTGCTAACTAGATCAACAGAAGAAGGAATGCATTAGTAGTCTGGTGATACTTCCACGCCAATTGGTGGGTCTGATAGGCTTTTGAAAACTTTACAACTTTACATGAACTTGATAAATTAACAGTCAATTTTGTAACAAGAACTTAGAGAAAGACATGATACATGTGTAGGGAAAAACAACACACTTTGTAGATGTAGAGATAGCACAGAAATAATCTATATGGGGTGATACTGGATAACTGTTCTGATTTGTGTTCATACAGTGAAACATGAAAGATGGTGAGTATTTTTTTCATCTCTTTCAGGAAGAAAACCCAACAATAATCAGGTAATAAATTTTTATCATAATAGAAGGAGCGAAGAAGGGGAGTGTTGGTTGTTTTTGCTGATTGTTGCTGTCATTGTTTTTCCCCAGAATTATCTCTTAAAACAAATGCTGAAACTTCCAGACATTCATAAAGAATTTTCTGTCTAGCATAGTCTACATTTCTTAAGCTCTTGCCAGGCTTTTCTTTGAACACATAACAGAGTATCCATTTCTGGAATTATAAGTAGACTGGAAAATCCTTCTGGGAGAAAAAGACAACAACAGTCCACAAATCTTCTCTTGCTATGTGAAAATAAAAGCATCTGGTAGTACAGTGAATGTCTTGTTGACTTAGTGCAGTTGATGATCTCAGTTCTCACAAGCACATGCACTCCAATCAATGCAAATTACTGCAGGAAGTACCTGGGGACACCATGATAATTTGTCCACTCAAAATGTGTACTTTATTCAATAAAAGGTAAATGTTAATGAGAACATATTGGAACCCCAGCCAGCAAGTGTGTTTAAAAGAAATTCAGCTTTTAAATAACTTTGAAATCAGGAATAATTGATATCTTCACAACTATTTCTATTGATAGAAAAGTGAGAAGATTATTTACAAAGGTTTAAGCATATGAATGTAAAAGTAAATTAATGAAGGACATAAAACAGATGAGTCACCTTTACCCCAGACCTTGGAACTCTGTACAGAAAGTTGTAGCTGTGGGATTAGATTAACATCCTTATCAGTTTAGATGTAGATTACCTTTTTATTTTAATTTAGTGTTGGTAATATCTGCTCGTATTTACAATTTAAATATAACTCTAGTCTGACAAGTGATTAAAATTATGTCATATAACTATAAACTTCTTATAAAGTATTTCCAGGTCAAAAGCCCTCAGATTTAAGCTAGAAATACAGGTTTTTAAAGTTTTTGCCCTACATATACATCCCTAAACCTGAGAGCCAAACTGTTCCTCCACATCTCCCTAACCCACTTTTTCCCTTCCTTACTTCGCATTTTATGCAGGTTTTGTAATAGTGTCTTACTCAGAATTTAGTATCAGTGACCTAGAATAGAACCCTGTGGTTTTGCTTGAACTTTATCGAATCCACAGTGCTAAGAGAATTGAGGAGTAGTCAATTATCCCAGCAAAGTCAGCAGAGGTGACACACATAAATGCAAAGGACAGGCTTGTTGTAGAAGATCCACTTTTTATACAGCAACTATTTAAGTAAAATAAATACTTCCCACTCTAAGAGAAGTAAAGCATGGTGATCTATCAGTTACCTGGTACTACAAATATCATATTTATATGGATGAAGAAAGTAGCTTTAGCAATTTTTTCTAACAAGCTTTCTAGATCTAGGAGGCAAATGTATGTAGATAGGAGATGTTAAGCTTGCACAACAAACACAGTTTGATTCAACATTTAAGAGCAAGACCAAACTGATTTGGCTCAAATGCTTCTGCAAAAGCTACTTAAATTCCTCTACTATCTAAGCATTCCTACCTTACAGCAGGAGATACGAAACAGAGCAGTCAATAAGCAACAAGGATCAGTTGGGTATATTACTGATAATCAGTTGGGCTTACTAAGAAAAAAACCCCTTCATTTATTTTGTGATCCTCTAACTTATCTGTACAAGGACAGGAAATCACAGAATCACAGAAACATTATGGTTGGAAAGGTCTTCTGAGATCACCGAGTCCAACCATCATAAAAAAATGAACAAAACAAACAAACAAACAAACAAACCTACCCACAAAAAAACCCACAAACTTGGCCAATAGAGCTTGCCCTGAATCTATACATGTTTACTGAATACCTCCAGGGATGGTGACTCAGCTACCTCCCTGGGCAGGATGTTCCAGTGCCTGACCACTCCTTCAGTAAAGAAATTCTTCCTAAAGTCCAATCTAAACCTCCCCTGCTGCAACTTCTGGCTATTTTCTCTGATCCTATCATTATTTGCTTTGGAGAAGAGGCCAACACCCACTTCACTACAACCTCCTTTCAGGTAGCTGTAGAGGGCAATGAGGTCTCCCCTCAGCCTCCTTTTCTTCAAACTAAACAGCCACAGTTCCCACAGCTGCTCCTTGTAAGACCTGTTCTTTAGACCCACCACCAGCTTCACTGCTCTTCTCTAGACATGGTCCAGCACCTCAATGTCCTTCTTATAGTGAGAGGCCCAGAACTGCACACAGTACTCTAAGGCATGATCCATTCCCTACTTCCGCTGGCCTAACTATTCCTGATGCAGGCCAGGATGCCACTGGCCTTCCTGGCTACCTGGGCACACTGCTGGCTCATGTTAAGCCGGCTGTTAACCAGCACCTCCAGGTGCATCATTCCAGCCACTCCTCCCCAAGCCTGTAAAAGTTGCATGGGGTTGTTGTGACTGAAATGCAGGACTTGGCACTTAGCCTTGTTGAATTTCACAAAATCAGCCTTGTCTCATCGATCCAGCCTGTCCAGGTCCCTCTGTAGAGCCTTCCTACCCTCCAGCAGATTGACAATCCTGCCCAATTTGGTGTCATACTGAGGGTGCACTCAAACCCCTCACCCAGATAATTGATAAAGATACTGAACAAGACTGGCCCCAAAACTGAGCCCTGAGAGACACCACTGGTGACCGGCCACCAACTACATTTGTCCTTGTCTACCACAACTCTCTGGGCTCAGCCAGACAGCCAGGTTTTTACCCAGTGAAGAATACACTTGTCTATGCCATGATTCGCCAGCTTCTCCAGAAGAATGTTCTGGGAGACGGTGTCAAAGGCCTTACCAAAGTCCAGGTACACAACGTCCACAGCTTTCCCCTCATCCAAAAGGTGGGTCACGTGGTGATAGAAAGAGATGAGGTTGGTCAAGCAAGACTTCCTGTTGACTGGCCCTGATCTCCTGACTGCCCTGCACTTGCCATGTGAGCTCACTTAAGATGAGCCTCTCCGTGATCTTTCCCAGTACTGAGGTCAGGCTGACAGGCCTGTAGCTTCCCAGATTCTCCTTCTGGCCCTTCTTGTAGACGGGCATTGTATTAGCCAGCCTCCAGTCATCTGGGACCTCCCCTGTTGACCAGGATTGTTAGTAAATGATGGAGAAAGGCTTAGAGAGCTCCCCTGCCAGCTCCTTCAGTACTCTACGGTGGATCCCATCAGGCCTCACAGACTTGCACATGTCTGAATCTGCTGAAACAGATCATTAACTACTTCATTAACTACTACTTATGGGGGGGCTGTTCTGCTCTCCATCCTTATCTTGCAGCTCAGGGGGGAAAAAAGACCCTTGGGGTATTCAAATGCTGCTACTTGGAACAAAAGATACAAAGGGGCAACCACTTAAAACTAAAAGAAGGTAGATTTTACATTGGATGTAAGAATTACATTTTTTTATTATGAGAGTGCTGAGACACTGGCACAGGTTGCCCAGAGAAGTTGTGTATGCCCCCTTCCTGGAAGTGTTCAAGGCCATGTTGGACAGGGCTTTGAGAAACCTGATCTAATGGGAAGTGTCACTGCTGTTGTGGTTTGAGTGACTCTGGCATGGTGTTGAACACCTATAAGAGGAACTAGAGAGATGGTTCCTTAAGACCCTGAAAAACCCGGGCGGGTCAGAACAGGGAGGGGTCCATATTTCCCCCACTTCCTGCCATACTCTATAAAAGCCAGGAGAACTGGAAGTTCAGCCCTTTTCCTTGCTGTACCTCCTTCCTTGCTGTTGCTACTTGGGGATTCTTCGGTTCACTACGTACTCTCCAGAATCCCACTTCTCTGGTGCTGTGAGGAGCCATGAATCCCTCTCCTGAAGTGATCTTGCTGCAAGGGACTCTCACTCACTTATTCCTGCGATCAGCAAGATCAGTTTTGTATATATCGGTACATAAGTATATATCTCTGTTTTTTCCCCCATGTGTTACTCCCTTTCTGGTGTTACAGTAAATTAATTTCTGTTGCAATTTCCAACCTTTAAGTCTCCCTTCCACATTCCCCTTCTATCTTCTCCTGGGAGGGTGGAGGGGGGCAACAGGGAGTAATTCTGCCTTCTGGTTTGTGATTCACCCTTACTGTTTAAACCAGGACACCTGCACATGCAGGGGGGTTGGAACTAGACAATCTTTGAAAGTCCCTTCCAACCCAAACTATTCTACGATCCTATATAAAGTGGGGTTTATCAGGATCTTACCTTTTCCTCAAACGTTGTCTCTGCGAACGCAACGTGTATACATTTATTTTTATATACTTTCAGTTTTACCACCTACCTAAACTAACATTTTCCTTCATATATATACTCATGTTGATTCAGAATACAGAGATAGCTAAGCAATACTTCGCTGGATCCTAGTCATTATTCTTTCAGATGAGTACATGAAAATAAGCCTTTCTGTTAGAGAAAAACTTTGATCAATAGACGTAAAAAATGTTATGCTTGCCAGCATAATAAGTAGAGTTCTTACCTACAGTTGTAATACATTTTTCACATTTATACGTTTAAGCAATGTATCCACAACCTGTATGCAAATAATAAAAGCTGCATTATCTCCTGGAAAATCAGGCTATAAAAGTTTGTGTTTGGGGGAGGCTCATTCCCACTTTATATAAGCATCTCCTGAAAATAATTCTGTAAGTGTTGGTGTTGGTTTTGTTTTCTTTTGGTTTTAATGTGATCTGCATCACTCAGAGTAGCTTGGAAAATTTACATGACTTCCTAGAATTCCTAAATGCTGTAATATCTTAATAGAATCGGAAAGTAGTGAAGTATTATCTTAACAGTGTGGGGAACAAGTCCCTGCTACTATTTGCAGTATTTCTATGAAATTAATACCTATCAATGCTTAGGAGTGCTAGTGTCCTGGTTTGAGCCAGGATGAAGACAATTTTCCTTTTACTGATTTTTTTTTTCTTTAGTGAACTCTCTTTTTAGGCAGCACAGCAAGTTCTCCAGCTAGTGGACTGATAACGCTCAGCATTTACAGATACTGCCAAGACACCCAGAACACTTTGCCCTGCTTGTCAGATTTACTGCTCTGGGAGCAGGAGAGTCGTATCTACAACCTTCCCATAGGGAGAAGCAGCCTGGATAGACAGAAAAATTGGCCAGAGATATTCCATACATATATATACACATGTAGGACTCGGTATAAAGTTAGGGATCACAGAAGTAAAGCTCCTTCCTTCTCCTTCTTCCCTTCTCTCCTGTTCATGGCCAGCATCTGGTGAGGACTCCATCTAACCATCACTGTGGATCCACAGGCCCGTGCATTCCTGACCCTCACAACTCTCCCCTCAGCTCCTGTCTGCTCTGCCCCTCTCTCCAGCAGCGCTCCAGGACATTTCGAAACTGCTCCCACCTTAGGAGATGCTGTGTGAGTTGCTGGGCTTGGGGGGAGGCAATAGGGGTTTGCACATTCCTGCACATACTTGTATATTTTTGCACATATTTTCTTTTATCATTAGTATTTAATTAAAGCTGTGTAGTTTAGTTTTCAATCTGGAAAGCCTCTCTCCTTATTCTCTCCTTTCCCTACCTGGGTGGGAGGGGGATGGGACCAAAAGCATTGTTGTCGCTGGTTTAATTACTGATCCTGAGTCAAACTGTGACAGCCAGCTACATTCTTTTGGTATTTTCTAGGAAGACATGAGAGATCCGCCTTGTATTCAGAGACCTATTCAAAGTATACACAGTGATAAGTCCTGATACACCATATGTTCCAGTTAAAGTACTGCTCTAAAGCATGGCCAGTAACAAAAGACATCTCCCTCTTTCCAGACCTTTGCATCATCAATTTCATGATACATTGTGTTGCTATGTATGATTGTGTTGCTTTATATGCTTACAGCAAAACGCATGAAAGTCTTCAGCCCATGATACTTCATATTGGATGCCTTGAAACTACTAGCATAAATATCCAAGAATGAAAATAACAGAGAAATTTATCTTAAAATTAATAAACATTTAGGAAAAGGCTATGTGGTAGCACTCTCTAATACCATTTGTAAAGTACCTTTGAAAAATTACATGCCTTTTTAAGAAATGTAAGGCTGAAGCCCCATGTTGTCCATGAAACACTGTAAATGTTTTAAATCAGTTGCTAAATATTGATTATAATTTATATTAACTTATATTTAAGATAGGATAAATATGCATATTCCTGGACAGAAACACTGTTAAGCAGCAGGATAATTAAGTTGGAACCAATGAAGCATCATGATTCATTATTATCGTAGTGCATGTAACTACAGTTTCTCTGCTATAACATATATATTTTGACCTGTTCTGCTTTTTCACCATAAATTTTCGTTGATAACTCAGCTGTAAACATATGTTGTAGAATAAAAATACTACGGCAATCATTAAGGCTCCTTGCATTTTGCTTGTTTGAAATGAGCCTTTTTGGATGTTTGAGCATATCAATTAAAGGTGTTTAATTTTTGAAATAACTTTTCCTGTTTTCAAAAAGTACTGATAAAAAAAGAATAGTGAAAAAACACACATAAGACACCCTATCTCTTCAAATACTATTATTTGCATTATTAGTGCAGAAGGTTCTTCTCCACCATGGTAGGCTCTATACGAAGAGTTTGTCTTTGTCCTCAGATTATCTATCACTCTGAGCATTACCAGTTTAGCCCTAAATGAAAAAAAAAACAAACAAACTTCCAGTGAATTTCAACAAAACTGTTTTGGGAACCCAGACTAAAATTGAAAAAAAACCCCACAAAACCCATAAAATTCTGTCATACCGTTGCACTATCTGCAGCCCAATTATACTACTGGGAGGAAGGAACAGCTATCTTTTTGTTTCTTTATTTTTTTTCTTTACCGTTGACGCAAGCTAAACAGAAGCTCACTGAATACACAGTCTGAAAATTGTACGCTTGCTGATTTGTATTGCATGAAAATAAAAGGCAATTTCTCATTTACCATATGTCATCAACTATCAAATATCTTCAGCTACAGTATGTTGGTAATTGTTAAAACACTTAGACTGCAGGTACTGTGTCTGTGAGCTGTGCCACTGAACCTTTTTAGCAAGGCCTTCTGAAGGCTCAATATCCAGCCTTGGCCCTCTAACCACTTCACTGCATGAGTAACCTCAGTTAAATGGGACAATCCAATGAACTTGGCAATGTAATTGAAAACTCATTAAACTGAGTCCAAGCCAACACATCAAAGTCAATCTGATATTCATGTGTTAATAGTAATGATCTTCACTGACTTTCAAAGACATCAAATGAAAATACGAACATATTTACCTAATCTATAAATAGATGACATGTAACAGACACTGTCTTTTCTTTTGATTAAAATACCTCTGTCTTTTTCCTAAACCATCTGCCATACTAAGATAGAGCTCCAAGATGTTCCTGGGGATGCTCCTGCTGTGGTGGGAGGAGGAACAAGCTTGGTCTTCTTCCAGCTCAGACCATGACACTGTTTGCCCTTAGTTCTTCAACTGTCCCACGGTCAAGTAGGGTGAAGGAGATACACAGAGCTTCTTCACCTCCCATTCTGCCTTCCATTACCGTGTTTCACTGCCTTACTGTCTCTCTGGAAAATATGTGTCTACATAGAAAATGCAACACGACATATGTCTGTAAGACCTATACATATGGCAAATTGTGTTGCAGTGTATAGATGCTAAAACCAGAATGAAGAATTAATTGCAGGTGTCCTTAATTATCTTAATACTGAATATATAACAGGATGTGCAAGTGTAAGTCAATAAAGATGAAAGTTTCAGTGCTATGTAAATAAAGGTATCCCGATCATCTCTTAAAAGTCATAGATCAAAGTAGACTTTCTTAAGGGACCAGAGGCAAAAGAAAGCAATTTGCCATACCTATAAAGGTAAAACAGGTTACACAAAAATTTGAAACTTTCAAATTAAGTTAAACAGATTAGGTTTGTTAGGTCTTAACCAGTATTACCCTTCACGACCATGCAAAAGATTGTAATGCACTCAGACACCATTATGAGCACAAGAAGCAAGCCCAGGCCCTCTTTCCAATCTAAAAAACTCAGGCTCCAGTTTGGGTGAAGGGAGATTGTGCCATAAAGGGTAAAAGCTCATACTACCATTTTGTGTAGAATTCACTAATGACACTATGGATTGTGCTTTATTATTATTATTATATGTTCTGTTTCTCTACCACCTAAAATTAAACAAAAGTGTTGTTTTTGGTTTGTTTTTTTTTAAAAAGCACCTTAAAAACTGATCATAATGAAATAAAAATTGGAAAAAGTAGTAAGACATACAGATATGTCAATCTGTGGACCCATCAGCCACAAAAGGATTAATCTACTCCATTTTTAAACCAGTAAATCTTAACATTCTTACTCTTCCCATTGTAGAAACATTTCCTTTTTATTTGCCTACTATTCAAATCTTAATTTCGATCTTAATTTATTTTCAGTTGATTTATATTTTATTTCTCAATTATGTTACTTTGTAGCAGATCTTTCAATGCCCTGGAAAAAAGTCAGATCAAATAAAATAATTAAATCTGTCACCTTTCGAGGTCTGGAAACAAAACTTAAAATAAACCCTGTAGCTCCACAGAACATTAGCCACTACTAAATTTTTGCATATTTACTCAAGGATGATGTAATTTCAATGTTCATTATCTATACAAAGAAGTGAAAAAACTTGCAAAATAATACATATTGAGACATTTTCAACAAGACACTAATTGTTTCAGAGCACAAACAGACAACTACTGGGTGGACCCACCCATATTCAAAGTAAAATGCATCTTCAGTATAAAATTCAAGAACTACTTGAGGAGTCTTTTATGGCATATTTCAATCTGAACACAGGAAAAAAAACAACCAAGCTGAATCAGATATGTCATGTATATCATCAATATCTCCATCCAGCAGAAGTCTTTTTCATCTGCTTAACTCTAATCCCTAGGAATTCTTGAAGGCTTCGGTGAAGCCATTTAATGACTTCAGCATGTGTTTTGCTGCATGAAAGCTGGTGCATTTGGCAACCTGTAGAGTCACTTTTTTACATCTAAGAACAGCGACTACAACATCCCCTGATCTACTCAACAGTTACAATTAACCTCAGTTACACTTAAAAATCAAAAATAGTTAACTAGGAATTTTTAACTAAGACAGGATAGCCAAGTTCAGACTGCTACAGTATTTTTTTTGTCTCAGGACTGCAGCCTATTTATCACCTCTTTCTAAACTGGTCATTTTCAAGCATAATGGAATACTCTTCAGCCTTCTTCAACAACACTGATCAATCACTCTATAGGTTTCTCTGAATGGCTATTAAATATGTAAGTAGAGATTCTGTATTTTTCATTTATGAACTAGATTAAAAAAATAATTAATGGGAACAGTTTTTAGTATTTTGTGTAAATAGTGAAAGATGGTTTCACTCTTATACTACATGAATTTAACGTAGATCAGTATTTTTGTCTAAAATTTTATTTTTAAAATACATTATTTTTCTGTTACTATGAATTAGCATTCTTTAACTCATTAGAACAGCTAGGTTCTAATGGTTAGGTTTCCTAGCTGGTCTTGAGATGTCCTACTGGAGACCGAAGACCCTGAGAACACTAAAAAATACACCAAGACAGTACAAAAAGGCTCAAGAGCTTATGATCCAGGTAAAGTTTTCAGCCAGTGTAAACAGAGTTTAACTAATGCAAAAGGAAAGTCTTGCAGATTTTTTTAGCTCCCAGAGCTATACCACACACGTGCAAATCTTATTTCCAGCAAGAGGCAGCAGTGTGTGCAGTGATAACCCAGGCCTGCTCAGACAAGCTCCTGCCTGTTCCCACAATGTGCTGGGAGCATTCCTTTCCTGCTGGACTGCACAGGAATTCAGGCTGCTCATTACCAGGCAGGAGCAGGACCCACCTTCAGGATATGGGTTTTTTTGGGAAGAGTTTTATAATAATTGCTTAGGAATATGTTCTGTGAGACTACAGTGGTTCCAAAGTAACAAAAAATGGGCCAGAAAAATCAAGTGTAATTGAACAGACCACTTAATGGGAGAATCGGATGTTCCACGCACACAGGGTACGAGGTGCCAAGTAACTACCATGTACTTAGCGCTCAATAGCTTTTATTAAGGCAATAATAAAGTAAGCCTTGTTTGTCTATGCAGCTGGCGAAGTCTCCTCAACTCACTGTCTTCCAGTTGCTACTCTAACATCTCTTCCCCCAGCTTCCCTTCAGTGAAGGAATGACCGTCAACTAACCTCATTAAGACAAACAGCATTTTAGAGTTAGCAAACACAATTTATGTCAATAAATTCTTGTGCATAAAATGCCATCAAATTAATGCAACTGCATCTGGACTCTGGACTCTGCTTATGGCATTCAATAAAGCAATCACTGTAATTAAAATAACAGTGACAACTTCCATTTGAAAAAAAAAGCACATATATAATATATGTTTACTGGAGAAAAGTTAAAATCTAATATATGGTTTGTACTTTTAGTATTAAGACATCATTTGATATTAAGACACCATTGACTTTTGACTAATTCTTAAAATCTTGTGGACAGACCAATTTAGAACTCTGAATTTCAATTTGGATATGAAACATATAATGAAAAGAAATGGAAACTTCTAAGACTGCATCTCCAAAACTTCTTAGGTCTTTGTAGATTCTAGTAAGTGGTACTACTTGAAAAACAGCCAGAAATTAAAACAGAGGCAATTTTGCAAGTAACATATTAATTGCAAATACCACAGTTCAGCTGTACACAGCTTACAGCTGCCAAAATCTGTTGTCTTTGTAAAGCTGTTATTCTAATGTCACAGGTCAAAACCAGCAAAAAACTGTTCAATATCTGAGAATTTTACTAAATCATGCAAGGTTACACAAACAGTGGGATAGGTACTACACCAGACTCAGAAAAAAAGAAAAAAAGAAAAAAAAAAAGACAATAATTACTTTTAATCCTTTTACGGATTAAAGGGCTATATGACCCAATTAATTTTGTACGGAAACTATGCTACGAAATGTGTAAATCTCCTCTTCCATTTTTTCAATTTTTTTCCTTCCTTTTATTTTCTTCTCATGTAGAAGTGTGGTTTCAGCTGTTTTCAAAGTATTTGCAAATTGGGGTCAAATTCAGTAACTAGCTTCTTCTTAAAAAAACGTGGTTGTCAGATTTACAAACCAGCTGAAAAAGTAGAGCCTCCTCTAGCCTAGGAGGGCAGGGTGGGGAGGTTGGAACAGACATGTACACAGTTGATGCTCCCGTTTTAACAGAGCAATGGCATCCCTAGAAACAAACTTCAGGCTGAGTACTGTAAACAGACTAGCCCACGTGACAGTACTTTGTTATTTAATTTGCTGATAGATGGTTTTACAGGATTACGTGAATGGCAAAAGCACCTACTAATTATTACTCATTTTAATTTTTTACTAGGAAGTTATTTTCTTCCATGAAGGTAAAGGTGGTTCTTCATTCAACATACATTGTTTTACCAGCCTACACATGATACCCTTCATGCATTTACCACTATTCCCATAAAGAGCTTTCTTTTCTCGTATTCTGGTTTCATATCATTGGGCTTTTCCCCCATTCTCATTAAAAAAACAAACAAGCATCAAAAAACAAAACAACCCTCCCATATTATCAGCTAATTCATGGCAATAAAGTGAAACAATAATTAGATCAAATCATATGACATGGAACTCCCAGTTTCTCTCAATGGTAGACTGCATTTCAGATTAGAATTTATCTGGTCCTTGAAACCAGACTGAGATTGGTAGGAGGTTCAGTGGGGGATTTCAATTAATGAGTGCCGAACTGGGATCAGAACTGCCTTGGTGCAGAGGTGAAGGGATAGGTCAGTGGTGCTGCAACCACCAAGGCAACCTGCTTTGCATGTCGCAATAGGTTCCCAACGTGCAGGAAGTGGGAACAACTCAGAGATTTGCTTCAAGATTGTGATACTGCTTAAGATCGAAGTGCTAAGGGAGGCAGACCCCAATGCAACAGAAATAACTGAGAACATTTTTGTGATATTCATCTTAAGTACCATTCAGTCCATTCATGGCAACATTCACTCTAACCCAGCACAAGAACAGACAGGTTTGCTGTTTGTTGGGTTTTTTTCTTATTTGTTCTTCAGAGCACTTTGTTTTTATTAATTTTGAAGACATTATATCTGAGAAGTTCATTAATTCTCTTCAGAATCTCATGTAGACAAAACATCATACTACATCTACAATACAACAATTCGTTTTTTCTTGTATACAAGAGTGGTTTAAACTTTACTTAATTGAACAATATAAACCCACTCTCATCTTTGCAAACTGGAAAAGGAATACTGTGAAATTACTACTTGGAGAAGCATACTCATTTCCTGTATTCTCCATGTAGTTTGTTTCCTCTAGTGATATGGAAATGTGGATGTTGCTTACCTTGAAAGTATTCAAGATGTGTAAATGCCATGAATACTATAACCTCAGATTTATTAACTTGACTAAATGCACAATATTAATATCTGCAGTGGAAAGGAAAATCAAACAAAATAACAAACATCTCTATTTTTCTTCACATGTTGTCTAAGGAGATCCATTTGGAATGACTGTATTACCACTAGCAAGTGACAGAACAGTTCTACCTAAGGGGAGGGGAAGAACACATAAGCCTGAAAAATTACTGGGTTTCCCCTTCTGGAAATACTATTTCACCCCTCGCTAGCTCCTCCACACTTCTGCAGTAGCAGCCTTAAAGCAATCATTTCTCCTCCTGCTCCTTCCTAGGGCAATTCTTACATCTTGTGCCAGGATGAATACACCTTTGACTAGCTGGATAAATATACCTGAGATTAGTAAGAAAAGCAATTTTTGCTGTGTCCCCAGAAATGAGACAGAAGGGCCTGTGAAGGTGCTTCCAGTCTAGATGTGTCTCATTTGGCTCTCCTCTGTCTGATGTAGGTAAGAACATATTGTTTCTGGTTTGCTTTTTCCTGTCTGTACTTTTCCATTTTAAATATTAATGAGGAAAAATGATACCATTTTTATGCAACATGGGACTTGTTCCTATATCTTTAGTAATTCCTTCTTTAAAACTTCCTCATTTACTTTAATAAAGAATGTTATGTCAGTATTCTCACCACTGCACCATATTTATATATATATAGGACACCCCTAATGCCCTTGATTTCTCCTGTTCTCTTTCTGTGGCACACTGTAATTTCTGGGGCTTTTTAAATTCTAATTAATTATAGGATGTTGAGAATTATTAGCTTGGAATTTGTGACATGTAAGTGGTGTGGGGTTGGTGCTCTGCAGTCCTTTTTAAACTAACTGTGTATTATAATTTTGCAGTCAACTAGATTCCTTGGTTGCACCACTGCTAAAAGAAATAAAGCCAGGAAGAAAAAACCTTAGGCATTGGATCTGCACTTGACCCCATTACTTCTCTGCTGGCACACTCCTTGTCCTGGCCTCAATGTGCAGGAAGGGTGCAGGGGCTAGCATCAGATGGGTGGCACCCAGGACCAGAGTCATTCAACACCCTGCAAGGCTCCAAACATAAACATCCCTGCACATCCTCCCATTGCAAAACACAATTCTTCCATTTATGCTATGGAAACAGTAGCCTGGCAGGCTGCAACAATGCCCTTACATCCAACATCTCCAACTGAAAAAAAACCCAACACCCACAAAACCCAATAATGATGTCTTAGGCAACAGAATCATAGAATCATAGAATCACAGAATCATAAAATCATAGAGGTTGGGAAGGACCCCTGAAGATCATAGAATCATAGAATCATAGAATCATAGGGGTTGGAAGGGACCTCGAAAGATCATCTAGTCCAACCCCCCCGCCAGAGCAGGGTCACCTAGAGTACATCACACAGGAAGGCGTCCAGGCGGGTCTTGAATGTCTCCAGAGAAGGAGACTCCACAACCTCTCTGGGCAGCCTGTTCCAGTGCTCTGTCACTCTCACAGTAAAAAATTTTTTTCTGATATTGACCTTAAACCTCCTATGCTCCAATTTGTATCCATTACTCCTTGTCCTATCACTGGTCATCACTGAAAAAAGCTTAACTCCATCTTCTTGACACTCACCCTTTACGTATTTGTAAACATTGATGAGGTCACCCCTCAGTCTCCTTTTCTCCAAACTAAAGAGACCCAGCTCTCTCAGCCTTTCCTCATAAGGGAGATGTTCCACTCCCTTAATCATCTTTGTGGCTCTGTGCTGGACTCTTTCAAGCACTTCCCTGTCCTTCTTGAACTGAGGGGCCCAGAACTGGACACAATACTCCAGATGTGGCCTCACCAATGCAGAATAGAGGGGGAGGAGAACCTCTCTTGACCGACTAACCACACCCTTTCTAATACACCCCAGGATGCCATTGGCCTTCTTAGCCACAAGGGCACATTGCTGGCTCATGGTCATCCTCCTGTCTACCAGGACCCCCAGATCCCTTTCACCTACACTCCTCTCCAGCAGGTCAGCCCCCAACCTGTACTGGTGCATGACATTTTTCTTCCCCAAATGCAAAACTCTACACTTGCCCTTGTTAAACTTCATCAGGTTTTTCCCCGCCCAATTCTCCAGCTTGTCTAAGTCGATCATTAAGATCATCAAGTCCAGCCCCCCTGCTGCAGCAGGAACACCCAGGGAAGATCACACAGGAACGTGTCCAGATGGGTCTTCAAATTCTCCAGAGAAGGAGACTCCACAACCTCTCTGGGCAGCCTGTTCCAGGGCTCATCACCCTCACAGTAAAGAGAGCGTGGCCTGGACACTTGGCCTCAGGGTCAGGATATGGCCCATGGCTGTGTCGCATGCAGCAGTAAAGGCACAGTCACTTCTCCAGAAGGGTTGCTGGCAACTTAATCCTACAATTTGTATCAAAAATAGCGTGGCCAGCAGCACCAGGGCAGTGATTGTCTCCCTGTACTTGGTACTGGTGAGGCCGCACCTTGAATCCTGTATTCAGTTTTGGCCCCTCACTACTGGAGTGTGTTCAAAGAAGGACAACAAAGCTGGTGAAGTGTTTAGAGCACAAGTCTTGTGAGAAGCATCTGAGGGAACTGGGAATGTTTAGCCTGGACAAAAAGAGGCTGATGGGAGACCTTATCACTCTCTACAACTACCTGAAAGAAGACTGTAGCGAGGTTGGTGTTGGTCTCTTCTCCCATGTAACAAGCAACAGGACACAAGGAACTGGCCTTGAGTTGTGCCAAGGGAGCTTTAGATTGGATATTAGAAAAAAAGTATTCACTGAAAGGGTTATCAGGCACTGGAACAGGCTGCCCAAGGAAGTGGTGGAGTCACAGTCCCTGAAGGTATTTAAAAGTCATGTAATTATGGTGCTTAGGGACGTGGTTTAGTGGTGGACTTGGCAGTGCTACATGAATGGTTGGACTTGATCCTAAAGGTCTTTTCCAACCAAACCAATTCTAAGAGTCTATGAATTTAAAATTATCTGATACCCCTCCCAGTCTTACTGCTATACCTACAGGACATTCTGAAACACTGTCTAACATAACTGGGCTCTTTAACACTGTGTATACAAATTTGAGACTATACAATCAAGGCTCGAGGTTCCTGAAGTAGTTTTATTAATGTACCTGACAGATGTCACTATCATTGATGATCCTAACTCACATTGGCTATACTGTAATTTTTCATCCTCAGTAAAGCTTATTTGTATGTAAGATAGAGAGTTTTTTAATGAAAATTTGGGACATGGTGAGGCCATGAAGCTGAGGAACTGCTAATGAAATATTTAAGATACCAAACACAGTGTTTGCCACAAATACTCTATAAAAGCTTATTTATATAACTCCTAGCTAAAATTAGCCAAAACCTGTTTTTTATATTTAAAATTATGGTGATATTGCACTTTACCATCACATTACTTTCTTAGAATCCCTTTTTTTGGAAGCTAATACTTCTCCTATGCCAGGTGCATTATTCTTCTATTTCTTGACTTTTTAACAATGAAGTATCTGAGTATTGCCTGTCCTAAACATATGCTATGTGAAGTTTCTGTAAGTCTGAAATAAGAAAATATTTTTTTTTCTTAGCTGCATTTCTGATTTGCATTGGAATGCCAGATTTGTTGGCATGGTTTTAGAGCTGAGAGGAAGGGAATTTTAAATAGTATAGGAACCAATAAGAAGTACAGTGTCTTGTTATGGTAAAATAAGACATATTCTACGAGGTGTCTGCCTCACACATTATCACTGTTTCTGGTGATTCAGTGAATGAGTTCATACTCTGTGAGTAAAACTGACCTGTTCAATCTTACGTATATATTAGTAGCTACGGTGATATTCTGTATAATGTGTATACAAAACAGCACTGAAATAGGCAATCCTTCTGGGTATCAGAATGACTTTTTAAGCAGGCTTAAGCTATGAACAATTAATGCCAGTTCCCACACTGCCAGAAGAAAGACCACAGCTAAGAATGCTTACAGAAGCAGAGACAGCAGTACTTTTGGCTACTGCTCATATTCTAGGTGGATTTTCAGCATTAAATACATACTTCAGTTAGAGTAGCTAAGCATTACAGATTGGCTGGGGCAGCCACAAACTCCCAGTAAAGCAGAATGCCACTACACGCCCAATAGCAGAAAGATGTATGGGATTAGTACAATCTTCTACATAAAAATTCAGAATTACATATCACTGAATAGCTGCAAATTTTGCATCTGTATTTTAAGACAGGTATGTGGGAGAGATACTGCATATGGCATAAGCAATACCTTTTCTGGCATAATGTAGAGGCTTCTGGTCGATATTCTGCAAAAGATGAGCTCAGATCACAAGTGTAAACACAGTTGCTAAAGGACACAAGGGGAACAGAAGTCTAGAATAGAAAATTTTAGCTTGTTCTTTGTGCAACCACCCATAATCAGTGAAGTTATGACTGCTTTCTGTATATCATCAGGGAACAGACATGAGTCAGATAAAGAGCCATGTAAATCAAAGGGTACTAAATCTGAGCAGTCCAGCAATTATTTTGGCCTTGAAAGCAAAAACAAGAGTAAAAGGACAAACCCCAAAGAAAACAGTTTTAAAAGGGTGTAGGGACTGCATAACAATAAGTCCCTGTCTTCTGTTCCAAAGGATACATACATTTATTCAAAATTGAAGTAAATCCCGAGCAGTAAATGATAGGGTTTACTGAAAAATTCACAATTAAAGTTTATGAATAATAGTAAAATAGATCTTAAAAAAATATACAAAGATAACTTACTGCAGGAGTCACTCATCTGCCAAACAATTTTACTGTATTTTGGTTAAAATTTAATGTGGCACCAGGAACATGTATGAATTCATGTGGTGGTTCGTACACATTCCACCACTATCCTGTCTTACTTGGAAATAACTAGAGAGAAAAAAGAAATTAAATTTATCTCATATGTGAATTATGCTAATTCATGAGAAATAGAGGACTTTGTTTTTTTAAAAAAAACAACAAACAAATAATCCCACAACTTTAAAAGGGGGCTCTGAACAGATGCCTTCTTGCTCAGCTTTACTGTGCAACCACCCATCACCCACAAGGTATCTTTCTACAAATTTCATTTAGTAACTCCTATCTAGTCTGGGAATAGCTATTGGAGGACAATTTATAGGTCAATGCATTTTTCAGAAACAGACATTATGATCTATGAGCAATACTCAGAATTCAATTAATTATTTCTGACTGATATAGGTAATAATGAAGATATAGTCACTTTAGATTGTCATAAGGTGCTTCATTTGGTATCATGTGACCTGATTATAAAAAATAAAACTACACAAAGTCTGCATTAAAAATTAACTATCCTTCATATTCATAGAATCATAGAATCATAGAATCACAGAATCATAGAATCATAGGGGTTGGAAGGGACCTCAAAAGATCATCTAGTCCAACCCCCTCTGCCACAGCAGGGTCACCTAGAGTACATCACAAAGGAATGCGTCCAGGCAGGTCTTGAATGTCTCCAGTGAAGAAGACTCCACAACCTCTCTGGGCAGCCTGTTCCAGTGCTCTGTCACTCTCACAGTAAAAAAATTTTTTCTGATATTCACCTTAAACCTCCTATGCTCCAATTTGTATCCATTACTCCTTGTCCTATCACTGGTCATCACTGAAAAAAGCTTAGCTCCATCTTCTTGACACTCACCCTTTACGTATTTGTAAACATTGATGAGGTCAAATAGATTAAAGCTTGCTTATTAATAAGTCGAGTCCAAATTCAAAGAAAGAACCCAAATACTGTATTTAAATACTCTGAATACTGTGTAATGTTAACTTATGCTTACCTCCCCTCAATGAAAGTTTATTTTTCTGTTTTCTAAACTTAAAATGCTGGGATTTTGCTGATGGGGAAAGATTTATGCCACAGTGTTCTGAAAGGCTCATGGGACTTCGTGCAGAAATCTCTTCTTCAGAAAGTAAAATCACATTACAGAATCAAGACGATACTGATCAAGTTAATTATTTTGACAGCCAAATGAAAACTGGCCTGTTGATTATTTTCTTCTTGGATGACATCTGCAGGTGCTCTGGCATCGTCACTTTGTGCTTTTCCTATGGAAAGACCTGATCCTTTCTGAGAACTGGCTGCTATGGAATTAAGCCTGAGGTGGTTTTTTATAGCCTTCCTCAATCATTCAAGCTGACTAAAAAGATGGTGAACTCCAACCCCTGTTCCTTCAAATCCCTTCTCTACTGTGTGAAAAACTGAGAAGGAAGTGGTAGCTAACTGTCAATAGTGTTGCCAGTTTGTTATTGCCTTGTGCTCCCCAGTTGCCCCACTCCAATTTCTGTCTTGTAAACTGTATGGAATGAGTTCTGAACGTGCACAACACAAGGGAAATGGAAACTGGGAGATTATGTGCGATCTTGTAATAGAAAGAAATAACAATAATTCCTCCATCAACATCAAAATCCCTATTGACATCCAAACCCTGACCACAATGCCTGCCTCCTTTCACTGCACACGCTATTGCCAATTCAGACAGGGCAAGGTAAAATATTTTTTTCCACAACTTAATCTTAAAAGCCTTCTAAGGATTTAGGCAGATACACATTTTTGCTGTATAAAACCATTGTACGGAGTTATGTGTAAGGAGGAAATAAAAAAAATTCTGTGGAAAAAGTCCAGCTTGGCCTTTAAAAGCAATAATGCCCTTAATTGAAATGTGCTGAACAAACAAGATCTGCTGGAGTACCGAGTGCATGTCAGTTCTCCTAGAAATGGGAAATATGGCTGTGTCAAATTCTGGTTTTCAACTGAATGGTTTCACCAAACCTTTATTTCACTGGCCCTCTTTTGCTGAGACAAACTGTGGAAAGAAACGTACAAGACCAAGATGGTTTGTGGGTTATTTCTGCAGCTGTGTTACAGAGTGATACTCCAAATGGGACCTGCACTTGAGACCTGTTTTCTCAGTCCTGACTGGGAGAGCATCAGGCACACACCTACATGTCCCACCAGGGTGACAAAAGCAGGGAGAAAGGTGCATAGCCCTGCACCAATCTGGTCAGCAGCGTGTCAGTGACAGGAGTCAGCTTTCTGAGGCTCTTCAAAAGGCAATAAGAAAGGAGACACAGGGATCTTATAAACACAGATATAGCCAGTTAGAACTCCAAAGCATAAGGCTAAGAATGAGCTAATTTATTCTCATGAAAAACATATCTGTTTATAAATATGCTTTTCATACTTAGTTATGATTATCCCTCTCTATTTCACTCTTCCCCTTCATGTGTGCATGAGTTATACAATGTGATAATTAGAAAGTACCATCTGCATAACAAACTCCCTAGAAACAACTGCAGAGACTGTGATTATTAGCTCACATTTCATAGGAGGATTACAGCACGCGTAAATGCTTTTCTGAAGGAAACCCATCTTCTAAAACAGGAATCTGTCTTTTTTGCTCTCCTCACACTGCAATACACCGTATCTTCCCATATCTTAACATTTCACAATCTGTAATGTACCTGTTTCCCTTAGTGAGCCAGTGAGGTGAGAAGTGCTATGACCCCATTCTGCTCATGGGAACTGAAATCAGACAATCTATCTCCACTGCCCACAGTGCAGTCCTTGAGTCTACTCCCTCACATGGTCCCCAGACGACCTACACTGCATAAATGCAAGTTAACTGCTGGTGTCTGAAGGCAATAGATGAGGGAAGGCAGTTCACTGCAAGGTGACAGTCTTGGTTCAGTCTATATTGAAACATCTTCTGATTCCATCCCATCCCTAAGCTTATCCGTGCACACAGTCTAGGACACGCAACATGTCCTACCAGTTTTATGCATGAAAAAGCTATCATGCTGAGGAAGGCTGCACTTCAGAAAATCAAAACTAAAAATATACCCAAAACCTACAGAAAACAACAGTAATAGTAATAATAAAGTGTCAGGACCACCATAGTTGGCTGAGAAGGAACTCAAGACCAAATGATAAATACAGTGGTCCTGGCCGGAGAGGCCACTAGGCAGTGTGGCTGCAAACTGCTCTTCACCACTGTCATGGCTGTCATGGCCTGGAGCATGCTGGCCTCCTTCTCAGCACCTGGCCAGCTGACCCCAGCGATGTGGCATGGAGGGAGAGCCCCTCCAACCAAGCCCTGACCTTCTGTAGAGAGCTGATGTTAAGACTTCGCATTGGCCTAGGATGCAGGGATCTCTCCCTAGGGATGGATGATGCATGCAACAGAAGAGATTATGTGATCAACCCAAAGTCATGCCAGAGTCCATTGACCAACACCTGAGGATATCTCAATTTCTTAATTATTAATAGCCTTTCTGTAATATTGACCCTAGAACAGCCTTCCCCATGCAGGTCAACTGTTACACAGCAGATGAGGTAAATACAGGGCTTAACAAGAAGAGAAAACAGAGACCTTATGACCACTGCCTGTGGCTTTCCAAGCACCCATGAGCATCACTTGCAAACCCTGTGCCTATACGTTTGGGGATCCCAATGCACTCCCCACCAGCTAGGCACTGCCAGTCCACAATTCACCTCTAAAAAAAGGCTAAACTTTGTCAAAGCCAGACACACAATCTAAAAGCAGATTTTAACTGGCAGGTATACAGCTAATTCCCCGTCTGGGTTATGAAATCTCAGGAGCAACGTGCTACATAAATAGAGTATTATTGTATAAAATAAGCAGTGTGTGCACAAGGAAGTCACAATCACTGTCAGTGACTAGTGACAGCCAGAATGCCTCAACCAATAAGAGTTAAACGCCACATTGCTGAAGATAATTTGTATTTGTACATTACAACACACAAAATACAGGATCTTTTAAGGATATTTACTCCCTTATGGCTTTGTCTTCAAATAAAATTTAGTGTTCACTTTAAAAAGAGGTGTGGACAGCCAGAAAAAGCAAAGTTCCCATCTGCTCATGTAAACTGCTAAAATAGTTTCATCCATGTACTACGGACTGCAGCCATCTTAAAATATATGCACTATGTTCACCACATACAGGAAAAATGGCCTAGCTTACTGAAGCACCTCTCTTATGGAGACAGGCTGAGAGAGTTGGGGCAGTTCAGCCTGGAGAAGAGAAAGCTCTGTCAGGACCTCACAGCGGCCTTCCAGTACCTGAAGGGACTACAGGAAAGGTCTTTAAGGTCCCTTTCAAACCAAATCCTTCTATGATTCTATGATTCTGATCCTATGATTATTTCTGTGCTACTGGTGGCACTGATACAACCTGACACACACTGGGCCACATTGTATTTACATTTCCCTTTTTGCATTCAAGTTTCATTATTAGATAAACTGAAGTATGACTACACATATTGCTTTCAAGCAATGGTTTTCACAGTCTGTGTCAGTGTGGGATTAAGCACACCAAAATACGTTTTAAAATCTTAACTCCTACTGTAATCTAAACCCATCTACACTGCAAGCAGCTCCTGCCAATCTATGAGATATACTGCCCACAGCTTCCTGTTTTACAGAACACTGACACCCTCTGAGTTATGAATTCAGAACTACCACACAGCCTGTCTTGCACATGTCAAGATACTGTCATTCAGCTGACTGGTGGCCTCTTGACTCCTTGACTTTCAGAAACTTGGAACCATCGCATGTTCAAAGCCCACCTGGATGCGTTCCTATGTGATGTACTCTAGGTGACCCTGCTCTGGCAGGGGGGGTTGGACTAGATGATCTTTCGAGGTCCCTTCCAACCCCTAGGATTCTATGATTCTATGATTCTATGTGGTAATGCATGAAGGAGCACAGATGGAAAAACACATGTAGGTCTACACTAGACAGGCAGGTGCAACTTTGTGCAGTAGGCCTTGGTCAATTATTATAATGTCCAATTCAGTGCTCTTGAATTCCATTAGTATAAACTGAAGGAGCATTTTCTGTCTAACAGTGAGTTGGACCAGGCAGGAAAGCACAAGAAAAGTGAAACATGGCTAAACAGCCCTTAACTTTGTAAATACAAAGATTAAAGTAATGGTAAGGGTAACTTATGAAAACTGACATTAGAGTTGTATTTTTCAATACTAACACCTATGATTTATAATAAAAGACATGTATATACATGTATACCTCTGCTTATGATTATATATATACATGTATATACATCAACATTACTTGAAAGACGTAAAAAAGCCGCACAGATTAAAGGTAAAAGATGCATTGTGATATAAGGCATTTGAGATGGCTGGCAAGCCTTATTTACACATTTCCTGTGTTTTTATATATTTAAAGAAACATCAAAGGTTTTTAAAAGGAAAATTATATTCTTCCAGCCACAAAGTATACTCTCCTGATTACATTAGAGCAGCTGTACAGTATAACTTCTTTGTTTGCTGACAATGGGTTTTGCTGTGTTCATTAAATAAGTCATGTGTCTGTGATCTTTATTCATAAAAGTTAATGCAATAACATCTATGCTGAAGGCTCATATTGGACTCAGTCTGGCAAGCCAAATGAAATGGCTTCAGTGGAGTTACTCTAAGCTTATTCTTGATGTAACACAGAGCTCTCTGACAGGAGTTTCTGTATGAAACTGTTTACCTTTGCTTCACTTAGTAGTATTCTCCGTCTGCATAAAGGAGTATCTTTGGAGCAGACCAAAATGTCTTGTAATAAACAAAGTTTTGGAGACAGAGAGTCTCCAGGCAACAGGCTGTGGCAGGCATGGAGCCCACTGGCCGGTGATCCTTGTGGCCGGCTGTGACAGGCAAACACTGCTGACATCACCGCTGAGCTCTACAGCCCGGCTGCAGACAAGAGCCGTCAGCTGGAATTAGCCCAAAGGATGGCACTGAGCATGGCTAGTCATCTCTAGTAGCGGGACTTAAAACAAAGGGCAGGGGCTTTGTGTATGAAACCCAAGATCCCCTCGCTTCTGGGACTATCTCTTGGTGAAATGGGAACTGCCTCACTTTGGCTTTCGCTGTGGAAAAGCTGCCTCTTCACAAAGGCAGGACCCGCAGAGCAGGTGATGGCCCTGCACCTACTGGCAATTGCACTGCATGAAATAAGAGAAGCTCTCTGCTAAGATTTTAAGATTTCCAAATCTAATTCATTGTACAATGAGACCAAAAGCAGCCTTTTCAGCAACTCCTTGGGCACTTGGTTAAGATTTGATGAAGAGGAGCAAACATGGTGTTGAAGTCCAGCATCTAAACCAGAAAGGTCTGTTATTATTAATATTTTTGTTCTCTTAACTAGGTGGGTTATACATAAATGCAGGCAAAAGGAAAACTGTGAACTACCTCTGATCATGCCCATCCATATTTTATATGCAATTCAGGTAACACGCAAGAATAAGATAAATTGAGGTAACCTTAAATTAAAAAGACTGATTAGTATTTAGGAAACACAAAGCTGACCCAGCCATATGACTCAGAGTATTATTTTAATATTTGTATTATTTAGAATCTACAGACAGTAGCTGAGAGTCCCATTTCTGCTACGAACTTGCATTAAGTATTCTGAAATTATCTTCGCTGACTAATTTTCTACAGAAAATAAATGTTTTAATTAAAATTTTACATCTAAAATATCATCCTTTGATTCAATCCTTCCCAAATATAAGTAGTAAATAAAAATAAATTTAAAAAAAAATTAAAAATAAGAATAATAATAAAAAAACAACCATCCTTTAACCAACGTGGAAATAACTTTTTTTTTTTTTTTTCTGCAGGAATGCAAATATATTATTTTGAAGGGCTGTTAGAAAATTGAATTTTGGCTGGAAGAAGAAATTTACGTTAACTCCTCTAACCCTACTCCATATATAATAAGATAGAAAAATTAAGAGTTTATATCATAAATAGATGAAACACTTAGAACAACAAGAAGGCAGGGGGTGTTTTTGACTTCCAGAGTCTAGAGGCAGGAAACAAGCATGGATAATAATGCCTCCCTTCATTAATGACAGACAGGGCCTCCAGTTTTGTGAGCCTTTGTGGAAACCCATCTTCCTTTCCTACCTACACTAATTATTTTTATCTTTGTTCTAAATCTGCAAAACTAATTTTAGGATGTTGAAGAAATAAAATACATACATTGCATTCACTAATATGAAAGCCTTGATCATTAAGTACTACTACAAGTGGATGCAATCCACAGAAAACATTCACTAAGGAAGCTCCCTTGTATGGGAATAGGTAGAGACAGATGTACAGTGTCTGTCCATTGAGTCATGTGACAGTGCTTTAATAGAATATACACAATAAAGCACTAAAGAGGCAATAGGAAGGAGGATTTCTTAATCTAACTAAAGATTAAAACATATCTATAATTTGATTAACCTGCACTACACCAATACTGCATATATTTTTTAGCGATTAACAGGGCTTTCTGACTTTCCAGTCAAAGGAACTGAAAGCATCAGAGACAAGCGATGGCCTAACAGCCTTTCAAGAATTCAGACATTCCTTTCTATGAAGAAATAAAATATGAGGGTTTTAATGATGTAAATTTATAGGACTGACTACGCTGCCAATGACACAGTGAAGCTTTATTGAATTCGATTAAAGTTTACAAAATTTTATTTTTCTAATACATGTTAACCTATTAAAGATAAGAAGCAGTATGAGTTTTTTCACACAAACTAACACGAATAAGAAAATTAGACAATAAAGCTGGAGACTGATCAAAATCCTGCTGAGTGCAGTGGGCATCTTTCCATTTCCTTCAAAGGGTTTTGGATCAGGACTTTAGTAATGAGGACTTGACCAGCCAAATTAGGTTGCCCAGTCAGGACTAATACAGTCTTTATTAAGCAGTACGGATTTGTAAACTGAATAGGTAGTAAAGAACTATGGTCACAGGAACACACAGTCCATCTAGTGAGAGAGCAGAGCTCCAAGGGAAGTCAGTAGCAAATTCTTTGGAAGAAGCATCCTTTAATACTTCAGCAATCACAGATGCACACATCTATTGATTATACTATAACTAGAAGTTAGCAAGTGGTCCTTGGGGTACACAGGTTGATAACCTTTTTATCTTCTCTGTTATCCAGGCTGATAATCTTCTTACCTAACTATTACAATGAAAAATTTTCAAATTTTGTTTTCATTCGTAGACTTACTCAAGCTATTCTATTCTAATGCTAATCAGAAATGATGAATTTGAATGAACTACATAAAAGAGTGCTTTCCTTCACTCATTTTAGATTTCTCATTATTTAATTGTATTGGTCATCAGGAAAAAAAATATGAGAACCCAAAGTATCTTTCAGTAACTTTCAGTACTGCCCACTGCATCCTCTCTTCATCCATATCCTATCTTCCTCTTTCTTCTGAATAACATTAAACCTTCCTGTCTTTCTTCAGATGGGAATGTTTTTATGTAAAAATATTTTCTTTTTCCTGTCATTCTCTGGTTCTTTTTTCTTTCCTTAATAGCTTTCTGGGTAAGAATTCACTAGAGGTAGACACATTATTCATACTGAATATGAGAGTCAACATTTGGTAAAGCAAGTGCTACACACAAAATACTAAAGAAAGTTTTTCATTCCTTTTATAATACAGTTAGCTTTCTTCTGCTATGAACTGAGCAAATTCTCTAATTAAGCTTTTCCATAATTATAAGAGATTTTCAATAGTATCTGTTGTTCCATTGGAGAGGCATACAGGAAACATTAAGATTGTACCTTCCAAAGTGTTATTTCTAAAATTACAGATACCACATAGACCTGACTGGTGATCTTTGGCAGTTCTTTCCAAGTGTGTTTTTGTTGTGGCATTCAAAAATAAATTGGTGTTGTCCTCAATTAAGATGCATTTACAGATCTTAAAAAATAAATTAATACTAAATCAACCCTCAAAAACAGCTACCATCTTATGGTATGTTTCAATCATGTTATGTTTCCTTCATTTAGCATGAGAAATAACTAGAGACTTTCTCTTTATGGCTTGCTCTCAGTCTTTCTCTGTGTGAGTAAATGCATATGTGTGAGTAAATGTGTACGTACACGTATGCGTAAGTAGGCATATGTATTTATGCATGTCTGTGTGTAAATAACTAAATATATATGTGTGTGTACAGAGAGACACTGCTAGTCAGTGAACCTGATTTAACGTTGGCGTAAGCTGACTTCAGCTATGGGAACACCCAAATAAACGTCTACTAGAAAGCTGACAGTCCCTTTCTGTTATGTAAGAGATGTTGAATAAAATAAACTGCATAATAAATATGCTGATCTTCTTGATAGATTGATACACAGACACACACACACAAATTCATGCACACAACTTACTGAAAAGGAAATTCCATGCATTTCCAGTTATGTTACTCTAAAATGAACAAAGGTAAGATATCCAGAAAAAAAAAAAGTTTTCTTCTCGGAGGAGACAGCCAGAAGGCATTAAAGGAGAGTTAAGGATGCAGGAATGCCAAGGTGCTATATGGCAACAGCTGTGCTCTGCTGCCATCCTGAAATTCTGTGCACTGAACAGCAACCTGACAGACACAGGGCTAAAAATTGTTGCCAGGGATCAGTGCCACACAAAAGCATCCTGGCCAAAAGGCTTCTGCAGACATAGTGGCTCCATCCCAATGTTTCCATCACACCGACATCATCTTAGTGTAGGAATTATCCTTGAGGTATATGATCCACCGAGCTTAGAGTCAAATCCAGCAGAGATGCACTGCCAAATGGATGTAGGCAGGGACAAAGGTACATGCAGGTCCTCTTCAAGCACAGCAATTTTCAGTCTGAAGCAACTGGTCTGGGAGTTCAGGCAGGTCACTGCTGGTTCAATTCATTCCTAACCTCACCAGCAGAAGCTTTTCCCTGTGCACTATAATGATGCATGCTACCACAACCTCATTTTCCTTGAAATGGTCTCAAATTTTGGCAGGGATTGAGTTTACTGAAATTGCTACTGACATTCCAAACCCACATTATTAAGTGGAACTTAATAGGTGAAACTGAGATATCAAGGTTTTATGTGGCAGTTGCACTAGCTTTGTAAGAGGCCATCTTTTAAGCGTGTTGTGAGATATTTGCTGGAAATTCCAGTGGTTTGTGCTTTGTCAGAGGAAAATTTGATTAATGTAAAATACCTGTCTTTTCCAAAATAGGCAACAGGAATCATCTGTCTCACTCTTGTTCCTGCCACTAATTTATTATTTTTTGGAGAAGCACCTCAAGTTACCTCAACGGAGAGATCACAGTCCCATTGTATGACTGGAAATAAGCTTCAAAATGAAAAGGGGTGGCCCTTACACTGAAGAATTAAAAAAGAAAATAAAGTAGCTGGACATGGGAACTGTAATGACTTCAAGCATCTGGGTCTCACTAGTGAGGAACAGACAAAGGAAATATATAGTCCATTTCTTAAGAGACAGGAGCCCCTTTTTAATCCATTCTGCTAGTCTGCATATTCCTGCTCTTTTATAATGCACTATTCATTGAGGACAGCTTTGAAGGACCAGAGTACAGAAAACTTTCTGACACCACTAGCCATCCAATCGCCAAGTAGTACTACCCCATGTCTGCCTGCTGATTGTATAAACTTGTATTGATTGCTTTCATCTTTTCAATGCAATAATTAGGTCTCCATGTTTCATTTCAGAAGCTAAACTGAGCTTTCTATAAATCATGCCCAAAACAAACAAAAAAGAAATGAAATAAAATAAAAATTGAAATATTATCTGTTGCATTGGCAAAAATCTGCATGTTTTCCTTCTCTCCCTTTCTCCTTCTTCATTCCCAATCAAAAAATCTGTGGGTAATTGCATCAATTGAAGCTACAACCATCAAAGAACTATTGTACATCTGTGAGCAGTTCTTATGAACATGAAATTTCGAAGCACAGTAAGCAGTAAGACTGATGTCCTTGGTTCATTTGTTCAGACCTACTTATTGAGACATAAGTAGTGTGCTGTATAACACCATGAAATTACCTTAGGAGTGCCTATAACACACATGTACAGTGAGACCTAGAAAAACAGAGTACCCAACGTTAAAAAAGAGAACCAGCACTACCTGATTTATTTGCCCGAGTCTTACATGGATTGGCAAATAACACAGGATTTTTCCCTTTTGCCATAGAATAGACCTACGTATGTGACTACCTTAGAGAAACATGCAAAGCGTCAATACTAACATTAAAAAACCCCAATCTTTCATCTGCCCCTTCCCCATAAAGAGCTTTCTTCCAAACATGCACTAATTCTAAGCTATCAAAGTAAAATTCATTGCTGCACTTGATCTGCTTTGAAGAATATGAAAAGAATATAAAAGTACACGAAAAAGGATCAGTTAAATGATCCCTCCTGAGTCACTGTGGTCCATCACCTTGTATGTAATTGTATTTTAAGCGCATAAAGGCTTCTTTGGCACTGCTGTAGATGTGCATGTAAAAAAGACTTGAAGAAACACATGGATTACTGACCTGACAGGCCATGACGGTAATCCAAAACAGCCATTATGGTCTCTACTGTAAATTCTTCTTATTTCATGGACCCCGGACATAATGGATGGCAATAAGATAGAGGTTTATAACAGAAATGCTGACACAGCCTTATCTATAGCTGTGCAAATGGTGCTGCTATAATTAAACTTTACAACTTGAACACCACTAGATAAGTTGCTAGTTTTTAATCATATTAATCAGAGCTTGGATGTTTCAGTTGCCATATATTATTATGCAGTGTACACTACACAAATAAGAAGATTCCCAGCCACTAAAGATCATAGCTGTTATGAAACACAGAAGTATATCCAAACCCTTTACTGTAAGTGCAAACATACTGAATTAAAACCTCAGTCAGTTATCCATTTTTTGCTTTGTTTTCTAACACAGGTTCTACATAATAGCTACAGAAAGTGCTCTGAATACATTACAAGAATATCACTGAATAGTAAAAAAGCTTCATTAAGATCTGCCCCGTATGTTTCAAATGTTCCTATCAGCAGTAAAACAAGTCTGTCTTCAGTGATAATGACAGTCAGAAGCCTGCTCTTTGAGAGGGAGGCACTGAGATTATTCTTCATGCATTGCTGTTTTCTTTAAAAGCCAGCTTCCCAAAGCTAGCAAAGAGTGGGTGGCAAAACTCTCACTGCTTTCAGTGGTCTGAGATTTGGAGCCTGGGAATGTTTTATGTAAATATTTCTCTTCACATTTTCTCTTCATTTGTCCAAGTGATTTAGTTTTACTTCAGCAAGGAAAGTTTCATCTCAAAGAAGCTTTATTTAGTGCAAACTGAACGGGTATTGCCAAAACCTTCACTTTTTACCAAATGAGTATTGCTAATCACAACAATGAAATTAATCTCTAAATAAAACTCAGTTGCTTACCACTTTCTACTACCCTAAATTTGCAAATCCTTGCATGCTGCATGCCAGTTTACATGTATTGTGTGTTCTATTCCTACACTGTCAATCCCCACTCTTACAGCACCAGTTTTATAACACTTTCTGTAGGCAATTGTGCTTTCCTTTAAGATGGGTGTTACAGGTATGTAGCCTCTATGTCACAAGAAGTCCTGTAAGGAATGAAAGGGAAAGAGTCTGCCTGTAATCGTGTGTGGTGAAACAAAGTATGCCATGGACATCTCTGAATATTACAAGAGCTGTAGCAATGCGAAGGAGTTGCCATAGTGTTATTCTGACCCCTGAAGGATGGAAACAGAGTTAACTTCGTATCCTTTTTTTTTCCAATTTACTCAGTATACTCTATGAATGTCAAACTCTAAACTACATTAGCAGGATTTATTATTGCTTGCCCAGACTTATCCTCAAGAAATATGGAAATAGTAATGAACAAATGGTGAACCAACTTTAAAATACTGAAGGTTTCAGGGAAGCAGAGGAAAAATGATTTTTCAGGCTGTGTCCATGGTAATACTACTGTGAGTTTGATAGTGCATTAAATCTGGTAGGCATGTAAGGATCACGTTTATCAAGACATATAAAACCCACTCTGCCCTTGCCATTTCTTAACTGAAAAGCATTTTAGTTAAACGTTGTTAGAATTAATTCAGAGTGAAATGGGGAAGGGCGTAGGCCAATGATGACAAAATCACTGATTTCAGCCAAGTTAAGATTTCACCAGGCTTACATTCTTTAGAAAATGCAGCTATTAGAGGTACAAGGCCTCAGCAATGCCTTTGCAAGGTTATTTGTCTTCAAGGTGTACTCTTCCCCGAGGTCCTCCCAAAAAGACAGGAATAGTGACTTATTATTCTAAAATGGCAATTAAAGTAAAGTATATCCTGATACTGCTACCTCTGTTGACAATTCCCTAAAAAAGTCTATCTGACTTAATCCAATGGGACTCCTGTCACATCTTTGCTCTTCCCCTAGTCACTTCTGAGATCCTTGAAATGTGTTAACAGACCACCTTTCAGGTTCCCTGCAAATGTAACAGGTAGATTAGGCTGTTGTATCTGATGTTACTTTTTTCTGAGTCAGTCATGCTATATTCTAAAATACCTAAACAGCATCCTGCTAAAAAAGCTGTGAGGCAGTCATTGCACACTCTGAGAGAGACAACGCTATCTATGTTCACATACTCAGGGCGAAACAGCATCAGCTCTGCCCTGAGGACTGGAAGGGGGGGTCAGCAGAATGACATGTTTCGAGGTAGGTGTTGGCGAGAGGGGGGGAGGATCAATTTTAATTTCAGTTTTGTTCCTCCTCCGCTCAGCTGTTGCCATGCACTTAAGTCTCAGGTTGCCGTGTGACCTTGCCGAGGAGCCGGCAGCCGGATCTGCTCAATGGGACCATTGTGTAGCCTTGCAGGGGCTCTTCTGGAGCCCTCTCCGCGGGCGTGGCTGAATTAGCAAGTAGGCAACCTCCTCCTTCGTGAAATCCCTGTCCTGGGGAAACTCCGCCAGGAGCACACTGATGCAAAAGGCAGCCTGCATGTGGCAAACCCCATGTCAGGAGTTGACTAAGGATCCCCCTTCCGCTGCCCGGGTCTCCATCCCCCACTGTGTTACAAAGTTAACCTAAGTGATTGATCCGCTATGTGAGCATATTATTCCCTATCGGCGACTGATGCCACTGATGTAATCAAGTTACATAATCGCTGTCTTTGCACAAATACATCCATCTTCCTACAGATAGATCTGCATATCTTTTTCCATCCATTATGCATGAATCCACCAGCAGTACATAAGGGTATGTATTTTCGCACACACTATTTAACTTTAGCATTGCAGTGCATTGCACTGCACAACGTCATCACCATCGATTCCCCCAACCTCCCCCATTCCCTCTATCAAAATTGATTTTGCAGAGAAAGATTACCAATGTGCATTCCTTGGATCCCTTTAAATCTTTAAAGGCTGAAGTGCTTCCCCAGCTCGCTTCTCTCTTAAGAAGACAATCTTTTCTCTCCTTTTTCTCCGTCTTGCTTCACACCCCAACTAACAGGAATTAATTCACACAGTCCCCCTGCCAGATGCATGCAAGCATGAAATACCAAATATAGCATTTCTGATTGCAAATCTCCAACTCCCATACACGTGGTCTGAGGCTTCAGTAGGTAAGTTATTGGGTGAAAAATGTATTTTATAAGAGCAGGTGGATGAGAAACGTTTACCGTATTTCCCTACTATACACAGTTCTTTTTCTCCTTACAGTCCCTCAGTTTATAGTTTCCTTGTAGGATTTGCAGGAACAGTTGTAATCCCAAATTACCAGTGGCATTTAACCCCTTTAGCACCAGAGCACTGTACCACGATTAACAAGGATCACCGCCTTAAAGTTTAACAACTTGAAAAGCAGGATTTCTCTACCTCCATTGCAGCTATGAAATGCAGCAAAATGCTGCACAGAGTTGGAAACATTTGTTTTAACCAGCGAATGGGATCTGACCTCCTATTAAACAGATTCCATCACAGAGAGCTTCTTTCCTATCACATACCCTTTTCAGACAAAAAAAATATTACAACCGGGGCAAAAAGAAAAGAAAAACAGGGAAAATTAAAGACTCCTTGCTTTTACAGTACTCTCCCAAATCCAGAGGGTGCAAGAACAGAGAGGTAGGAGATTTTTTTATTTGTTTGTTTGGTTTTTTTAAATTTCTTTAAGGCGAAAAGCACTCACCAGAAGACCTACTGCAGTTATTCCACTCAACTGCCAATACCGCCGGAGCCCCTCGCATCAGGGTAATGCAGCAATCAGAAAGTACCCGTTTCAATCACACGCCACCAAGTTTAGCAGTGTCAGGCTTTTGCCTGGATAAAATGACCTTACCCACTGGAGTCTCGCGAAATATCCCTCCGGTGCGATCAGTCAGCGAGGCGAATGCCGGTCACCACACTGCGCACTCGGCCGGAGAAGCCCCGTGTTTACTCCTGGGGCTGAGCTGGCCGCGAGTGCCGCGGACACGGCGCCCATCCATCCACCGGTGCCAGCTCCGCCGCGGGCGCAGGTAATTCCATACAGACTTCGGCGGCCCCCCCACGGCCCCTCCGACCCCCCCGCCCCCCCCGCCTCCGAGTTCAGAAAGTGCCCGCGTCGCCGGCGGGAGGTACCATCCAGGTGCGGCGGGGTTGGGGGGGAGGGGACGAGGGGGCGGCCGGCCCGGGGCCCCCGCGCCGCCCGCGGGCAGCTGCGCGCCCAGCGCCCCGGAGCTGCCGCCGCCGCCGGGAGCCGGATCCCGGCTGCCGCGCACAAGTATCCAGTAAGCGGCGGTCCGGTGGGGTTTCCTGGTGCTGGGCGGCTGTGGGGAAAGCGGTGCGGGGCGAGGGGTGGGGGAGGGTGTTTCCCGGGTCCCAGCACCCTCACGGCCGTGCCAAAAAAAAAAGAAAAAAAAAAAAAAGAGGGGGCCGGGGGGGAAAGGGTGGTGGAGGAAAAAAAAAAATCTCCAAAGGGAAACGAGGAAAGGAAAAAGATCGGTTGTCCACTTGCCCCGAATGATACTAATCCCCGGTGAAAATGACAAGTGATCAGCAAAGAAGAGGAGGTCTTGGTTGATAACCACAATCCACCCAAAATATCCTAAGGAGCAGAGGAAGAGAGGGAGAAAGGCGAGAGAAACTGCAGTGCATAAATGATTCCTGTGTTCCTACGAGACGGGCTCGTTCGGCGGAACCCGTCCTCCGCCGGGCGCCAGCCGGCAAGAAGGGGCCGTGACTGCCACCCCATGGACACCGCGGCAGGCGCCCGGCCCCGCACCCCGCTGCCGCTTACCGAGGATGGCTCTTTTTTTTGGGAGGGGGAAGGAGGCTTGGGAGGGGAGGGACCGAGGAGGGGAGGGCCCTTCTGAAGGGATCCTGGAGAAACTCCCGAGTAGCGGGGCCTGCCTCCCGCCGCCTTCTCCCCGCGCCGCCTCGGCTCGCAGCGCCGGGGCCGCGCCGCGACCGCCCGCCCGCCCGGGCAGGGTCACGGGCTGGGGCAGGGGCAGGAGCTGGGGCAGGGGCTGGAGCTGGGGCAGGGGCTGCAGCTGGGGCAGGGGCTGCAGCTGGGGCAGCAGCTCAGGCTGTAGCCGGGTGCTGAACGCCGGGCACGCAACATGCGCGAGGGTCGGGCTGCTTCTCTTTCCCTGTTGAGGTTTGTGGGTTTTTTTCCCCCTTCCCCACCGGTTTCCGAAGCAAAGGGTTGTTTTAGGAGAGATGATGCATTATCTATTCTTGGATTTTTATAAGGCAAACTGTGGGCCTCGCTGTTGCCATGGGATCTTCTTTGTGCGAACTCTCTGAACTGTGTGGGAACAATTTTATTTCCTTCCCTTCAGATTTTTTTTCCTTCGCCTCTGTAACTCTTCTGAAGATATGTATCAAAATGGAACTGCATTATTACCAATTAAGATTAACAGCAGCTGCAAGGTGCATCTAATTAGGAATGTTAATTACTTCATGAAATAAATAGTCATTTCAGATGTTTATAATACTAAACAAATGTTCTATAAAATATAATAGTAAAATTCTGTTGCTCCCCTTCTGATTGTATTCTGACACAAAGGTGCAGGGGAGCAGACACCCCCTCATCCATGGCACTAGCCCTGCAATCGCACACTCAGAGGAAGAGGTACAAAGAGTTGCCTGTGTATGCGTATGCGGTTGGGTCAAACTCTTAAAACCCATTGTGTGGGAAGGGAAGTCTGAGGAGAGGGAAATAACCAAGCAATGTGAAACACATGCAGTTACACGTCTATTTATGTCTGTGTTGATGGTGCTCTCCAAAACCGGGGTAAAGAAACTAGCCAACGTTCAGTTACCACTAAATCCATCCTGGCTTCTTTGTGGGGCCATAGAGCAGAATCTGAACTGCTGCAGTTGTTAAACACCCCAAAATGAGAGGCGTACATGGGATTACGGATCTTGATAAAGAATAACTGATAGGCAGATAATGTGCCATGTGGAGTCAGTGGGTTGCAGGAGAGGTGGGAGTTGGTTTTTTGTGAAGTTCACTCACACCCCACCCCACCTCTCCTTATGATAACCGAAAGGCATTCTTCATCTCAAATAAAAACCAGAAGAAATTAGAAATGAATGCAGCAACCAATTATCAAAATTATTTTTGAAAACACAGAAATGAATGTGACTGGTTAAACCCGGCATACTACGATGATGAGTGATCTGTATGCGTGGGTCGGTAAAAGAGACATGAAAAACTTTATGGGATTCTCTTTGTGGATCAGCACAGGGCATTTTAAGTTAGCTAAATGACTCATACTATCTACTTTGGAAAGCTGGTTTGAGTGCTTGATTTAGAAGCCCAGGCATCATAGCTGTTTGAGTGAGGGAAAGGGTGAGGGGCATCCAGCTTCTATTCACAACATTATCCTTTGAGAGATCTGCTTTCTCAACACGGCAGAGTGATCCTAGGCTGCCACCACAGGCACCCAAATTTACGTGGCATCTGCAGTCTTGTATGTGCCCAGGTACAACAACAGGTGCTCAAGGGTGTCTGTGCCATTCAATGGGCAGAGAGTAGGAATGAAGGACTTAGGGCTAACATATCAGCCAGGCATGTGGCACATTTGTCTTCAGTTCCTGATGTTTTACAGATTTCTCTTCCACTGATAGGCAAGTAATTTTATCTGCCTGTGCTTTTGTTCCTTCTCTGTGTAATGTGAATTAACACTGTTCTTATTCACAAGGGTGCAGTGAAGATAAAAAGGCATTAATGTTTGTGAAGTGTTTGTACACTGTGGTCATGAGAGCTCTGTAAGTTCCCAGAGAGGCTGATTAAGGGTCTGGCAGGAGAAAGGGAAAATGAAAAAGGGTCTAAGCCATAAGACGTGAACAAAATACAATGTAATTACTAAAATGGCTGAAACCAGACTAGTAACACAGAAAAGCTGTAGACCATTCAAACAAGCAGAATACAAACCACCTGTGTTCTTGTGTTAAGGAAACTGGATTCAGTTAATTTCTCAGTTATTTAATTGCTATGAATAGCAATGCAGTTGTATGGATGCAAGTACAAGATTTTAGATTTTTTTTTTTTTCCTCAGCCATATGCTGAATCTTTATTTGGATTTGTCCTCCTATTAGTAAGTATGGTGTGTGTAATACAGAAGAGGGTCTCCTTTGTCTTTATCATGACTTGAGTGTTTTCAAAATATTTCACCAAAGAGAGAAGCAAAACTTTATATTTTCTATACCTTGTTTTTATTCCATGGCATTTGATGCATGCTGAATGAGTTAATATGAATGAGCAGTGTACCTTATACCTGAACTGTGTGTATAACCTTGAGGCCTCGTGTCCCTTGAAGGAAAAAGCACAAACTGCATCCTCATCTGTACTTCAGTAAGTGATTTTAAAAGGATTATCCCATTTAATATGTATTATGGAAATTGAAACAATGCAGTCAAAGTAAACTTCAGTTTCTAAAAGTAATACCTATTTAAAATGAAAGATCTGTCAAGAGTAAATGGCTCTGAAGAGTGCTAACATCACACAGGATGCTTTTGGTTAGTAAATTCAATCTGCTGGAATGGGTAGTACCCAAGCGATAATACCATCCCTTGGCTGCATGGTGGCTGGCCTTGTACCCACTTGCTGGCAAGTCTGTCCAGAGAGTCCAAAGATGGGTGGGACATGATATCTCACTACCTATCTGTGGGCTTCAGGTATTAAATAATGTTTCCATTTCTATATTTAATTCCCACTTCTTAACAAATGCAATGGAAGAAACAGGCTAAGTAACTAACACAATACACCTGCGTATGCTCTTGCATAGTGTGCATATATAATAGAACTGTGACATGATACAAATCTAACAGCTTGGGAAGCAAGCATATTTTTTTAGATGAAAAAATAATGAAATAAAAATTTTCAAAATACACCTGAAATTTCCCACTAAAAACACCCCAGCTTGAGCACTTTTAAACTGAAGCCCTGCTCATGTTAAAATCTACATCTGAACCCTGTAAGCTGCAGATTCAATCATATTACTGAACAGTTTCAGTAAAGCAAAAAGGTCAGCTTTTTATCTATCTTTTTTTTTTCTTTTCTCCTTTTCAAAACAGAATTACATTGATCTTATTACTAAACAGCTTTCGTTTTTGTGCATTTTTGGCATGACTAAGTAATGCTTCAGAAAGAACAAGGTAAATCCTGAAAAATGAGATCTGTTTAACTTACCGATTCTCCTTGGATTCCTGTGTATTTTTTGTCTTTTTAATTTACATATAATTACACTTTATTTATGTTGTGTGCTTTGTATACTTTACATTACATATTACATTTTAATAAGTCCCAGCAAGAGTGTTCAAGAGAGCAGATATTTAAAAAGTAATAATCCTTAATTCCATGTCATGTGAAAATTTCAAAAGCAATTTCCTTCACAGAGGAGTCTGACTCTAAAGAGTACATACCTAGTCAGGGAATAATACTCATCTCATAACTAAGAGATTTAATCAACAATTCTTATTTATAGTCTTAACTGAAAATTATATTTTTCATTTCCCAAACTGCATATGCCTTTCCATAAGTATAAGCACACTGTACTCACTGCTGAGCTGTTGTCCCAGATGCACCAGTTTTACCATGTTGGGTTTTCTTGTTGGTACCATTTTTGTGTGGCTAATCCAGCATCTTTGTGCAGAGTGTGTCAGACAGCTCAGGCTATTTGATGTACAGCTCTTCCAGGGCCTTGCTGTCACTATATGCAACTGAGCCAAGCCTTCTTTTGTGGGGTAAGCATCAGCTGTAGGTGGCGTGAGCACAGCACCACGACACCTACAGATGAAAAGTGACATTACATAAAAGTTAAATATCTTGTTACTACTTGAGTGGGAGGATACTTTCATTCATAAAGTCATTTCTTCAAAACATGCATTTCGTTGCTTCGTAATGTTTAAAGAAGATGGAATTAGGTATATACATATATTTATATTTATTTGTATATATACACACACATATATGTATAAAAAGTAGCTTGTTTGTCCTGCAAGTTATTGCTTTAACCTAATTTAGCAAGGGATAATGTCAAGATAATTAAATGCTCATCTCTTGCACATTTTTAATTTTGTAGAATAAATGGTTACTTGCTGTTCCTCTAGTCTCTCATTAGGGTATCTCAAATGAAGATACTATCCATCCATAAGCTGCTTAGAACATACACCAAATCTATTTAATTAAATAGTCCTCTATCGCAAGATGAGAAAACTAGAACAATGAGGTGCATCCATGCATTGAAAAGATTTGTATGTTCATTTCAGTGTTGCTGCTCTTTTTTTTTTTCTTTTTTTTTTTAATAAAGACCTAACAGAAGACAGCAATAAGGGATTATTTTCCTTTGAGGGTCTGTTTACCTTTAGAATATTCAGCAATATAAATCCCAGCCAATTCCTATAAAGTCAATAGAAAGGCTCCTACTATTTCAATACAGTTACAGAAAATCTTGCACTACTGTTATCCAATCAAAGATCATAAATTTGAGATTTTAAATATAAACATTATTTTGAAAAGTGTTGCATAAGAATGAATGACCCAAGTTATGAGATTCATCTACCTTGGCCAGTGATGTGCACCCACCGGCAGCCATGATTGAATGACAACTGGTGAGAAAGGTAGGGCTGAAGAAAAGCAAAAGCAATGCTCACATAATTTATCTTCTGATTTGTGACAACCATCAGTTCAAAGATTATTTTTTTTTTTTTTACATGAGAAAATGCTAGTCACGGAAATGGGAAGTGTCAGAAGTTAGATGCATGGGTATACATAATTTTACACACTGATGTTATACACTATTTTTATGTATATCTTATAAACTATTGTTATACACAATTTAAGAAATATTTGTTATGCTGTCCTGGCTATCAGTCAAAACCTGCTCATTGCCACTCTGAAAAGCAATTTTGGTACTGTTTGCATAAATGAGGTTCAGGTGCTCATCATATAGTTAACAGGTATGTAACACACATTTTCTTCCTTTGACTGTGGAGTTTTCTGTTGAAGTTTTCACACTAAAATGACTTCTGAACCCTTGGTGCAGAGAGCCCAACCAAAAGTGTGAAGTCATGTAGGTCAGTGTAGCAGTGGGAGTGCCAGAAGCAGGACAGAAAGGATTTCACTTGAGTGCAGCTCCCTATGAGCAAATTCCAAAAGAAGTATAGTTACTTGCATCCTGAAGTACATAAAGTACTAATCTTTCATACATCAAAGAGTTTGATTGACAAAAATACAGTCAAACCCAGAAACTGCCTGTGTAGATGTAAAACACTTTGACAGGAACAGACTGAAGTTTAACTGGTTTAATGTTCTTGAGTAAAAATATCCTTTGAAAAGTTATGAAGCAGAATAAGACATTGCTAAAATCAAAGCTATGTGAATTACCTGCCTCACAGAGCTCATGAATCAATTACAATAAAGCTATACATGTCAAAATTGTTTAACATAGGAAATGTTTGTTATTCAGTGTTGCTGATTTTCTGTCTCCTTTCTACACATGCACACGTGTGCATATAGAGGCACTTGATTTTGTGCTTACCAGTGCATTCAATTTAACACCTGCAAAGTTTTATCCAAGTTATTAATACAAATTATTTTAACTTATCTGCAGTCAATATAATTTGCAGCTTCATTTTCCCATTTGGATGTCATGGGGAAATCTAGACTTCTGCATTCAGGTGTGGGCTGCGCATGTGGGAATAACTTACCTGAGGGCAAGACAGGAGCAATGCAAACAGTGAAAAAAGAGAGGGGAAAATCAAGGTCTTAATTAGATGTATGACAGATCTTGATTAAAATACCTGGACAGCAAGAATGCACTAGTACAGCTATACTATGAACCACCTATCTAAGGTGGTGACAGTGACTGTAAAGGAGATTAGAAAGATTATGAAAGAAAAACAAACAACAAACAAAACAACCCAAAAAGCAAACCAACAGGTAGTGATACAAAACCTCAGTTACACTTTTCCTTTTTTTTTTCTCCAATTAGTTTGTTCCTGCTCTGCAACTTGTAGCCTTATAGCAGAGCTGCCTGTATTTCAGGAAGGTTAAAAATGCGGTTAGTAGAACAGAAACCTTTCTAACATTCCCTCAGGTTTGGAGTGACTAAAAAAATGCATTTGTGAATGATGGCAGAGCCTCTGCAATATCAGCAGCAAAGGTGTTAAATAAAACTGCTTTTAACATGGCTGTAGGGTGTTTTCTGCTGCCATCTGAATCTTTCTTTGTCTACAGAGAAACATAAGAACCTCGGTGGGAGAGTATTGTATACTACTGAAATGCTATGTGGCTGCAGGACAACTTCTCACAGCTTAATAAGGGGGGCAGCTTTTCCTGATGTGAACCTATAAACAATTTTGTCAAACTTTTGTTATCCATAATCTGAAATTAAGATTCCCCAGATCAAACATTTTCTTCCTTCTGTCTTTATTTCTTATGATATATATTCTTCTGAAATAAGAAGCAGCCTAAATAACTGCTACAATTTTAGCATGATTGTTACAGAAGTTCTGTGACAACACAGGAAACCCGCGGCAGAGAATGACAGTGAAAAATGGAGGATCAACAATTACCAAGATTTACAAGCACCGTTCTGTATAACTTTGTTCTGTGACCTGGAAGACACATAACTTCCATTTCAATGTGTAGTTTTGCCTTGCATTGTCTTAAAAATGCCAGTTTGTTTCAAAGGCCAGCATTCTTTCTTCTTACAGGGGGCAACAAGCTGTTCTTTGCAAGAGCAACAGTGACAGTGTAGCATCTCCTGAATGAAGAAACATGACTGACAATGCAAAGGAGAAAGTTTTGTTTTCAGCAGTGGAGGTAGATGAATCAGAACAAGAAGAATAAAGGCACAGGAGAGTGGTGGCGTCTGAAATGAAGGCAATGTGATCTGAATGTTGATGAAGAGACATTGACAAGATGAAAGATCTCTCCTCATACTCTCACCCTCTCATTGCCAGTGTGTAAAATCTGTCCTGTTGACACACTCTTGCACTCTTTTTATACTGCAAAACTGGGACAAACTGGATTCACAATCAGGTGTGGTGACACAGCCCTTGTGACAGGTATTTGCCAAGGGGAGGGACTCAGCAGCTGCCTCCTATTCTCCTCCACTTCTTTGAGACCCTTCAGTCCATGGAACTGGACTTTATCAAGACTTGAGAATTCTTTTCTAAGTAATTCAGGCTGATTACAAATTAGGGAGGTCTATGAGGCTATGTGCTGACAATTCACATTTACTGCCTAGGGAAACATACAGTATAGTTAAGTGTAGTAGGTATTTGATTATATGTAATTTGAGGTTATTCATAAAGTAATAGAGTTCTCTGCTGGATGTCAGAACTCAAAGGAAATCCTGTTGTTTTTTTTTAAAAAAAACAACCAAGCAGACAGGTAATGTTTGAAAATAAAGGCTGACCAACTTTAAAAAAGTTGTTAATTTTAATGCAACCCATGGTCTGTTAGGATAATTAGGAAATTCCAGTGTTTGTTATTGACTGTGTTTTGAAGACAGGAAAAATACGGGAAAAAAAAATCCTTGCAAACCAGTGTAGTTTCTTTGGATTAATGCCTATTCACATTTTCAATTCTGAACTGGATACCTGTCAGGTGGAAGGACAAATTAAACTAGTAGTGTTAGAAGTCAGAGTGTCATGTAATTTGCTATTGTTATGTCTTCCTCATCAAGTTATGATAAGGATAATTAAAATTCTTGCCAGGCTGAGAACATTTAATAGCAATATCACGTTTACCAAAAAACAAACAAACAAAAAAGAAGCAAAAAAATCCCAAACTAAAACCAAACCAAACCATAAATCACAGAAAGGGATCTTCCTCTTTTTTTATAACTGCACCTAGTATTAGGGTTTTGTACAAAAAGCAATTAACTAGAAATGTATTTTCTAAGGTTTAGAATTCACACGACAATGTTTTGTATATTTGCAATAATTTTACTATCTCTGGTCAGTAAATTCACACTATGTCACATACATTTTCATATTATATAGTGGGGGATCTCTTCTTGCTGATACAGAGATACAATGGAGAAGGATGTAACATTAATGATAAATAGAAGGATTATAGGCTGAGAGTTGTTTTCAGGTCATTTGTTTTCTCTCTCCTGTTTTATTTCCCCACAGTTCTTCCTCACAAGCCCTTATCTCACATATTTATTTTGTGTGGTTTGACATTACGTTAAAAATAAAACCACTAGCCAAGATGTTACTGCCAGGTTGACCTGAATCTGTGACTTATGTTTGACCACATCTCTGTGAATTTTTAAACCAGAAATACTTCTATACAAAGTCTAAAATAACCAAAACTGAAACAAAACAAAACAAAAAACCCAAACAAAAACCCAACTCCAAACAAAAACCCAACTCCTCCACAAATCAAAATCTAATTTAGAGCTATGTCAGCAATGATGGAAATAATTCAAGGTTTTCACACAAGGGCTTCTAGTGTAATGCAAATACATATATATATATGTGTTTATATATAAAGAAATTACAAGGTAGTTTCTTAAGATACGATGTGAAACGTTCTTAAGCTAGTCTTTGATTTTAAATAGACATGACTATCATTAATGACTGAAAATATTATGCTTCTTTGTCAGAGGATCACAAACTGAATAGTTACTTAAATTGGTTTTACAAAATTTGTCAAAATTAATATGAAGAAACCCTTGCAATATGTTGTAACAAATTAAAACTATTCTGCCACTGTAATTTGTGATTTTAACCCTGGTAATTAGGGCAGAATTAATCTTCTACAATTCTAGGCACTCAGAGTGTTAACATTGTCCTGAGCTCATCACCCAGACTACCTTGTAGGCACTGGGGAGAAACAGAAGCTGTTATAAAATTATTCAGCTCATTCTAGTGTAGGCATCTTAAGTGAGTAGCATGTTCAAAGGACCTATTTCATTCTCTCAATTAGACAGGAAAATGAATTAAAAGCTTGGAAATAGAAGTTATATGACAGATACCTACATCTGTGTGAGATTATTCCCATCGTTAATATGTAAAAAGGATGTAAAATAATAAGTAGAGGTGAACTTATACATTTAGAAAGTAAGGCATTACACACAGAAAAGTGATTGTGTAATTATTCTTGGTACCTTGTAGTGTTTGAAGAGGTTTTTTACAGAACATTAAACAAATTGACTCTTTTGAGTCAGAAATTGAAGCCACTGTATCCTTAAACCAGTGCTTCCACACACAATCTGATCAAAATAGAATTGCTGCTTTCTATGGGGAACTGTCACCTTGCAGTTATAGCTCTGCCTCTGGGGCATGGCCCTAAAACATTTTGGTGTCTTTTGTTTAGGCAATGGCCACTGTTACCACCACTTTTTCTCATTTACTCTGCTTGTCTCAAATGCAATGCATCTGACATACCTGAGTCAAAAGCGAAAGCAGTAGCAAGAAGGAGTAAGTTAAATGTATGGAGATTGTTAAAAAATAGCAAACAAATTGTCCTCTATTTATGCCCTTACATGCAATACATTATTCTATGGGATTCCAAAGGGTTGCTAAAAAAAACCCAAACCTATCCAGATAAACATAATTTGTTAATGTTTTTATGATACCTTATGATAGTATCCTTATGTGGATGTTCAACAACTTTTGCAAAACAGCAACTCAAAACTAAGCACCTGAAGCACTTTTTTTTTTTTTCCTCATCCACAAACAGATCTTTTCCTTTACCTTCTGATTACATCTGACATGATGCTCAAAGTCTTATGGGAGAAATCTACATATTTATTAAATAAAAATAAAATAAAATAATAAAAATATGAGAAAGTAAAGGTTAGAGACTCTCTGTAAGGAGCCTCCCAGTTGAAGTGGGCTTCAGCATCTACTGTGCTCTCTAAGTGGGCATCACTGAAACTCAGGGAAGCATTTTCACTTATTTCAGTGCTTACTGTGCCTCCAAATGGGAAACAACTAAATGCAGTCTCTTTTCAGGAACATGCTGTTTGATGCACTTTCCCTGATTTCTTTTGTTTTGTTTTAATTAGCTGTAGCCAGGGAATGTCATTAATTATGACCTCAGCTCCTGAAATTCCATTCATAGGAACTCCCATAACAGCTTGTTTACATGGAGAACATAAGTAAGTCAAGACAAACCATCTTAAGATATCTAATTTAAATTATATTTATGCTAAAGCACATTGTACAGGTTGTTTCCATCAGAAAGGAGGCATTAATTATCACATACTTACAGTTTTATATGGGACTATTCCTCAGGAATTCTAGCTTGTTTCCTTCAAATGTACAACTCAAGTTGCTTTGTCTTTTACCAGTGATTCTAAACACTTACTAAACTATGTCAGAGATGATTGAAAATAGACCCAGAACTGTAGGAATACTCATCCGTCTCTTGTTTATGCCTACTTCTCAAGTCATACTCCAATAATCAGCAGCCATTACTTTTGATCAAGGTGATGTCATTTTGGCTGGTATATTTTAATTCCTGTAAATAAATTCTAATTTCTTTCCCCCTTTTAAGTGATAAGCTGCTGCAGCCTTTGACAGGACAAGAGAAAAAAGTTTCAGAATTTCAACAATAAGGAATATTTATCCAGGCACTTTTTATTTTCCCTCTTTTCCAGACTGAACTTGTATTCATGCTCAGAACATTTATCTAGCTTTAGAGATGATCACTGCTTGATGTTATAATGCAACATTAAGAGTGTGATGGGCTGATAGGAATTTGCACATATAAACAAGGTATGATAGTGGAGATTATAATTCCATATGATATAAAACTGGCATCTTGTGGCATCTATGGCTATTGTTTAATTGTGAAGAAATTAGCAATCTTCAAAGCTGTTTTTTTACTTCAGGACATTAATTTTGAGACTCTTCACAGTAATTTTTCTTTGCAGCTGTATTTGTAGATGTTCTCAGAGGTAATTATAAGAGAAAAGTATCTCATTGTTTAGAGATGTGCCACCTGTGTCCGTAAGAGCCAAGAAAAAAACCCAACCCTAATTGAAAATCTTTCCCAAATTTTTCTCTTCACCAAAAGAATCACATTATATAGTATTAATAAATTCTTACCTAAGCTATAGTCTGTCAATAACCTTCCAATTCAATGGATACTGAAGAAAAAAGACATCAAAGCTAAGGTTGTAACTCATTTGTTTTGTCAAAAAGTGGTTGAAAGAACTTAAAATATCTTTGAGTTGAAATCAATTTCCTTTTCTCTCACAACTACACTTCTTTTTTTCTTGTGGTTGCAACTCTTTGGTAATTAATTAATTTTTTAAAGCCTGATTAATTATAATTTGCCTGTAGAAGTAGCAAGTTTAGACTAAAGGAGAAAGGCACTTCTATTCAAGACACATGCAGAGAAAAAAGATATTTTTTGAAAATGAGTGTATGCTTATCATCAGAAGAGGTCGAGAAAGAGAAAAAGAAATTAAGGAAATTCTCAGTTCTTTTTAAACTCTGAACGCACACACACACACTCGTACACACACACACACACTCTCTCCTTATATTAATCTAATTTGCTGTTTCACCCAATTAGTGGTGAAAAGGGGTGGAAAGAACACTTCTAGTAAGAAATTTCACCTTTATTTGTGGAAGAAGCTGATAGAAAACAACAGGTGAATCATGACTATGAAATAGAAACGTTGTGATGCTACAGGCGATCTGCTGGCAATGTCTATCAAAGTAGTTAAATCTTGTATCGCCTGGCTAAAAAGCAAGCTAACCTGGAGAAATACAAGACCACATTTCAGAAAATGGTTTGTAAGCTGTTGTTCCAAGTTATTCAAAGCTGAAGTGATGTGATAACTGAGACAAAGTAAAAACCATTTTGCAGTTTGGTCTTGCCCATTAATTGCATTTAGTGGAGACATATCATCTATCACCTCTTATATTGCTGAACCTTCTGATTTCTCTGATATCTAAATTTCCAGCTCACTTTGGGAGTCCTGAGAGTGCTGACATTTCCCATTTATATCTTAAAAGACACATAGTAAAATTTGTACATATTCTGCCCTTTTTTTTTTTTTTTTTTTCAAAATCACTGTGTGCTGTTCAGAAGGTCCATGTGCAGGCAGGCTGTGCAGTGCTCCAACATCATCACATTGAGTGTTGAATCTGTTCCTGACAGTATTGAATCTATTACAAAGTGCTGAATAGTTCTTCAGCCTCTTCTCCATATTGAAGGAGAATTTAGGACTTCAGTTTTGGAAATTGCACCCTCAACAGGTTCAGGAGAGTTTACTAACTGTCTACCTTTGGGCTAAATGAGCTCTGGAAAAATCAAAAGCTACACATAAACCAATGCAGAGAAAAGAGAAAAAGTGTAAGACTGCTTAAACTGTGGGCATCCGATGCCTCAGAATGTCCTCATCAGGGAGTCCAGTGTACAGCCTGTGGTCATGCATCAGTCCACCTGAGTGGATGAGCTGGAAGCATGTCTTTTAGAAGAGAGGAGAGAAAAACAGTGGCTGCTAGCAGCTTGGCTCATCCCAAGGATGAAGAGTGGCTTCAGTTCAGGCTGGTGTCCCTGATCACCTCTCTCACCCTGGAGAAAACAGAGCAGAAGACACTATGTTAATGCTCATTCTTTACCCACTATAAGAATTACAGGCTCTGCCTGGCCAAACTCACAGGGATCCTTGCAGCCTTCTGTCCCTGTTTGTCCCTTTGGCTTTCCCAAATGACAGTTTATAGCAGAAAGGAGGTGCAACACATTCTATGAAGACATTGACGTGCAAATGCTTTCTGTATAGGGGAAGACATTGCATCATTCAAGGACCTAAAGTAGAGTACAGGGTAAGTGCTTATTGGATGATCTGAGGAAGCCAAGGAAGGCTTGTCCTGTGTGTATGACACCAAGGGGGGCTGTACCTTCAGAGATACAGAACTACTCTACCAACATGTGATGTTAACAGAAGTCAAAAGGTCCATACTGAGGTAACTACTACTGTCCTTGGGAATGTCTTCACACCCATGTGCAGCTCTCTGTATTTAAAAACTAGCTCAGATTTGTTCAGAAGCCTCTTATGGTTCACTACATTTACTCACAACTCCTTTGAGAGCTTCTGAGGGCTAGGGGACAATCCCAGTATCCTGTTCGTACACCCAAGAGGACAAAGAATTTGATGGCACCAGTGTAGAATCAAGAATTCCCCATTTCAGCTAAACCCTGAGTAGGCAATCTCTGTTTACAAGAAAAAGATTCAGGCAAATCATTATCACTCTCCAGCAAGCACGTGTAAATCAGGATGTTCTTGGCCCAGTTAGGCAGCCAGGCTTGGCCTAGATCAGTGGGAATACTGCATCCAGAATGGGTCTCCTCATTTTTATAATATTTGAAATAAGCTACATTTTGAAAAGCATTTGTAAAAAGGCTGCATTTGAACTACTGAAAGCAAATGCCTTTTAACCGTTTTTCTCCTTATCTTGCCCTTGAAATTGTTAGCTGACAACACACAAGAAAGTGAAGATATAAAACATTCTTCAACTTTTCTGTGAAACAGCAGGGTTGCCAAAAATTCATGCTCAATCCATCTCAAGTAATCCTCAGTAGAGCAGTTTTGATATCACGCATCCCTGAGGACAAGGTAGAGTAGGTATCACTCATCCCTGAGAGTAAGGTAGCTCTCCATCCTTCAAGATATTTAGAAATTTCTCACTCAAGAGAACTAGGCCTGTGTAACCAGGGTATCAAGACAAAATGCATGGCTTCATTTGGCTCCATGCTGTGGATCTTCCTAGCCCCAGGATTTATTCCTCAGCTGCTTAAATTAACATAGCATTAAAATATGACAGGATTATGCTCTATGGCTTCAATAACATATTCTTCTGGTGCAATGGGAGACGAGGAGTGCTTGAACATTCAACCACCTGAGGCATGTATTAATGCAACTGACACCCCTTACAACAGTGCGAATACAACTTTGCAATTTACATGCAATTTTTCAAATGTACTGTGAAAGTATTTGTCTTTTCATTCCCCAGGTAATTCTTAGTTTTGTGATGGGGAAAAAGTACTTATCTCTATGAAGCTACTACTAGATTGTAATACTTTCCTCAATTATGTGCCCTACCCTTCTGTCATAATTTTCTTGCCTAACTCCCATGAATTTAGAAAAGCAAACTATGATACTTCAGGATTTAATTTTTTTTCCCTTGCTGCCTTTGCCTGCCTGCTGCACTCAACAGCCCTTCAAAGGCAAGCTGATGCTTTCAAGCTTGTTTGTAGTCAGAAAGCGAAATGGAAAGTTGATCACTGTTCCCCATCCACCTTTTAAATCCAAACAGCTCCTTATTTGTGTTTGTAAATACAAACAACTGTGAAATCAACTAGCCATCTCTGAATCTCTGTTAAACCTACAGGCAGTGGAGGATGCAAAAAACTGGAATCAAAAGTTACCAGCTATAATCTGCACTTACCTACAGATCATTAGGTGGCAGTCTTCCCTCTGTTTAGCACTGAATTCAGAAGGGCAGAAAATGCAGCCTGGTGTTGGAGCAGCCATTGTTTTAAAAATACTAAGAAACAAAACTGACATTACTAAAATGCAGAGTGTGGTGGGATCGACATTGTTGTTTCAATTGCAAGTGCAGTGGAGCTGAGACAATCTGACACTTTCTGACCTCGACTGCTGGAGCAGTGAGCTGAAACAATTGGGCACCTTCTTGTCCTGGTGCAAATACAGCAATTTGGGGCAATCAGGCACTCCCTAACCATACCCGGAATGATTCCTTGCAAAAGGTACCTGAGACCCCTCCTGTGCTGATTACAATCCCACTCTAAAGGTTGCCAGAGATTACCTATTTTGAATCGTGAACATCATAGAAAAATACTGACCAAAGCCAATAATCTCAAGAATGTATAAATAGTGAGCCTAAAAGGGAGGCCCTTTGGAGCTCTCTGGGATCACACAAAGCTGCTTCCCAACTCATGAAGGAAGCTGGTCTGTGCAATGAAAAAGAGTAAGTAGCCAGCTACTTCTCATACATATGACAAAACCATCAAATTATATTATTATACTCCAGTTTGATCCCATGGGTTAACTGTCAGTATATTTCATTGCAACTTTCTTTTCATGCAGTTCGAGGATCAATAGGTACCAAAATTTAACTTCTTAACATAGGTTAATCTCTATATCTGTGTTTGTGTGTGTACGTGCACACACAATGTAATATAGAAACTTTTGTTAGATCTTCAATTTAATCTCTGTATTGAATATAACAAAAATGTTAATTATTTATTATTCCTAAAAAATAATACATGTTGTGATTTATTATAATAGTGTCAATCAACCTCAATTTATTGCTATTTCAAATCACACCAGACCCATAATTATGTGTCAAAGCAGTACACTGAAATCCCTACACCTAAACCCCCTAGTTGTAAACTGTCAACCAAGTCAGGAACTTGGAGTGGATTCAGCCACACCTGGACTCCTCTCTGAGAAGGAGTTTAGAAAGCCAGGTCTGATCCTTGTGACTCAATAGAAGGGTTTTCTTCATTTTTTTCCCGGATTCCTGTGCAAATCACTCCAACCCAATCCTGACTCAGTCTCCCCTAACCCTGTATAAATAATTTCCACTGTTATCCGTGCAAGTCACTGCAATCCAGATCCAAGCCCTACATGTCCCTTCCACATAGTAAGTAATAGAGTGAACCTTGCCATTAGATTAAGTAGAACCTCCATAAATGCATATTAAAATCACGTTTTCCTGATGTCTTTACAGGTGATTCTGTAAGCGACCTTAAGATCTTCCACTCCTATCTATGACATACAGTCTTTAAAGATGTCCAGCCATGTTGAGAAGAGAGTTGTTAGGCAGAGTATCTTGACCACATTCAATTAGAAAGTTTCTGTATGCCTGGACATACTCTTTTGGCCTCATCTCTTGTGGATGCTACCACGTGATCACATAACAAACAAATGAACATATAATATGTGAAATGTTAAAATGAATGGCTGTAACTTAAAACATAAGTACCAATTGTTACATATGCCTACTATGAGATTCATGTTCCATTTATATTGCTATAAACAAGCAAGAGTCCCCGCAAACAAAAGAGCTTCTTTCTAAAAACTCAAAGATATGAAAACCAAAATAAAAAAATTTAAGTAATGACTGCCTGTCATGTCATTGTTTTTATTTTTTTTTTTTTTTCTGTAACTGTTGTGTTACGATCCTTGCTGTTTATATACATTATTTCTGAGTATGATAAAAAAACATTTTGAAGCTTGCAGTAAAAAAAAACCAACACCTGGATATCATTTTCTGAATATAAGATAAATAGTTTGTAGCACAAAGGTAATTAAACTTTGCCCTGACTGTCCTGGCTTCTTAATTAGTACACTTAACTGTATTTAGTAGAAGAACCGTAGCACAAAGCAATATATACCATTTAGACATTCCAGTGCTTTTATTGACTTTAAAACAGTGCTGGTTTAATTCTGAAAAAAAAATACTTATCTGATTCTTTATTCATTAGATTGTTTCTGTGAGAGTGGTTTGACCTCTCATTCTGTCAAAATTTCCATAAGCATTTATATCTCAAACATTCAAAATAACCTTTCAAATATTCATGCTAAAAGAAAACCACAAAAAGCATGATTAGGCTACCTTCGAGTGGCTGAATAGTTATAAAACAATCCTGTAAATTTGGTGAAATTTTACATTGACCAGCATTATTTGCTAGGAGAAGAGATTGTAGAAAACCAGTGTAAAGGAGATATTTGCAGCTTTAGGTACAACATATCACAGTGTTCACAAGTGGCCTTTGTCATTCTTACTGAAATTGAGAGAGAAAAAATATATAATATTGTTATAGAACTAGAAATACAGAAGGAAATTTCTGATTATTTAATTATACATTTAAACTGGGAAAAAAAAATATCAAAGAAAATTGTGACACATTTTCTCTTATTAGAAAAACAATACTACTTCCCACCTGACCCTCCAACCTCATGTAAAGGCATTTGGCTTGCAGCTCAGAGTTAATTTTGTTCCTGTGCTTTTTGTTTGCATTCAGGCATGAAAGAGCAAAAGAAGAGGAATACAGCTAAATCCTTATATACTGTTCAATGGAAGAATATGATAAATCTGCTTTTCTGAAAATTTTATTTGAGCTATTTTTTTTTCCTTTTATTATATACTTAATTCTCATTAATCATTGGTAGCCCTCAATACTTTCTATTCCTTCCATATTTAAAGAATAAAATGCCAGAATGTCTTATTACACAGCATAATTTCTTAAAGCAATTGTAGTAAATTATTGATCTCTTTAATCTTCCACCAAAGAAAAAAAAAGATAAGAAAGATTGCAGTTCCTGCCAGGTATCTGACTAAGTCTCCAGCTGTTAGGACAGATTGAAAATTCTCTAAGTCTTTGCCTGGTAGTCCTAAGAACTGTGAATTTACAGTCAACATTTTTGTATTTCCTCATTCAGCCACCCTTGACTGAAAAGAGGAGTTAGAGAAATAGAGGCAAAAAGGAGACTATTTAGTTTTGTCATTCCATGCCATTGTGTCAGATGAAGAAAAATAAGACAGTCTACTGATGAATCCTTTACTTTAAAGTGTCTACTGTTAATATGGAATTAGAAAAAAAAAAAAAAAGTAGGAAAGCTCATTTTGGGCTGCACATATAGCAAACAGAAATGGGCCAGTTTCATCAACTTTAATTGAGCTGTATGGATTTTTATCAGATAAGAGTATATCCCATTGCAAAGAGTACTATTCTAATGCATCAACAATGTGTTTTTATTATCTGTTTCTCCTGAAAAATAGGAAAAATAACAGACACATAACAGAAGATATAACAGAAAAATGAAACAGCTTCTGTATTCCACCTCACTGTAGAATATTAGCTGTGTATCAATCTGCAAGTTATATTGTAAAAATATCCAACAATGCTTGGCACTTAATATCAACATCTGTTTATAGTTCTCATCCCAAGACTCTTATTGACTTAGTAAAACTGAAACTATGAAGAATGTAAATTGTTGTAAAATAAAATGCAGAAACTCTTGCAGTTAATGGATTGTGACATGCTAGCAAGGAAATTGCTCTGTTGTTTTTCTGAGTGTGCTTTTATTGGAACAGTGTGATTTATGCTTTGTTTGTTTTTTTTGTGGAAAAGAGGACAAAATGTTATGACCAGAAGTTGTTAAATGCACAAAGTTATTAAAATATTATGTCTGTGTAGAATATAAACATGTCTTTGATGTATGCTCATGAAGGTATGAATGCTTTTTTCTGACCCTTTCACTCCCAAGTATCTTTCTGATTAGTGCAATTCACTGAAAGTCTGCTTTGGACAAAGGTTTGCTTTAAGACCATGTATAACTAAATATTTTAGTCCAACTGGTAGATTTCTTTAATTTTAGACCATCAATTAAAAAACTGGATACTTACTATTTATTTCTCAGTTCAAAACCTCATATATGCTACTTCATCGGCTGATTTACTAGACGTGTTTTTCCTGTATCTATAAAGGCAGTCTAAGGTCATTGGTTCAGACTTTGGTATTCAGTAGTTTGAGTAGATGCCTCTTTGGTTAGCTATTTTGTCCCGCATCAATAAAGGAGACAACCACACCTGTTAGTATTTGGTTTTGGTTCCAAAATCTCAGTGTGGCTCCCATGTTCTTAAGAACTTCTCACTAAAGTTCATTTTTGCTCTTTTTTTGTAGTGTTTTACGTCTTTGTTTCATGGGAAATTGTTGCCATACAATCACTAAACATAAGAATTAGTAATACCATTTCAGCTGTAAAATTGGTCAGCCTAGTCTGAGCAAAATATTACTGTGGATACACAGCGTCTGTGCTGCTTTGTGGTAGTGAACGCTCTGTAAATCACTTTGCCATCATAATTTTTCTTCTCAGTTTTATAATATGTGCTGTATCTGCCCTGATCATTTTCTCCCATTCTTCTCCAAAGACAGGTAGACAGATTTCACTACAACAGAATTCCCACATGTAAAGAAGCAAGAAGTGCACTAATACAGAAATCCAACCATTAGCTTGAACTTGTTTCACTGGGCATTATCCATTCCTCGTTTCCAGAGGTTAAATGTACAAACATTAAAAAAACACAACAAAAACCAACCAAAAACCTGGATCCAGTTGCCCAGGACCATGCTCAGTCAGCTTTTGAATACCTCCAATGATGTAGACACCACAACCTCTCTGAGCTACCTGTTGCAGTGCTCAGTCATCTCCACAGAGTGACAGACTGGCCACTAGTTGTCTATTAATCAAATGCTGAAACTTGAATATAGATTAATAAAATCACATAAAGAACATAATAAATTAATTAAAATACGTAGACTGGAATAATAAGAAAGAACACATCAATCCAATAACTACTTTAGTAAATTAAAATTTATTCAAGAGCAATTATCTCTGGGATCTCATAGGGTTATTACATGTTGTAGATAGCACTATGCAAAAATAACCGCATATACCCTAATAATTTACAATACCAAAGGAAAAAAAAAGAAATAACTAAACCAGAAATAACAACAACAACAATAATAATAATAATGCAATGTTACTCCAATATTTTTGTATGTGTCAACAGAGAGACTATTATCAGAATTCTACCTCTGTCAGTTTTAGTAGACTGTAATTCAAATCCTAACATATGGAAATAAATAAATTTTCTAATATCAGTTTTGAACATGTCACTACTGAAAAAACATTTTTACTAAACCATCAAGAGTGTATAAACTGAGGTAAAATAAGTCACACAAAGCATTGTTTTGAGATTATAAGAGGAGAAAAAAGGAAATTATTTAAAATTAAATCTTACCATTTCTTTTCTCCCAATTTACTTAATATGTCTTCTCCAGGATTACAAAATGTAAAGTAATCTGATGTTCAAAACATTAAAATCTCTGCTATAGAAAGTGAAGTAACACTTCTGTATTTAATTAGTTATTATAGGCAAGAAAAAAAATCAGTGCTATAGAAATGTACTGCAGCCTTATCTTAAGCAGCACCATTGAAGTCCAACCAATGCTCTGAATCAGGAAGTTCCTTTCCTTTGATGTAGAAATATACCTTTTTTTACTCTCTCTTCTTTTACCTTCCTTTTTGTTGCTTACAGACCAGTGAATATGATGAGCTTTGACAAATGTTGTAGAGTATAAAGTAGATAAGACTTCTTGTTGATTTGAGAGTTTTGATTGCCTCTTCCCAACCTGTTTATCTTGTAGAGAGGAGAAAGAAAGGTTCAGCTGTGTCATACTAGACTGGCTGCAGAATTAGTTTTTCTCACTCTTTTATTAGCTCAATACCATCTTAGGGGTTAACATTTTTTTTCAATAACACATGCATATTTTCAGAAAAATATGTAACTGTGGTAAAAGCATGCAAGAAGAAGGCAAAAATATTCTCTTTATTTAAAATAAGATCCCGAGTCCATGAATGAATGTATCGTTTGCTTAATGAGTGTCTAGCTGATTTTTAATAGGCATTGTTACTGCAGAAAGTTTTCATGGTATTCCCAAAAGGAGAAAGGAATGAAAGAAAATAAACTCTTTCTTAGCCATTTTTTACTGGTCTTCAGTAGGAACTGAAAATCTATTTCCAGTGAGTCCAAACAATCTTTCTCTTATGAAGAATCTTTTATGTGTGGGGGGAAAATTCCTTGAGAGAGAAGGAGAATACAATACTTAAAACATTTCTTTAAAGTATCCTTCTTCACATTATGTGGAGGTGACTGAAAGTTTTCTAAAGCAAGTAAGAAGCTTCAGTGTTATTTTTTTTATCATTAGGAATTAATAATGTAGTTTTCTACATCTCCATAAAACCACCTGTTGTGACAGCTGGTAAATATACATAAACCAATTCAGATCACATCTGAATTTATCACAGACGATGAGAAAACTAAAATTAGAAAGCTGATGTGATGAAATGCAATTATTTATACATTTTAAAGAAAGGCTGCTATCTCACACACAGAAGAAGATGCCAAGAACCAGTATGGCTCAAAGGTAACAAACAAGTAGAATAATCAACATCTGTGAAAGATTTCTTACCACAGATTTTCTGTTTGCAAATTAAAGGTGCTCAGGTGCTTTACTCCTAACTGGAATATATATATATATATTTATATATTTATATTGGAAATGTCCTACAGAGTTTATTGGCTCGATTACACATTGTTCTTCTAAAAGACAGTATCTTTGCTCTCTAAAGTTTATATTTGGTTATTTGCAAATTCACATTATTTAGGTACTGATACAAGTTTTTATTTAACATTTTGTATATGTGGCATAAGTTTTAGCCGGTGTCTTTATACAATTTTTCCTAAACGAAAAGTAGAAAATATTAGTGAAAAAAACCCCACAACTAAGACAGAACTTAAAAGAGCTTATTTCACTGCTTGTCTAAATACAGTTGGATATGAGATCTATTGTGTAGGCTATTTATTATAACTGAACTCATACAGTGTTAATATTTTTGAAAAATATTAAGACCCCACCTATTCCATTTACCTTTACAATGGTATATTGAAAAATCGGGAAAGTGACAGGAAGGACAGTGGAACAATATTTTTTAAAAGGCAGAAAAAGCACTGGATACATGAAGGAAGAACAAATCAAGTAATTTCTCTTGTTAGTTCTCAGTACACCAAATAATCTGAAATGCCTGTTTTAATGGGAGAGAAAAATAAAACTGAGGACAGATTTTAGGTCAATAAGTGACTCGATTATTGCAGATTTAAAAAGCAAGTCAATTGAGAGAAGAGTGAGAATTCACCAAATGCCAAGTAATTCTAATGCTGAAAAAGGAATGAAAACATTTAGAGAAGACCTGAAAAAAACATCTTTCTGCTTAAGTGGTGGCTTTTTAAAAAATTTGGTTTTTTTTTCTTTTTAGTTTACAGTTATCTTAGCTGAATTTATAAAATATGTCATTTCTTTACTAATATGTCAATATTTAGCATAATATGTTCCCTTGGAACTAGATAGTTAATCAGGGTGAGGACATTCAGACATTCTTAAGTATTTGCTAGATTACAACCTAATACACAAGGAAGAGGTCAGCACAAAAAATAGTTTCCAATGCATTTCAAAGAGCCATTTCAAATTCTCTGCAATGAAATTGCAGAGTGTAATACAAAGAAGTTAACAGTTAAACTAAAAAAATCGAGTTACTGAATCATTTAAAGAAATAACTTTTCCCCCAGTTCTGTGATGGTTAAAGTAATCAGAACTTTTTTTTGGTTGTTAAAAGAGTTCAGACTTGAACAACACCATTCCAGTGCCCAGGAAGATCTTTGTCACTCCAGTGTGTAAATTTACTTTGGATAAAATATGTAAAACTGAACTGGGTAAAAAAATGATGTTCTCTGTAGCTTTATTCTGCAACTCTAGTTCATACTGATATGCTATAATGAAGATTATTATCTGACTTACAAAGCACATTCATTAGGAATGGATTAGAGAGTAATGTGAAACCAGACCCAAGCTGAATAAAGAAATATTCGTATGTGAGGTTGGAAAACACTGACTGCTCAAATTTTTTGCAGAAATCTTTTCAAAAGAGTCTCATGCTTTTAACTGAAAAGGTATTGGTAAATTGTGATACTGAATGGGAAAGATGATAAATACTTTTCCTTAATCCATGCCATGACGTCCGTAACAGGATGCTACTACTAGTATCAGTATGTCTGTTTGATTGCATTATTAACACAATGTATCATTGTTATGAAGCCACACACCAAAATTAGAAATACTTTGATTGAAACAATTTCAAGTATACAAGATTGATCTAATTGTTTGATCTGTCCTCTCAAACTATGTCAGGATATGTTCACAGAGTCAGAGTGTGCTGTGTCTCTGCTGAACTGTATACACAGGCATAAAACAATGACAATCACATGTATTACACACTCACTGTGAAGGAAAGGGAGGTATGTAGACATTTGCCATTGACATTGTCTAACTTCCAGATTCAATTCCATTTGAAAAGCACATTTATTCCATCTTGTGTAACCAGTTCTTTAGATCTCAAATTTAGCTTATTTAATAAGATCAGTCATATTTAGTCAGGACAATCTCCAATTTCAGGTTTTTCATTATCTCATAAGGAAGTCTGCCTTTATTTCACAGCTTCTCCCACACACCTTCGTGTGACTTACTCAGCAAAAGACATTTGTGGAAAGATGTGCAGATATTCAAAGTGAATAACTTGAGACAAGAAACCTGAATTAATAATACCAATCATTAAGTTTCTTACTATTGTTGAATATTCAGACTTCTAATGAAGCCTAAGTCTAGAAACAGGTACAACAACCAAAACCACAGAGATTTCTTCCTGTTAATGTTCTATTGGGCCAAATGTCTTGGGTAAGCAATTTTTAATGTAATTTATATGCAAATGAGCAAGCAATCTGTGCCTTGATTTCCTGGACTAATAAAGTTTTAACTATATTCATTCTAAATGTCATTAACCTTAGCACCTTTGCAATATTGAAGTATGGTTTTGATGCTTAGCTTCCACAGTCATAAAGCAGCAGATAAATGCATTGCTCAACATTGCAAGAATGCACAGGCTCATATTTCAAAGCCCAGAAAATTCTTACCTTAGCAACAGTTATCAAAACAGTAGATTAAGACAAATTTTGCCAACAGAACACCAGGGCCTTCGCCTTCAGAACAATTATCCTGCTTCCAAAATTTTTAATTCTGTTCCATGAAAAAAGATTTTCTGCACTTTTCATTTTCTTTTCCCCCTAGAGGATTTGTTTTAATGACCCTGTATTTATTGCCTTCTTAAGGCCTTTCACTTAGTGGGAATATGAGACATAGCTCTGTGTTGTAGTCCTCACTAGGAACTCTGTTTTAGCCATTACAGTGCTGTTTACTTGGGTCTTGGAGAAGGTCTGAATCTTAGGACTGTTTCCTTTCCCAGATGTGTCCTCTGGATCACTAGGCTGCAGTTATAAGTTGTTTCTCCTCCTTTTACCACCAGCTTTATTTAACAAATCCATGACTAGTATCAGCTTTTACAAGTGGTAATCATAAGTGCACATCCCTTACCTTAATGCTGTGCTGTGACCTCTTGTCATCCAGACACTTTAAAAAAAAAAAGTATAAACCTCTTCCTGATGCATTGTCCTTATAGCAGATAAACTGTATCATCCTGTACATATGTACCTCCTGATCACTTTATTACTGTGTTTGCATTTAGGTTTCTGGGCAAGGAATGAAGACAAATGAGCCACCCTGATTATTGCTTGAATGGTATTGAAAAATAAAATAAAAATACAAAGCTGCCTTTCAAAAGGATGTTCCAGGTCCTGAACCTGACAACTGGATTTTAGGTAACATGGATTACAGCGATTGACTGCAACAATGAAAATGATTCACTGGCAAATTAAAGATGCTGCAACATTATATTCAGCATTTGGGCTAGTCTGAATGATCACTGAAGTCTTTGAATGCATTTCTAGACCACAATTGAATAAGTAAAACTGGTCGAATTTTATTTTAAGAACACCTCCTCCCCCATCATCAGAGAGGCATCATGTTGTCTAGTTCTTTTTAGAAAGCAGGCGTTTTCACTGAAATATTTGCATTCAGCTCCTAATGTTTTTAAAACATTATTTTTTCAAGTTATTTCCACCCTAAGTTTTGAAAGCAGCAAAACTTTTCATTAGAATATTAAAAATTGTTGTCCTGATTATAATTAAAATCTATTTTTAATTACAAGATCAGAAAACTAATTTTTCAGCCCTTACGACACCTATTTTCAAGGAGGTCATTCCTGAAAATAATTTGGCTGTGTTCCTGATCATTGAAATGCTGAACTCATAAGCTATGAAACAATTACTTGGATTGCAAATTAATAAGAATCTTTTTCCATTATTGTGGTTAATTCTTGAATGCCAGCTGAAAATGAGTTAAATGTGCTGGTAGTGTAGCTGTTACAGACAGTGATAAACTATCTTTCAGCCTTTTGCCTAACACTGTTAAAATTTAAGCAGCTGATTTGGCCAAGACTGTTTAAAGAAATAACATCTTTTTTGTGGGTAAAACACTACTTCATTCCACATGAGTAATGAACTGTTTCAGTGATTGTGAAGAAGAGAGTGCCAGTTAGTATTAAAAATCAATTAGAAGTAGTTTGCAAATCCTTAATATACGACACAGAACCCAAGATTTACAATCTGCTTCCTTTCAAGTGTTAATTTGGATAGATGTTAAGAGGCTTAAGAGATGTTAAAATGCTAATTAATGTGAATAGACGTGATACACACAGGGTCATTCTACAATAATCCCGTCCCAACTATTAATAGTTTATGCAACATCTGGCAAAAAATGGGAGCCTGTTCCCTCCCTCAAGTGTTAATACTGCTGTGTTTTTGTAACTAGACAACAAAGTCCAGGAATAAAAACAACTACTATCTGGGCTGCTGCTTATAGCTAGTTTTCCTGCTAAAACATTGACTTGTAAATCCAAAATAATTCCCTGTAATTACCAGCCTCCCTGATATTTTATCTCAAACAACATTATTCATTTTGTATGACTCAGTTTATGGTGTGCTATGGTTCAATTGTTTACAGTGCACCTTTCCTCTTTTCAGAATACGTTTCTCCAATATTTGACAGACAAAATGCAAAGAAGACTCAGAATATCAATATCTGAATTTACTGTAAGCTTTAATTTGTACCTGGGTCTCACGAAGTTAGATGGAGATGCAGCAGTAGAGAACCCTTGTCTTGCAAAGGTCATGACTTTTACAAATGAAAATCTTAGGTATGAAGAGGATTTGTACCAAAAGGGCAATACTGAGCATGGTTAGTGTATTGGATGTCAGAAATTAGTAACAGGCTCAATCTAGCTATCATAAATGTGAATGGAAAGATTCCACTTTACTTCAGGAGGAGATGTATGAGGCCCATGCTGCTAATTTCATTTTAGCCTTGAGCAATGTTGGCCTGTAAGTTAGCCCTGGGCACTGCAGAGCTCTGTTGTGTAGCTGTAGGAGTTCAGAAACTTGTATGCACACATGCGTATGTATCCATTTTGACACAGACTAATTTATCATTAGTCTCATACAGAAGACAGTTTATCTGTAGACCTTAGAGACCTGACTCCTCTGTTCAGGATTATATCCCTTGGCAGGAAAATTTACTCCCCTTGTCTTCAGCATTTGTAACCTTTGGTCAGAGTTTTACTTCAATTTTTATCTCTGATCAAGTGATTTTTAACTCCTCTTTATCTATGCTTCTGACTTTGTCCACATGTCAATTTTTTGTGATTAGGTAATGAAAGATCAGCTGCCAGTTTTTGTGACAAGGCCAGTGTTCTCTCATATGCATTCTAATATCCTGCATCAAAGCAGACTTTCATTTCTGCACCACAGAAAGATTTCTTCTTCTCCAGAGGTTAAAGCACTCATCCTGGGTAATTGTGGTCTTTGACTTAAGAAAATTCAGGCAAATCATAATGCTTATAGCACTCTAAAGAGGGAGTCAAATGAAGCTAAACTGCTAGGTAAGAGACACACTCTCTGGTTTTCTGTGTTAGAGGAACAGGCAGAAGAATCCTTTTGAATTGAACTCTGAAGGGGCTCCAGAAGGGAAACTAATTTAGCAAACCCAAAATGAATTGAGAATGAGCTAGGCTGGAACATGTCAGCGTCTCTGAAGACTGAATTATGTTTCCAGGCTCATGCAGAAGCAGAAATTGAAGTGTCTAGAAATTTTGTAGCAAACCTGAATGCATCAGGATGACTGCTCAGAGTCACTTCCTCCCTTGTGGTAGGAAGTGTCACATGTCATGTGTCATGCTGACCCCTGTTGGTGTCACAGATGGTGAGTCTGTGTTCTTCAGAAGCAAAGTATCTGTAAACTCAGCGTAACTTGAAGATGTAATGGGTTCTAGATTATGAGAATACAGATTCCTTCTGGGATGATCTAGCAAATGCAGTCCTTCTGCGAGCAAAAGGAATTTTTTTCTGCAATATGTTTCACCTTCTGCATGATTGATTTGATAATTTGAGTTTTTCTGCTCTGCCTCAGTGCAGCTTGGATTGAATTATTTCACCATTTAAAGGGAGGAAGACTTTTTTTTCCCTGGACTCAAGAGAAACTCTGGCTGACTGCTGCTGAAAAGATGCTGTCATTTATACTTACCATACTCTAGTCTTGATGTCTATGCTCCTGCTTAAAGGGAAAAAGAATGAAGTTCCCTTTTTCATATATGTTTTTGCAGTTTGTTATTGGCTCCCTCATTTTTGCAAAGCACAGTGAGGACTCCTAATGAAAAATCAACCTAAACAGGACTGTGAATAAGTCTAGTTACCTGAGATACTGATGAAGTTAGCCTTTTTTTTGGTTAAAACTAAAATGAAAATCTATTCTGGCTGATTCAACAAATGATAAAAGTACATACTCAGGTTTCTAAAATATCCATTGCAGTAGGCAGTGATTACTACTTGCCAACAAAAAGCATTAGTATGTTCAGCTAGGATAAAGGAAGCCTAAATTTGCTACTCATTTTTGCTTAATTATTCATGTGTGTTTTCCTATTGAGCTGGAGTAACCTCAAACCACTGTGTAAAAGACTATGACACCACAGAGCTCTCCATAGCTACTGTTTTGTACAGATTAAAAGTGGTTATTGAAAAGATGTTCTTTCTGTTGTCAGCATGTCTAGTATAATGTGCTTAAACTGGGAATTCAAGAAGACAATACCTTATGTCAAACAGTTTGAAAAAACTTAATCTCAGAAGCCAAATTAATCAATAGATTCCAGGGAAACATACATTTTAATAGCAGAAGACTGGAATTTAGTTTATATATGTATAAATACATGCTTCTTATGCATATAAATACATGCATGCACACATGAACACTTCAAGCAAATGTGATCCTTGAACACATTTTTAAATAAATAAAGATTACATAAAAAGGATCATGACAGAACCATCAAACCAAGGTTATTGGTGTTTAATCCTTAAATTCTGCATTCACTTTGCAAAACTCAACATGACTACCATGCCAGGTAATCAAGCCCTCATTCATTTACCAGAGCCAGAGGCATTGTAAATGTCCATAGTTTATTTGAAGAACCACAGGGAGTTAATCCTAGCTAGAAATAATCCCTCCACTGCTCCAATGTGCTTTACTAATGGGAACCAAGTGCCATTTCACCCATGTGACAATGAAGGTTGATCCTTAGGAGTCAGAAATGTTAGTTTCATGTAAAATGGATAAGGTGTTGTACAGCCTCTTTTTTTCCTTCTTTTTGTGACTCTGTATTTATGACATTGATCAGTTTTGATTGTGCTAGAAGTTATGTTTACTAGTAATGGCAGAGCAGAAACTCCACTGCAGGCTCTGTGTAAAAGAATGTGGTTCGTATCAACTATGAATCCCTTTGTTTTCATCAGCTGTTGTAGTGGCTGAGGCTTGAAAACACACCTCACTATGGGCAGTTACTTGAAAGAATGCTCCTCAGATGTGTCAAGTTTCAAAGCTGAAGTGATCATCAACTATTTTCATCTTCTGACTAGAATTCTAGGAATTAATCTACAGCCTTTCAAGTGCATTGCGCTATATGTGCTGCCTCCTACTGAACAAGCTCGTGACATTTGTCTTGTTTCATTTAGTATTCTCAATACAGTGCAATAGCAGAGAGAAAAGACTCCTTTTAGTGACTTTTATTTGGGAGATACATAGCCTCTTAAGACTGAACTTGGCAGCCTGCATCTAATGTAAAATCACAGAATCTTGGAATCTATTGAATTTAACTATTGCACTGAGAGTAGGTGAAGTCTTTGAAGCTTTGTACTTCACATTGAATCAAGGACGATTCCAAACAGGGAAAATTGATTCGTAGAGGTCCTGTACTTTCTGTTAAAGTAAACCTCTAAACCCTGCTTTTTGTTGGTTTACAAATTACCTGTATTGACATTTATGGGACAGGGGAATCACTCACTTCTTTAAAGTCCAGAATGAAAAAATTAATAGTTTACTTTTAGTGGTAAATGCTGTTTTTAAAAACCATGTAATATATGTATACAAAACCAGAGAAATTCTGCTAGTGCCATTTATTAAATTAATAAGCAAAGCAAACTCAGGGTAAGCTGAACTTCTGCGTGTTCACACACGTGCGTGATAAGGGATAAATTATAATTAACTGTTCAAAATATTTTTTCCCTGCTAACATACTGGTGCAAAAACGAATTTACTTCTAGGACAGGCTGTCACAACTTAAAGTAGTTCTGTCTAAGAAAAAGTCATCATCATCATAGAATGGTTTGGCTTGGAAGAGACCTTAAAGATTGTTTAGATACAACTCCCCTGCATGGGCAGGGACACCTCCCACTAGACGAGGTTGCTCAAAGCCCCATCCAACCTGGCCTTGAACATCTCCAGCGAGTGGGGCATCCACAACTTTCCTGGGCAACCTGTTCCAGTGTCCCACCACCCTCATAGTGAAGAAATTCCTCCTAATGTCTAATCTAAATCTTCCCTCTTCCAGTTTTAGTCCATTACCCCTCATCCTTTTGCTATAAGCCCTAATAAAATGTCCCTCCCCAGCTTAACTGTAGGCCTTTTGAGATACTGGAAGGTCTCTATGAGGTCTCCCCAGAGCCTTCTCTTCACCAGACTAAAGAACACTCTCAGCCTGTCTTACTAGGAGAGGTGCTCCAGCCCATCGATTATCTTAGTGGCCCTCCTCTGGACTTGCTCCAGGAGCTCCCCGTCCTTGTTATGTTGGGGGCTCCAGAACTGGACACAGTATTCCAGGTGGGGCCTCAGAAGAGCAGAGCAGAGAGGGAGAGTCACGTCCTTTGATCTGCTGGCCATGCTTCTTTTAATGCAGCCTAGGACACAGCTGCATTCCAGACTGCAAGCACACATTGCTGGTCTGTGCAGAGCTTCTCATCCACCATCACTCCAATTGCATAAGGAACTGGCTGGATGGTGGCACTCAAAGAGCTGTGATCAATGACTCACTGTCCAGATGGAGACCAGCGACAAGTGGTGCTCCCCAAGGGTCGGTACTTGGACCGGTGCTCTTTAACATCTTTGTCAGTGACATAAACAGTGGCATTGAAGGCACCCTCAGCAAGTTTGCCAACAACACCAAGCTGTGTGGGGAGGTCAACATGCTGGAGGGGAGGGATGCCAGCCAGAGGGACCTTGGCAGGCTTGAGAGGTGGGCTCACGCAAACCAAATGAAGTTCAGCAAGTCCAAGCACAAGGTTCTGCACTTGAGTTGAGGCAATCCCAAGCACAAATAGAGGCTTGGTGGAGAATGGATCGATAACAACCTGGAGTTGTGGATGCTCCCTACTTGGAAGTATTCAAGGCCAGGTTGGATGGGGCACTAAGCATCTTCACCTAGTGGGAGATGTCTCTGCCCATGGCAGGGGGGTTGGATCTAGATGTTCTTAAAGGTCCCTTCCAATCCAAACCATTCTATAATTGTATGATCTTACAAGGTTAAGAGAGCTGTGGGGACTATATATAAGGGGCTATCAAGGCAAGAAGGAGCTACAGACCCAAAGCTCTAATGACCAGATCACAAAATGTGTCTATTTACACACAAAGCAAAGATATAGGTTGACTAAAATACCTAGTATTGATGGCTGAGAGAACATCAATCATTAGGGGTTTTTTTTAATTTCTTCAGTATTCCACTTAACTTTTTTTACCTTTGCCTTCAGGCTTCCAGCTGATATAACTCCAATGCCATCAGTGTAATTATTCTGATTGAGACACTGATTCAGCAATGTACTTAAATATAATGCAAAAAATAAGCAAAGGTTAGACTATGATATGTATTGAGGGAGAATCTGTATTTGTGAATTACAAAGAAAATATTATTGTTATAAGGATTTATGTACATCTTTGTATATTGGATGGACATTAAACTTGCCACCAATAAAGCTGAATTTAGGGATATTTATCCTTTATGGTGTTAAATCTGAGATATTATTCACAGAGTAGTTATATCAGTTCATGATCTGAAAATACGTTGAATTGTATCCGAACTACAGTTAAAACATACAAGATACTTCTCAGCTTCCAGATCCACTGTCCTGTCTCACTGCACTTCGGCATCTTGTTGACATTTTGTAATGCTCATTTTAGGTTTAGATTTTAAAGGGTTTTTTTTTGCAGTTACAACTAAAAAAATGCTATAATCTCATGAGAGATTATTATAAGACTTAGGAGAATGTACAGTGCTTTCATCTATGAGCCTGATAAGAATACTTACTTTTTTACTGTTTCAGAATTTTGAATTCTTAGGTGCAAGTGAGAGATTCCAGTGAAGTTATTGAGAATATGTGTGTGCTTAAAGATGAAGCACTAAATACTTCCCCAAAGAAGTATTCCCCAAAGACATTTCAATGAAAGGAGTCTTGGTTCTGAGATGTGATATATTAATATATAAAAATACTAAAATTTGACACTTATGAGGTTTTTACCTGGTTTGAAAAAAAAGAAATATTACTATTTAGAAATAATAATCAAAGTAATCTGAAATTAGAAATAAGACCACTGCCATTTTTCTGGAACAAGATCTAAAGTATAGGTAAAACACCTCTCCAAAACATAACATGCTACAAATGTGTCATGTCCTTTTCTGAACTACAGATGTTAAATTCAATGCTCTTATTCTTTTTCTTTCAATTTGCATAAATATTCACACATCTAGATATTTACACACACATACACTCACAATGTCACTTAAAAAGCCCAGAAAAGACCGTTATTAAATGCGGCCAGATAATATCTCTGCTCACACTTCTGCAATATACTTACGTTACATTTCTATACTTCAAGTGTAGATTCTGTCCCTTTTTAAATAGCATGCTCTATAACTTTACTAAAAACTAACAACATTGACACAGCTTGAAGTACATATCAATATCAAGAACATCTCATATACTGTTTACAAGATAAAGTATCATCATTAAGAGGTGGGAGGCCTGCATAGGAGTTGACTGATTAAAGACAAAAGACAGAACAGTTCTAAGACATAATTGCTTTCAATTAACTTATCAAAATGAGAAGTCAACAGAGGTAGCCATTTAATGGAAATGATCAGTACCTTAGAGATTAGCCTTAATTAAATGTTTTTTATTCAATATTTTGTCCTAGGGTGCAGGAGGAAAAAGATATTTCTTCTTAGTCAACTTCAAATGATTTCCAGGTATCTAATCTGTAGTAACAGAATTTTTAAATTTGTGATTATGATATGGCCTTGGCCTTTTGCCATTACCTTTGTTTTTTCAGACACGATAAATACTTGCCATTCACATTAATACAATATTTCAGAAAAGGAAAACAAAAATAGAAACATCCAACTTTCTGAAGTGTTTCATAGCATAATCTCTTGATGAAACAATAAAACATATTAACAGCCATTTGATCAGATTAGAAACAGTTTACTAGTGCAGTTGCTGTGATGAACACTCAGGACACTTATCCAAGACAGTCCTTAGCTGATGCTTTGTGGGAGCGCTAAAAGCCTGACGAAAAAAAATAAATAAATAGCAGGTTCCATCTGTAGCAAGGCAGTTCCTAAGGGAGTTATTGTAACAGTTTATGTTGTCACCTTACACTCCTATTTTTAAAGCTACTCAGGGCAGAGTGGAAGCAGATTCTTCTTGCTTAAAAGCAACTTAATTTCAAGAGCAAATCAAAGTTAAGTTATTTATTCTCCTGTCCTTTCTCATTTAATGCAGTATGACTGTTTCCAGCGAAGCGTCAGAATGGAGACATATAAATGTCCAATGTAGAAACAAATAAAATAAAAACTAAGGTGATAAGTTGATCTTTTCCTCTGAAACTGTAGAGTGACATATGCATAATTCACTAACAATTTCCAAAGTGAAGACTTTCACACAGTACAACTTAGCTGCTAAATGGGAACAAAACAGGCACTGTCAGGGTGTTCTTAAAATGCTGCTGTGTTTTCAACGTGACTGTTAATACAGAAATAAGTAGCTCAAATTTTGTCTTGTTTCTTTTTCTTCCTAGAAAAAAAGGAATTTGCTTTCTCTGAATACAGGCTCTGAATACAGCTCTCTCTTGCTATCAGAAGGCAAAACAACAGCCTTTGTTACCAACCTACTTTCTAGGAAGATACCTTTTGCTATACAACAGTAATATGTGCCATGTTAAGAAGACTGTTATGTTTAAATAATTTAATAGTTATCCACCTGTGACATTAATATTCCTTGGTATGGTGTAATGCAGTAATGAAAACCTAACAAAAAACTTTATTTGACAAAAAACTGTAATGTGTTAATGGCATAATTCAATGTAGATATTAAAGGATGCTGGAAGTCAACACTAGGTAAGGCACCAGGTTGTGTTTAGGTTAGAAATATAATTCATTGTTTTATTGAGAGATTATCAATTAAAATTACAGATCTAATCTTTGCAACTGCAACTACACATGGCTGTTATTCAACACTTATTCAACACTTCTTCAACATTTTTCTTCCAGTTCCTCATTTTGTTTCCATATTTACCATCACTTTAACAATTTTATTACATGTCAAGGTTAGGTATTTTAGTTTTGTTGTCCTCAATCTATGAAAGATCTGAATTATGACCATATACTCTTTGTACAAATTGACCTATTCCCAGCAGTATGTATCTATCCCCTAATATTATTGAACATCAAGATCTACTGGATTTATTTTGTTTCTTGTTGACCAGGGACTCAAAGGACTCCTCTATAACTTGTTATTCTAATACAACATTAGGGATGAGCCTATTCTATGACTTTTACCATCATATGAATGAGGCCTAGATTTCTTGTATGCAAAAATATTTCTCACATCATCTTTATCATCTGAATTCTGAAAATGCTGGATGTCTCTAACACCATCCGTGCTGTCATTCAGGCCTTTAATTGACTTGTTTTTTACCTGAACTTTGCCTTTGACATATGCATCTGAGTGATCGTTAGTTTTGCTCTACCTGACAAAATATTCCAAGATGCAAATTTTCTTATTTATGCAAACACTTTTTACTCTGAGTATTAGAACAATTTTTAAGTGTTTCTCGTATCACACACTTTCTTGGCCTTACTTGTCTTTATAAAGATTTTTGATAACATGTTGAAAAGCTTGCTCATCTTCATGAGGAACCTGTTGCACATTCATTTCTCTCCTCTGTCAGCACACATTCCTCTTGAAACTGTATTTCCCATGACAGCTTTAGCAGATGTGTCTAGCTTCACTCTCTATTCAGTCGTGATTGAATTTTACCTGAATATTGCCGACAGTTAGAAACTCCTAGTGTAATTTTTCTTCCACACTGTGTGCCCGTTGCACCCCAAATAGCAGCCCAAAGCTGCAGTATTCTTCAGGACTGACATGTACCACATCAGTCCTTGCCAAGTGCCAGATGTGCTTGCCCTGTCACTTGCCTTGCCTTACTATAAACCTGACACTAATAATTTGCATCTAAAGCTGGCTGAAAAGACAATAATGTATTTTTCCATTAATGACTGTTACAACCCATGGGCCTAAAGAAAGGAGAGGAGTTATAGCTTTGTTTAAATTTTCTCCTATTCAGTTTAGTCCTTTAGTTCTGTCCCTCTCTTTTTTTTAGATAAACTAATGGATAATGATAAAAAATCACCCCACTGTACACTTGTCCTTGGAGAGAAGCCATTTTAAAGACAGGAGAAGTACTGAAAAATTTCTATATATCCAGATATTTTTATTAACACATCACTGTCCTGGTTGCATTGTTTTACTATATTTATCAAATGGTCTTCACAAGTTCCTGTTTCTTTGAATCAACTGAAAAAGAAATCACAGCTGGAGAAACTGGTTTCCTTTCTAGCAGGAGGCATTAGGCAGGTGCGTACCACTGGGGCTATCTGAAAGGAGTTCACTTTCTGGCATCTTTGCACTTCTTAATGGACCTAGGTTCTCTGCCCTCTTTGTCTTTGTCGTGAAACACAGGCAGTGGTGCAAAGTGGAAATATTCATCACTGAAACATATGCAAGGGCAAAGGATCTGCTCAAGTTTCTTTAGAAAAACTTGGGTGCAACAGGTGGTGCCAGGCCTGCTTCAGTCAGGTCCATGCTATCCAAAGGGGTAGTGAACCAGACTCTCCAGCACATACAGGTTCCTCTGCCATAAGGAGTTGCTAGTGTAAGCTAAAGCACACACTATCAGATAGATGCTATGCATGACTGGAACAGTGATGATACAGATGTTTTGAGGAGAAAAGTCAAGTCCTGTTGTCATGCTATAAATACTTTGGCCCTGCAAGATACACTATTATACCTAAAAACATGACTTAAAATCCTTTATTGTTACTGGAAAGACTCTCCAAATCTTCAGTATATTCCACTCCTTGTATTTCTTAAAAGTTCAGACATGCATTTGACCCCAAAAATCTTTCTCAAATTGAAGCTAATAGTTGAGCTGAAGACAGTGCATTCCCCATAATTCAAAAGGCACTGTGAATCGTCTCTTCTCCTGTCCTCCAGCTTTTTCTGAACATGTAAATGTTAAAGGTCATAACTTGTTTTGTGAACTTAATACATAAAGCATTTTCTGATGCTTACTTTGTGAAATACAGAACTCCTAAATTATATACATCACTATTTCATAGCTATTTAAATGGTAATTGGCAATGTATAACGCATGAAAAATCAGTTTACTGAGCTGAAATCTAGTTTTCAGTATGGTTCTGACGTATTTTATTATTAAAATTATTTTTAAATGCCCTTTGTGTATTTTTGCAACAGTGTTTTGTTTTGTTTTGTTTTGTTTTGTTGGTTTTTTTTCACAGAGGCAATCTGAGCTCTGCATTGCAATGGAAGCTATGCCTTTCTGTTATCCTGCATGTTTTTTCCTCCTTGACCTCATCTTTCCTCATGGTGGCACTTAATCCAGAACAACAAAGACACAGACCAAAATTTAGGCACTGCATAACAAAGATTGTTGCTTTACCACAGGTCTTTCCTTTCCACTTGTATTCAGTTGAATACAGATCTACATAATGCCTGACTTTGACAAGAATCTCTTAGCTTATGAACATTGAATGCAGTGCATGGATAATTGATTTTTTTTCTGTGTTACTATTTGAAAGGTGGAGTGTACTTACACAGGTATAATCCCAAGCTTCTGCAATGTTTTTTTCATATTTTAAAATTATTCAAACTGATATAAATGAAGTAAGTGCCAAATATTCTTGGTATCTTTCTGCAGTTTAGAAGTATATGTTGTCAAGTAAATTAACCAGTTTGGTTTTCCAGGCTTGTGTCTTAACATGAAAATGAACATGATCGAGATCTTTTCTGGAGAGATATATACCAGTAAGGAAAAGGAACCTGAGAAATCTATGTGGATTAAAGGAAATTGCTTCTTAGTCTTTTTGTTATGCTTCAGTCTCCACTGAATGAAAGAAGAAGTGTTAGAATGTTGAATGGTGAGAGGAAAATGTATTTCTGCGTCTTTCATTTCTACCACTCACTGTCCTGGAGAAAAAACTCAGTTGCCCCTTGTACAACTGCCCTTCTGAGTATGAAGATCTCTTAAGTTGTGGAGCAACCTTACTGCCCTTGATCTGGAAAACATTTTGAATCACATTTTTGGCCAGCTCCAAGATTCCAGACTCAGAACAGAATTCTCTGGAAGCAGCATGTGTAAGATTTCTAGTGCTTTTATTTATGTATTTATTTGTATTTTCTTCCCACTCTCCTCAGAGCCTGTCTTAAGTTACTAAGGAGTAGGAATTGAATAAAAAGTTTGCAATCCTGGTAAAAGCTGTGGGATTTTCATCAAGCTGATATATTGGGTCCTCAGGCACTGAATCTTTGTATGCTTGCCTAGATCAGTAAGCAGTTCCTCTGGCTACATTCCCAGGCATAAGCTTTGTTTTTCTGATCCATTTATGAAAATGAGACTCTAGAGCTGACTCCTTGGGCCTTTGTGGAGCAGATTAATTCACTTTCCCCAGGTCACTTTAGTTAACGTTTGTGTAGATTCTCTTAATGATTTCAGCCACAAGGATATTCTGGATTCATAGTTTAGGAGCAGGTTCACGACTTAAAAATAATCCTGAAATATAATTGCTTTCCTTGCTATACCTTTACAGAGAACTGTAACAGACTTTACATCCAACTCGTTGGCTGGACTTGTATCACTAAATAAATTTATTCTTCTCTGTTCTGAGCCCAAGTGACATAAACTGGCACATATCCACAGTACATGCAATTAAACTCTTAGTCATGGCATTGTGTGCTGCCCTAAGATAAACATAGTTTTTGTGAGCAGTTTTTTTCAGTCTAGAGTATGTACACCAATGTGAGGACAATGTTTCAGCTTAGCAGTGTCGAAACAAAAGGAAGGATATGCAGTGATGTCCTAAGATAACTGGGATACTGTTTGAAGACACTATAGACCAAAGGGAGACAAACCTGGTGCACACTTGTCCACAGTGCCTAATAAAAATTTCCAACTTACACATTGGCCCATACTGGTGCACCCTCTTCTGTGAGTCACATCCAGGCAATGTCCTGCTGAGACCTAGTTTGTTTCAATCAAACTTTTGCTCTGGAAATGTGTTAGTAATTAAGCTGTAAGGATGATCTCCACAGCACCCAGCTTGCTCCTATTTTAAATGTGGGCATTGAGTCTGTCACCTGTCTCAGTATTGCAGCAGCTGGCTCCCCAAGCATCTGTGCATGTGTGACACTGTTCTTCCTGGATCCTGGCCTTCAAGGTGCCTCCCTGATAGTAAGTTATGGCCACTGCATTCTCGGAGGTAGAGTGGAGTTGCCTTATGTGGAAACCAGAGCGCAAAGAGAGAAGTCAAGGTGCTAGACCCTCTCCCTGCCATGGAAGCAGACACAGCCTGGATACGCCCCTAGAACCAACAACTCAAAATCAAATCCAAGCCCAGAAGTGCAGACGCTGTCACAGTTAATCAGGATGAACTAATGTAGGCTTCTTTCTTGCCCAAAGCTTCCTGTCTGTCAGCAGCCCCTTGGGTTTATGTTCTGTTATGCACATTTCTTTGTTTTTCTTATGTGCATTTTCTAGTGCCATTTCCTTTCCCTGTAGAGAAACCACAGGAACAGCATCTCCTAGATTAAGCTGACTCATTACTCAAAGGTATTTCTATGGAACAATGTTGCATTATTCTATGTCTGAAGGATAAATGACTCACCTGTGACACACAGACTGACTACTTTCTGAGATCTTGTGTGTTGCAGACTATTTATAGCATCAGCAAGTCTCTGTAAGCTGGTAATAGATGGGTTATACAAAGGATTCAAGGTTCAAAAATAATGAAAAATATTTCTCCACAGGTTGTGTTGCATGCTTAGTACAAATGTCACAATGTACTACAGAAATTTTACCAAGCTAAGTCACTTATTTATTTATTTATTTGTTTTTAATAAAATGCAAAGTTAAAATACTGAAACTTTTAAATCCATTCCTGTGCCTGTGTATCAATTTAATTCATGTTTGTCACTATCATTGTTTTGTTTATCAGAACAGCATATGAGCACGGTTCAGTGTTTCTCCCTATCTGTGAAGTCACCAGCTCTTACACCACTGGCATATGACTTCTCTCAGGGGCTCAGGGACACATTCTTGTGGGAAACTTCTTCTTGACATGACATCGCATCACTAATTTCAGATGAGCTGACATAATTGCTCAACTACCCGTGAATACTTCTTTAAGAAAATACACTTTTCTGCAGGGGTAATTTATGAAATTGTTGAACACTTTAAACTTATCAATTTCTCCATCACTAAATTGCACCAAAGTCAGTTTAATGTAACTTCTGACTGTACAACTGCTGCACAGGGACTTACACAGAAACAACATTTTGTCTTTTCTCAGCACAAGGTGTGCTGTTGTTGTACAACTTCCTCTCCAGACCAGGATATGTCTTGGTTGCCTTGGGAATTTTTTCATATGAATAAATTTTTTGATTGACTGAGCACACTTTTTGCTTCCTAAGCTCCAGGATGACTGTATTTCTGTGCTAACATAACCCTCTGTTATATCTCTCTAAAGATAAAAATTATACTAATGTAATATGAGAAAACATAAAGATATTAAAGTGGTCCTTATAATGTTTATTGATGACTTGCAAAAAATACTTTCCTGAGTTCTGTAGTTTTTTTTCCTTATTAGACAGAAGGAAATTTCCTTCAGCAATAATTATCCATAAAACGCTCTTTTTTCTACCATGAAAAAGAAAAGCAGCAACAACTGTAGCAGTCTGTATATGGAAAAATATATTTCAGAGCTTGTGGTTTTCTATTTTTCAGAGAAAAAAACAAAACAAAAACAAACAAACAAAAAAAGGACTGGTGTTAAAGCCATTTGAAAAACAGCAACTCCTTCACTTATTTGAAGATAGCAACTTCCAAAGCTGAAGAGCTTTTGGAGTGTAAACAGATTATCTACATTTTAGACTTCTAATTCATGTATGCTGGACTACATTTTTAGCTGCCATATTTGAGTTAGACAATAATCTTGTCCTGTAAAAGTCATAGAATTTGGTTGGTTGGAAGATACAGGAGCAAATAATTACCAAAAGAAGCTGGTGACAGGTACCTTAGGGGCAATGATCCTAGTTACAAACAGAACACGTTGCAGAGCCTTTTCGATAGCAGGTGCTTCAGCATTAGACGGAGCTAGGCACTGTGAACTTCTCCTGCTCATACATTAACATTGCTTTTGCACATTCAGGGGGAGATAAGAACAGAGGCTTTCTCTGTGTGAATCCCTTCCTTTTTTTTTTGGCAAAGCTGTGGGTCATACCCTTGCATAGTAAATACAATAAATATCATTAATGTTTCAGTGACTGTCAAGGCCAGATGCAGTTGTACAATCATTGCTCCACCAACTGAAGGGACAGCACTGCACCCTTGGTTCTCTCCTTTGCTAATTCAAAGGCATATTATCTATTTAAGAGCATTTTTTGGTAAGGCAGTCTAATAGCCATAACAATGCAATAACTAATTGTAAATGGGAGTTTTATGTGTAAACTCTTGTTTTATTCTGTTTTCTGTATCATTATTCTACTATTTAGTGGCCTTCTACAGTGGAATCACACCATCGATGGACAAAGGCAGCGCAACTGATGTCATCTACCTGAACCTGTGTAAATCTTTCAACACTGTCATGCACAACATTTTGGTATCGAAACTGGAACGGTACAGTTTTGATGGGTGTACCACTCATTGGGTAAGGAACTGGCTGGATGGTTGCACTCAAAGACGGGTGCTCAATGGCTTGATGTCCAGATGGAGACCAGTGACGAGTGGTGCTCCCCAAGGGTTGGTACTTGGCCTGGTGCTGCTTAACATCTTTGTTGGTGACACGAACAGTGGCATTGAGTGCAGCCTCAGCAAGTTTGCCGATGACACCAAACTGTGTGGTGACAACAACTGTGAGGTTGACATACTGGAGGGAAGTGATGCCATCCAGAGGGACTTTGACAGGCTTGAGAGGTGGACTCATACCAATTACATGAAGTTCAACAAGGCCAAGTGCAAGATCTGCACCTGAGCTGGAGCAATCCCAAGTACAAATACAGGGTGGGTGAAGAGTGGATCAATAACAGCTTGGAGGAGAAGGACTTGGGGGTGATGGTGGATGAGAAGCTCTACACAGACCAGCAATGTGTGCTTGCAGCCCAGAAAATAACTGTGTTCTAGGCTGCATCAAAAGAAGCGTGGCCAGCAGGTCAAAGGAGGTGACTCTTCCCTTCTACTCTGCTCTTGTGAGACTCCACCTGGAGTACTGTATCTAGTTCTGGAGCCCCCAACATAACAAGGACGGGGAGCTCCTGAACCAAGTCCAGGGAAGGGCCACGAAGATAGTCAGCAGGCTGGAGCACCTCTCCTATGAAGACAGGCTGAGAGAGTTGGGGTTGTTCAGCCTGGTGAAGAGAAGGTTCAAGGGAGACCTCATAGTGGCCTTCTAATACCTGAAGAATGCCTACAGGAAAGTTGTGGAGGGACATTTTAGGGCATGTAGTGAGAGGAAAAGAGGTAATGGATTAAAACTGGAAGAGAGGAGATTTAGGTTAGACATTAAGAAATTCTTTACTGTGAGGGTGGTGAAACACTGGCACAGGTTGCCCAGGGAAACTGTGGATGCTCCACTCCCTGGCAGTGTTCAAGGCCAGGTTGGATGGGGCTTTGAGCAACCTGATTTAGTGGGATATATTCCTGCCCATGTAGGGGGGATGAATCTAGATGATCTTTATGGTCCTTTACAGCCCAAACCATCCTGTGATTCTGTGATTCTATTGTCTTTTACATGGAAGAATTAATTCCATATGTCTAAAATTCTACCTGATGCTTCCAGTATTCTTCACATGCTTCCACGCTGTTTCCTCAAATTTACCATATAATTGTTGTTTTTTCTCTTTGCTCATATTTTCATGATTGCAAATATTTGTTATGAGTATTTATTTTCGTTGATTTTCAAATTTAAACCAAGTTGGGTAGGTGAAACTAGTGATAGGGCTTCACTTATTTTTCACTACTATGTAGACACCAAATGCCGGCGGAAGCAAGCAGTCCAGAATCAATGTGACTGATAAAGCAAGCTTCGATTTATTGAATACACAGTGTTACTTTTATACCCTTTTCCGAACCTACATGTAGTGAATTCATTGGATAGTAACTACTTGTAGTGAATTCATTGGATAGTAACTACTTCTAGTGATTTCACTGGATGGTAACTACTTGCAGTGATTTTACTGGATAGTAACATACACACTGAGATCCAGGGTTCTTCCTTGTTTTCTATTATTCTACTTCTCTACCTTGTCCTTGAGTTAGTTTAAGCTAGCAGAGAGATTGTTTATACTTGTGTTAGGCTAAAAAAGAGATTGCTTGTACAGCTGCTATTTGTGTTACACTCTCAAGGCCTCTCAAGGAGATAGCAAGGGCCCATGGCCCTGCTGCTCAAGCCATTCTTCAACAACCAAATTGGGAGAAGACTGAGGAAAGTTTGGAAAAACTGGAAGCACTAAGCCTAGAGAAGAAAAAGATGAAGGAGATCTAATCACAGTCTTCCAATACCTGATAAGTAGCTAGAGAGAAGGAGGAGATACTTCCTTCACAAGGATCATGGGGACAAGAGGCTGTGGCCACAGTAAGAAGTTCTGTCTGGATACATGAAATAAATTGTTTGTGGTGAATATAATTAAATATGTGAATAAATTACTCAGGGAACAGGTGGGATCACTTGTTCCGTCATTAAACTTTGGCATCCTTCACTGGAAATATTTGTACTTGGCTGTCCAGGGTCACAGATAACCTGATCTAAGACCCTGTTTTCAATCAAAAAGTAGACAAGGCACTCTCCATGTGTCCCCACTGTCCTGAGCTGTTCTGTGATTCCAGGGCTCAAAGTAAATCTCTGACATAGAACAGGAGGGTTCAAGAATCCTCGTGGGCCTTTAATCTATCAGAGGAGATATCAGATAATCAGGATTAATGAATTTCTAAAATGCTTAGAAACTTTAGCAATCTGAATCACATAGGCTTTGCTTGAGGCAGCAGTCCTGGAAAAAAAAAAAAAAAAAAGCTATGTTTATTGGCAGCACAGTTTAAATGTAATTTTCTCTTGTCACATTTAAATAAAATAATTGCTTGCATATTCCATGGTTACAAAAAGTTCAGTAACATTCTTGGCTCATTTGTTTGACTCTGTACTAATTCTTTGGCAATGACGACAGGACCATCTCCCAAATTTGTACAGTACGTAAAGCACTGTTCCATCCAACAGAAAATATATCAAGGGAGTATCATTACTTGGATTATAATTCTTTGTCTATATCACAATCATTGAATGAGAATAACTGCATTAGAGTTTGAGGCCCCAGTTATTCTGGATGTGGCTGATTCCTTGCTCAATTTAATCAGCTCTGTGTAAGTCTAAATCTGGTGCATTTTAAATCTGTGTAATTTAAATCTAGCATTTTCAGAGGGGCAATATATGTAATTTTGGGGAAAATAAGAAAAAAAAAGAAGTTTAAGTTGAAAAATTATATCAAAATCTCTTATATTTTGCAAGGCTCTCTTCCCATTCGTGTTTTGCATTGTTATTATTTTCGAAAGGAGCTTTGGTTTTCCATGTCAATATTTTCTTACAGGTTTTTTTTCTCTTTTTACCATCTATTCTACTTCTCACTTTTTATTTCAAGTGAAAAAAAAGTGGAAAAAAGAAACAACACAAAAGCCAAAAACCCATAAACATTAAAAGTGTGGAAACTCATCTTTTTTTCCCAGCTTTTTTGTTTGAGGAAAAAACTTTAAAGAAGCGCAAATAAGAAAAAACGGAACGGGAAGGGATCTGGCCTGGCTAATGACACTGTCAACGACCTCAATACTGACATAGAGTCCACACCTAGAAATTTGCAGATGACACCAAAGTGGAGGGGGCAGGAGGAGCAGTGGATATGCTCCAGGGCAGTGCTGCTGTTCAGAGAAAACTGAGTTCAACAAGCCCTACTCATGCGAAGGAAGAGCCCCCTGGCAGCTACAAACTATGGGATGAGGGGCTGGGGAGCAGCTCTGTGGAAAATGCTCTGGAGTCCTGTTGGGAACAAAGCAGGACACGAACTAGCAGTGTGCCCTGGCAGCACCCACCAGCATTCTGGATGCATCAGCAACAGCTCTGTCCACAGATTGAGGGAAAGGACTACCCTGCTTTAGACCCCACCTGGACTGCTGCCTCTAGTTGAGGCTCCCAGTAGAGAAGAGATATGGACAAACCAACCTAAGTCCAGAGGAACCTTCAGGATGAATAGAGTGGGAACAGTGGCCCTGTGAGAAGGTGCCAGGGAAGCCAGGCTTGCTGCAGGGCCCCAACTCACCCGTACTCTGAGAGTAGGCTGCTGAGACCAAAGACCCCAACTTTTCTCAGGAGGAAGGGGGACAGTGGGCAGGAGTCACAGGAGGTTGAAGCTGGTCCAAGTGGTCAAGAATTGATGCAGGTGGTCCAGGGAGGTTGTCCTGTTACCATCTTTGGAGGTCTTTTTAAAAAAAAGCCCTGAGCAGCCAAGTCTGATCATCATACAAAGATGCTTTGAACATGAACTAGAGACTTCCTGAGGTCTCTTTCCATCTGAGGTATTCTGTATTTTATAATATACAAAAAACCCCGCAACAGATTAAAAGTGAAAAAAGAGAAAGAGCAGTGAGTTTAAAAAATACATGCGCATATGCCCCCCCCCCCAATTTAATTTCTGCATTAAAGAATTGAAAAGGAAGAAAAAAAGAAAAAAAAAAAAAGCTTTATATTCTAATAAAAATGAAGCAAAAGTTTCCATCACAAGATTGTGTTTCAAGTTAAAACAACTCCTGGAGAAAAAAAAAAAATAAATAATTTCTGTTCCGTTCCAGTTTCTAAGTGTTTTCTAAAACATTTGAAAATCTTACTTGCTAACTTGCAGTTAGACGAATCATACACAGTGAGTTGATCATGAATAATCTGGCATAGGATCAGACCCTTACAAGTTGGTGCCTCTGTGTGTTCTGCCTGTGGACCAGATTCTGTTTCCTAAAGCTGCAAGTGGCTTCTTTAAGCATTTTTACTGCAAGACAGGCATTTACACCAAATGGAATACTGTACTTCTGAATGTTTTGCAAGCAGTTGTATTTGTAAATTCCAGCGAGTTAAACATTTTCAGTGAAGTTGAACCAGCCCCAGATCTCCAAACTGAACATGCTGAATCTCTGAATGAAGAGAGATGGCTGTTTTTTCGTCCTGTTGTGTGTTTGTTTGACTGCTAACATTCAGCTGACCAGTGGAAATCAATAATATTAAAGACTATTTAATTTATTTCATAGATTTTTCACAGCTGGAAAACATTAGAAAAAAATTGAATAAAGGATGAAGAAAATGTTCTCATTTTTGAGTGAAACCATTCAGCTTATTCACTGTAGAGTGCATCAGGCATTGGAAAGTTAGACAGATGGCATTGAAATGGTATCTTGATGTTTATTTCTCATAACTTTTTTTCAGATATTTCACGTTATATATATATATATATATTTAATGGAGTATGTTTTTTATGAAAACCTCCCCTACTGAGTCATTTCCAAACAAATTATTTCATTTTTATCAGAAAAGTGTGGTGCTCCTAAGACAATTACCAGAATATGTGATACTGCTTTCAGTTTATGCAGGGATTTCACACAGACTTCTACAGACATAAGAGCTCCTTTTTCTCTTCTTTCATATGAAAATGTCTTCCAAGCATATCTACTATTTTATGTCATTTGCAAATAAGACTCTTCTAAAATCACAACATACAGTCAAAGGCAGGGAAAATGGAAAAATTAATTTCCCAGTGGAATTCTTCAGATGAATGATTTCATATTATTACAATTTATTATACAAAGACATAGCATAAAATTTCACAGGATTAGGTGAAATGACACAAGATTTCATTCAGTAGGGGCCAATTCAGATTGACTGAAAGGTGCCCTGAGACTTCTTGCAATCTCATGTGTACTCTTATAAGTCCTATCGATTGCACTTTCACTCTGCAAAAATCTATAAAAAATATTGAAAGTAAATATCTAATTTTTTGTAACCACAAAATTTAAACCCATTTTCCATTTCTGTCATTTTAGTTAGGGAGAAACTTCTGTGAATGCATAAAATACAATATTGGTACCTTTTAACATCACCTGCCTCATACTGTGCCTGTAGGTAAACATGTATCTTTGCCAAAATCTGATAGATTGTTACTTTTTGATTCACAACTCAGTATCTCCCATGAAAAAGTCTAAAAAATATTTAGTGAGAAAGTAATATAAAATTTTCTTATATGTGCCTTTTTTTTTTTTTTTTAATCCATCACTTTTTGACACTGTAAGCAGGAATAATATGATGTAAATTAATATTTGTTTGTGCCATTAACAACATCTTTTTTCAGTCTTCAAGTTTTGCAGGTTTTCCTTTGGCCAGTAGCAATTCTTTTAATGCTTTCTGATAGTCACATGTAAAACCCTCTCATTTCACAGAGTCTAAATCAAACTAGGATCAAAGCAGTGCATTGATTTCTTAAGAACATGTAAAAAACTGTCAATCAGTGAACTCTACATTCAGGACTGATACCAGTTATAGAGTAGATAATTTGCAGTATTAGACACTAGCAAAATAATTATTGACAAACAAAACAACAGCAACAATAATAATTTCCTAAACATTCTTCTATAACTAATCTCGAAAAGGTCCTATCACATGCATTCACACACAAAGACACACACACGCTTGTGTTCACAGTTCGCTGCTCCCAGGATGAGTGGCTTACCAGCAACCTACCACCCTCCATGGCACGTGGGCTGCTCTGCTTTCATTTCTCTGCTGTGTGAGACGTGGAAGCCCCAGCTCTGCCATGCCCTACAACCAGCAAACACACACACACACTGATGGGAAAGGATCCCATGAGGTTACTTACACACATTCGTGGTGGGTCCCCACTTGTCCCTACCCCACAGAAAGCTGCCACTTGCCAGTTCAAGACCCTCACAGCATTGAGCAAGAAGGCCTCTCCCTCTGGCTTGAACAGGTGCTGAGATGCCACAGGGAAACTTCTGGCAGTGCCAAATCAGGTTCCATTCCTGTCATCTGGACTGAAAGGTCTCTGCCTCCTGTTATCAATGTTCATGCTTCTTTTATACTATTCCTGGTGACTCCTTCTTGTATCAAAAGAATTTTTAATTCCCCCATTACTATTTAATCCAGCTGACAGGATGAGCTGCAGGTGAATATTCCAAAAAACAGGTGACTGTATCTAGTATGTACACACGCACACACACACACACACATTCCCACTGATCACATTCACATTCTCACCAGCACAGGTCATTTGCCAAAGGTGGAATATGCAGGTTCCCCTCCCACTGCTCACCACAGGACCAATGTACCGCTTCTCACTCTGTGCTGAGGTTATCACGTTGGGCACTTGTGGCATTTGGCTTTAACCCAGCTCCCCACAGCTTATATACCGAGCATGATGTCATACAGTATGGAATATCCCTTCGGCTGTTTCTGGTCAGCTGTCGTCACGACCCGATGCCAGGGGGGCTCCCGGCTGCCAGGTGCTTCCGTGACTTCCCCCCAGCGTGGAGGGGCTGTTGGGTCAGACCGAGGGTCACACGTGGCGCTGCCTCTCCCAGAGGAGCGGCCGCGGCGGGACCGTGTCTTAGAGGGGGAGTTCGAATGCAGCCCCACCGCGCCCACACGTTGCTGCTGGGAACGGTGTTTGCCTCACGAATTAACCGGTTTGTTGAGGGTTAACACAAACTGAAGGGTGATGTTTAGGGAAAAGGTAAAAACGGCAAATGGCTACCGGGGCTGTGTATCAGGGAAGCACTGCGTCCTTTAGGGAAGTGATGCAAGAAGTGCTGCGCCCTTAAGGCGTCCTCTCCGAGAGAGGGTTGTGGATCAAAGGAGAGGGAGGGAGGAGTTGAGCCCGGCAGGAAAGTTAGACTGTGTGTGTGTGTCCTGGGATGAGGGTCCTTTTCCAGCTGGCAGGGCTCGGCAGCAGGTCCGTAGGGGCTTCCCGGTACCAGGGGCACCCCCGGCAGCACCAGGCAGGCGGGCCGGGCGGGCTCCAGTCCCGGGGCAGAGCGGCAGGTCCTGAAGTCCGTGGTTTGGGGGGGCAGCCTCTCGCGGCTCGGGCAGTGCTGGCAGCGGGTTGGTTTCCCCGGCAACCGGCAGCAAAACGGGGGCGGCTCCGGCCCCGAGGGCTGCGGGAAGGACCCGGTGCTCCAGGGATCAGAACCCCAGCACGCTCCCATTAAGGGTCAGGCTCGACCCCCGGGGCAGGCGGGCGGGCCCGGCAGGCTCCCAGCGCCAGGCTCCGCAGCAGGGGGGTGTCCCACGCAGGAACGTCCGGGCAGGCCTGGGTCCCACCTGCTGCACTCGCTGCCTTTTATACCCCAGTGACCCCCCGTCCAGTCGGTGTCACTGTCCGGAGCCAACTGGCATCCATGAGCCCCAAGTTAGGGCAGTAACCAGTAGGACGATGCATAACTTGTTGCCCGTCCTTCCTGCCTTGTATCATACCTGCTGTTTTGCTTTCATTTGTCCTTGAGCAGCAGGCCTGTTTTAGTCTGTTAGCTGGGAATAATCAGCAGAAGGCCTTTGCCTTCTTAAAAGGTGTTTTGTTTAGACTTATGTGGGGAGGAAGAAGCGTTTCCCACAGCTGTCCTGGCTATGTTCCCTCACAGCTTGTGCACCTCCTCACTGTGCAGAGCATGAGAAGCTGAAAATTCCTTGACTTAGTATGAGCACTACTTAGCACAACTAAAACATCAGTGTGCTATCAATATTATTCTCGTACTAAATCCAAGACACAGCACTAAACCAGCTATTAGGAAGAAAATTTATTCTATCCCAACTAAAACCAAGACAACTTTGAAGAAAATCTGGGGAAAACACATTTAATTACTGGCTGTCCCGTTAGTTTTACCATGTAGCCAAATTATTATTATTGCTATTGGATTATTGCTATTTAAATAAATCATGCAAGTGATTCAAGATATGTACCTGACTTGCCACTCTTCTGTGTTCAGAACAAACATACCCAGAGCAGTTTCCCTGCAGAAGGAAATATCCTGCAGCTGCAGGTTGGAGTAATTTATACTGCCTGGTGGGCTTTTCAGGTTGCTTCTATGATAAGCACATAAATCTGTTCATCTGTCCATATAATTTTGTTTCTGATCCTAGTGATAACACTGGCATCACATTCAACTCAGTTCTGAAAATCCTTGTGGGTATCTCCATATCAAGAATTGATCAGTGAAGCAGATATCACATTTGACTGAAGGCATAGGTTTTTAAAAGACTTCTTCAGGTCTTCAATGTACACTGTAATGACTCACCAATTTCTTTCTAGCACACATGAAACACCATCTAAAATACATATCCATGTACATTGCTATAGTGAGAGGCTTTCCATCACTTTCCTAAGATAACATTTCACTGTCTTAATGGTCTTATTGTTAAGAAGATTATTTTATTTGTGTTTAGCTTAAATTTTCCACTGTATCTTAAATCCTAGTACTTTTTGCTCAGTTTAATTTATTCCCAAAATATGATTGTCCTTTAGCCTCTTTGGATTTTTAAGGATGTAGGAGGTATAACTTGATGACTAACACCTTTACCCATAGGATTTTCTAATTTAACTGGAATCAGTCCCAGAATGTCTTCCTTATACCCATCCTTTTATACCATTACAGCTACCCTCATTTAGGTTAAAACCTTTACTCCTTGTCCCATCACTGCAAATCTTGGTAAAAAGTGTTTCTGCAACTTTCTTACAAGCCCTTCATATAGTGAAAGGTCACAATAAGGTGTCCCTGGAGCTTTCTTTGCTAACTCTCAACCCAACTCCATCAACTTTTCTTCATAGGAGAGGTGTTCCAGTCCTCTGATAATTTTTGTGGCCCTACTCTGCGCTACAATAGATTCATCACTTTCTTGTACTGGGAGCCTCAAAGCTGTATGCAGTACTCCAGGCAGACTCTCACAATGTCAGAGGGGTCAAGTCACCTCTCTTGACCTGCTGTCCGTGCTTCTTTTTATGCAGCCTAGGATATTATTTTCTTTCTGGGATGCAAGCACACTTCTGGCTCATATCCCATTTTTCATCCACCAGTATCTCAAAGTCCTCCTCTGTCAGGCTGCTCTCAACCTATTCAACTCCCAGTCTGTACTGATAGGGGGATTATATTAGGAATTACCCCAATACAGAAGCAGGACCTTGCACTTGCCCTTTTTGAACTTCATGAGGTCCATGTGGGTCCACTGAAGTCTGTCAAGGTCCACTCTGAAGGTTAGTCTTTAATATTTTTTGACACTATTCTCTTTCAGTTCTTGTATTTTCCAAGGCAGAAGGGAGTTTACCTGACATACAGGAAGAAGATGGTTTGAGTCCTGATTCTAAGTATTAATAGCCATTTGCACTTGAAGTATGAAGACTGGAGTTGAAATGGAGGAAAAGGACCAAGAGTTCAGGGCATAAACAGTAGTGTCCCTTTAACAGACCTTGAGTGTACATCCAAATCTGCTTTTACATTTACAGTGGCTAAAGAAGAAAGGAATGAGTTTATGAGGTAACACGTGCTGATTCAAGTGAAACATAAACCACTACTTTCTGTGTTTTCTTTAGTAAATAACTCTTCTTTGGCAACCACATTTTTCATTCATTTTCATTATGGTAGCCAGACTTCAAACATATTTCATTTCCTGAGTCTAAATGTCATAGTATTTTGATGTTTGTAAATGTATTACTGAAAGTTGACTAAGCGTTGATGCCACCATACCTCACAAGAATACAGGACAAAGGATTCTACAGTATAAACATCTCAAGAATATAAAATTTAGTGCCCCAATAAGCAAAACACTACTGTGCGAATAAGGTATGTTCAGATTCTGCCAAATCTGAAGCCACAGGGGTCTGGTTGAAATACGAGCTGGTGTTTGCAGCACCTGCTAATTGCCACACATACTGTTGAACACTGTTGTTTCACTCTGCCTGAAAGATTTGTAGAAGCTAGCTGTACACTCAGGAGGAATCAGGGTGCTCCTACATTTTCCTTGAACACAGCTGGATACTGCAATAGACTGTTCCCCACCACACTTAGTTTAGAGTTAGACTTACATTCATTATGATATTTCTGTAACTTCACCAAACAAGCAAAATGCTCTGGACATGATGTTTTGTTTTTTCCACTTGTCTGGACCTGGAAAATAGGGACAATGGGATGATGAAGGCAGAATCCAAGGGCTGGAGCAGGGACCTGGATCATTGTGGCCTTGCAGAGAGTTCCAGAGCTGACACACTCACCCCTTTACCAGGGAGGTCATAAGCATCCTGGCTGTGCATCACCAGCAGGTTGAGGGAGGCGATTCTTCCACCCTACTCTGCCCTGTTGAGTTCTGTGTTCTGTGCTGGGCTCCCCAGTATGAGACATACTGGAGTGAGTCCAGCAAAGGGCCATAAAGACAATTCAGGGACTGTAGCATCTGTTATATGAAGAGAGGCTGAGAAAGCTGAGGCTATTCAGCCTGGAGAAGAGAAGGCTTAGGGGGATTTATCCTATTGGCATGTCAGAAGAGCATGTATAGATGGAAGATAGAAGGACATGATGAGGCACTCTACAGACAGATAGGAGCAGCTTCACATTCACAAGCCATGGTGGTACTCATGGGTGACTTCAACCACCCTGATTTCTGTTGGAGAGACAACTCTGCAAAGCACAGACAATCGAGGAGGTTCCTAGAGTGCATGGACGACAACTTCCTTTTCCAAGTAATTGAGAAACCAACAAGGAGAGGTGCTATGCTGGATCTTGTTCTCACCAACAAGGAAGGGCTGATGAGGGATGCTAAGCTCAAGGGCAGCCTTGGTTGTAGTGACCATGAAATGGTGGAGTTCAAGATCCTTAGGGCAGCAAGGAAGGCTCATAGTAAGGTTATTACCCTTGACTCTAGTAGGGCAAATTTCAGCAGCTTCAGGAATCCGCTTGAGAGAGTGTCATGGGATAACATCCTGGAGGGAAGAGGGGCCCATGAAAGCTGGCTGATATTTAAGAATCACCCTCACCAGGTCCATTATCAATGCATCCCAACTAAGAGGAAGTCAGGTAAAAACTCCAGGAGGCTGGTGCAGATGAGCAAGCAGCTGCCAGAAAATCTCAGACTTAAGAAGGAAGCACACGGAGGGTGGAATCTAGGGCTGGTACCATGGGAGGATTGCAGAGAGGTTGTCTGAGCCACTAGGGATCAGGTAAGGAGATCCAAATCCCAGATGGAATTAAATTTTGCCAGGGATGTAAAGAACAGTAAGAAAAGCTTCTATAGGCATGTTGGGGATAAAAGGACAACCGAGGAAAATGTAGGCCCTCTCCTGAAGGAAACGGGAGACCTAGCTATGCAGGATATTGAGAAGGCTGAGGTTCTCAATTACTTCTTTGCATCAGTCTTCTCTGACAAGTGCTCCAGCCTCATCGCAAAGGCCACAGCAGGTGAAAGCAGGGACTGGGGGAATGAAGTACCTCCCACTGCAGGAGAAGAAGAGTTTTGTGACCATCTAAAGAACCTAAAGGTGTGCAAGCCTATGGAGCCTGATGTGACAGGTCCTGAGAGACCCAGTGGATGCAGTTGCTAAGCTTCTGTCCATCATATTTGAGAGATAATGGCAGTCTGGTGAAGTTCCTGCTGATTGAAAAAAAGATAAAAAAGCCCCTGTTTTACAAAGAGGGGAAAGGAAGACCCTGGGAACTACAGGCCAGTCAGTCTCACCTCTGTGCCCAGCAAGACCGTGAAACAGATCCTGGAAAATCAGCTAAGACATATGGAAAATGAGGTGACAGGTGACAACCAACATGGCTTCATGAAGGGCAAGTCATGCCTGACCAATTTAATGGCCTTCTACAACAAGACTACAGAGATGGTGGATAATGACAGAGCAACTGATGTCATCTACCTGGATTTGTGCAAGGCATTTGACACTGTCCCACATGACATCCTGATCTGTAAAAAAAGACATGGATTTGACAGATGGACCACTCAGTGGATAAGTAATTGGCTGGGTGGCGGCACCCAGAGTGATGTGGTCAATGGTTCCTGTCCCAGTAGAGGCAAGTGATGAGTGATGCTACTCAGGGGTCAGTACTGGGACCAGTACTGTTTAACATCTTCTTTGGAGACATGGACAGTGGGATTTAGTGTATCCTCAGCAAGTTTGTTGACAATACTAAGCTGTGTGGAGTAGTGGACACCCAAGAGGGAAGGAATGCCATCCAGAGGGACCTTGACAGGCTGGAGAGGTGGGCCAATACCAACCTCATGAAGTTTAACAAGGCCAAGTGCAAGATCCTGCACCTGGGTCTGCACAACCCCAGGCACAAACACAGGCTTGGGGGAGAATGGCTGGAGAGCAGTCCTGAGGAGAAGGACTTGGGGTGGTAGTAGCTGAGAAGCTTGACATGAGCTGCCACTTGCAGCCCAGATACCCAACCACATCCTGGGCTGCATCAAAAAAAGTGTGGCCAGCAGGGCCAGGGAGGTGATTCTGCCCCTCTTCTCTGCTCTGGTGAGACCATACCTAGTGTACTGTGTACCGCTCTGGAGCCTTCATCACAGGAAAGACATGGAGCTGTTGGAGAGGGTCCAGAGAAAGGTCACCAAGATGATCAGAGGGCTGGAGCACCTGTCCTATGAAGACAGGCTGAGAGAGTTGAGGCTGTTCAGCCTGGAGAAGACTCTGAGGAGACCTTATAGTGGCCTTCCAGTACCTGAAGGGGCTACATGGAAGCTAGGGAGGGGCTTTTCACCAGAGAGGATAGTGATAGGACAAGGGGCAATGCATTTAAACTGGAAGAGGATAGACTTAGGTTAGGCACCAGGAAGAAATTCTTCACCATGAGGGTAGAAAAGCACTGGAATAGGTTGCCCAGGGATGTTGTGGAAGTCCCTGTGGAGGTGTTCAAGGACAGATTGGATTAGGCTTGTGCAGCCTGGCCTAGTGGGAGGTGCCCCTGCTCATAGCAGGGGGGTTGGAACCTGATGATCTTTAAGGTCCCTTCCAACGTTAACCATTCTATGATTCTATTGCATAAATACCCAGTGGGGAAAGCAAATGCCGCAGAACCAGGGTCTTCTAGGAAGTACCCAGTAACAGGATGAGAGGTGATAGGCACACACACAGGGATTTCCACTTAAACATAAGAAAAATACATTTTTACTTATAAGGCTGATAAAAAATTGGAAGAGGTTGACCAGACAGAGTTGAGTCTGTCTACTGGGAGATATCCTTTGAGATACTCAAAACCTGTCTGGGTATGGTCCTGAGCAATCTGCTTTCAGTGACCCTGCTCTGAGCAGGGAGTTGGACCAGATGATCTTCAGAGGTGCTTTCCTGCCTCAGATATTCTAAGAGTTGTTAAAACATTTGTTTCAAATATGGGCAAAAACTTTTTGTAATATAAATGGATATCACTCTGTGGAATTGAATACTCTGTATAATTTTGTATACAAGATAAATATATATTCTTTTTAGGGAAACATTTGGTAAATAATTATATAAGCAAGATTTTGAAATAGATTAATATTTTATCTGTTGTTATGGAGAAACATGCAACCTTTTCTTAAAATTTGTGCCTCTATGTTTCAGTCAACCAGACATGCTGAGAAGAGATAACGTACATTTAAAAAAAGCACAAAACAACTAATGCCCTCAGATAAAGTACAAGGAAAAAAAACCGAACAAAACAGCAGTGTAACGTTAAAACTAGGCATTAAAACTTGCAGTAAAAAATTGACCATTCAATTAACAGTGTTCAAGATAAAAGCAGAATTGTAACATGGCTATGAAATTGTGAAGAAAAATAGCTACACCTACAAAATGCTTTTTCACTTTTTTCACAGACATAGGTTTTTATGCCATCCAAATACATGAAACCTCACACACTTTCCAGTTATATTTTCTAAGGATATTTTTTCATCTCTATATATCTTTGTATTCTCTTTTTGATTTTCGGTGTGGGTAATATCCATAAAAACTCTGAAAATTTTATTTTTCCGTGTAAAAAGAATGTGCAACTGTGTCAGTCCCATTGAATTTATTTTATGCACAGAAGAAGACTTCCATATCATACTAGCATGGCCAGATTAGAGCTCTAAACTGGTGAACTATAGCCCAGTCACTAAAACTCGATGGTAAAACAATAATATGTTGCACATGCACCTGTTTCATTGCTTCTCTCCAGTTCACATTCATTTAATCAGAATGTAAGAGCTACTTTGTTGGAATTATCAAAGAAAGTAAAAAAGCCAAAGAAAGTTATGCTACAAATAATTATGTGATACTAAAGGTTAATCCACTTACCTTGGTCTCACCTTGAAAATAAGTGGAGGAAACAGAAAATGCAGTTTACATATTTTTTTCAGAAAATAATTAAGTAGCTGATGTGACACTTAGGAAGTACTAAGCAATTACAATTTTACAAGAAAGTCAAAAGTGGCTCAAGACATAGCTGTCCATAGGGCCCATGGACATATTTCCCTTAGCACAGTAGCTATCTCTTTTTTGCTCTTCTGTGTATTGCATGTTTCTCATCTACTAATCTCCTTCATTGCAAGGTTGTAATCATCACAATAGAAATTGTGATCATTTGTTTTGCAGAGAACTGGGGATCTGTTCATATAACAAGATGTTGCTAAAAATTTATTGTATTTACTCCAGATTTGCTTTAATTTTAGCAGTAGATGTCTTCAACTTCACCAAGGAAAATTTTTTCTTGGAATGGGTCCACTGAGATAGTCTTCTGAACATTTTTCAGTGGTGCCTAGAATTTCCACTGTTACTGGTAGAGGGCTAACTAGGGGGAGATGAATACACGGATGTATGTGGGTGTCCTGGTTTGAGCCAGAATGAGGCAAATTTTCCTTTTACTGTTTTTTTGAGGGTTTTTTTTTTCAGTGAACTCACTTTTAAGTAGCACACTTGTTGAAACTAACAGCAAGTTTTCCAGCCAGTGGACTGGTAACAGCAGAATGTTTATAGATACTGCTGAGAGACCAAGGACACTTTGCTCCACTTTTCTGATTTGCTGCTTCAGACACTAAAGGAGCAAAGAAGTTGTATCTACAACCCTCCCTTAGGGAGAAGCAAACTAGACAGATCAGAAAACTGACCAACCAGCATATTCCATCCGTATATAATTCAGAGATCACAGAAGTCAAACCCTTTTCTTGCTCTTCCGTTCACGGCCAATGTCCAGAGAGGACTCCGTCTGTCCATCTCCTCTGATCACTAGGCCCATGCATTCCTGACCCTCATAACTCCCCCCTTAACTCCTGTTTCGTTCTGCTGCTATCTCTGGAAGTGGTCTGGGACTTTTTGGAACTGCTCACATCTAAGGAGATGCCATGGGAGTTGCTGGGGGTGGGGGAGGTGACAGGGTTTTGCGTATTCCTGCACATACTTGTATGTACTTGTACATATTTTCTAGTATCATTAGTATTTAATTAAAGCTGTCTAGTTAAGTTTTCAATCCAGAAAATCTCTCTCCTACTTCTCTCTGTCCTTTCCCTACCTTGGTGGGAGGGGATCGAGAATATTGTTGTCACTTTTTTAACTGCTGATCCCGAGTCAAACCGTGACACTGGCTTCCTAAGAACTTGCACGGAGGTCAAACAGAATTCGATAAGGAAGGCTTGGAAAGGTGGTATAAGAGTAGAGTCATGGCATGTCTTGTTCTGAGTCACTAAGACTTACATATGAAAGGCATTTCAACAATGTGAGAAGTTAGTACATCTAGGCACACAGATAGTATGAAAATTAATGAATATGGGTTTAACATTTTCACCCACTCCTTCAGGAGTGTGTACTGCTGCTCCCCTTACTAAGAGAGAAATCTTTACTGTGCCGGGGGAAGCACTCAGAGTGTTGTAGGAAATGTCAGCTAGTTCAGCAGTCTCATGTAATCCCCATGGAGAAATTGTTGCCTTTCTCACTGTCTCTCTCATTTCATTGTGCTCACTTTCAAAAGAAATTGCATTGCTGTACAAAATATGAAAGAGTAATTATTCTACCACAAGTAAGATAAAGGAGTAGATGACCTAGCGAGGGCTTCCTATTTCTCTCTCAAGGTTGGAAAAAATACAGACATTTTCCACTGTTTCTTCTTTAAAAAGGCACCAACATTCTTGACATGAGCCACTGTTGTGGCTTTTTTGTTTGTTTATTTGGTTTTTTTGTGGGTTATTTTTTGATCGCTTGTTTGTTTTTGTTTTGATTTGTTTGTTTTTATGAATTTGCAAATTTTATGTATTTGCAAATACCCAGATAGAGTACTTGTTTGTCTTTAGTAATGAACACAGGTGAATCACTTTTATGAATTCAACCTGCTATTTTCTGGGGTTTTATTGCTGTTTCTCGATTTGATTGTCTATAGTAGAATGACAGAAGAATAACAGAAATGAAAACAAGTCATATAATGCTGTATGTTTTCCATATTCTTTAGCGATACACTCTTATATTGAAAGTTTAGGGAAGATGAGAAATTCTGTATCATAAAAATCTCTTGTGTAAGCTGTTCATATTAACTGTGTTCTGTGAATTCACCTCTGATGCTGCAGCTCTGATGTTATACACAGAAGGATTCAGCTTCCTGCAGCCAATATTGAGCTCATTGTATCTTTTTCAGTGAGCCTGGAAAAAATCCCTAGTTAGGCATATTCCTGCTTTTCTAACCCATATACCAGAGTGCTAGGCTGGCTCCATATATTTCTTGAGAATTGACTTATCTTACTCTCTCTCTCCCTGTTGAAACATCTGTGCATGATTTCTATTTGTCAGCTGGCAAAAGGAAGCAGAAATGCCTCTGTGGCACTTATTGACAGACAAGCAGTGTGTAATCCATCTGAAAAAGTACCATGTGTCATCTGCTTTCCACTGAGGACCTAGGATTAGATTTGCAAAACTATGTAGGTATCTAGCACACACTGTAATTAACCATTGCTGGGTTTACAAATAACTGCCCCAAATCTCTTCAGATTATACTTGATTGCTATTTAGTTTTGTTCTGAAATGTTATGTAAATATTGCAGGATTTTAATTTCTTCAAGTTAATGAAGAAAGAAGAGCAAGAGATGGGGGAAAGGACACATCCGGTAACAAGCAGATACGTAGCCTAAGTAGTTCTGAGATAAATTAATGTTTTTCAAAAACAAAGCTGAGGTTCTAATATTAGTTTTGACTAACATTAAACTGAACAAAATTTTCATAGGAACTTAATTTGCTTGATGACATGCTTTGTTACACTTTCTATAAGCTCGCCCAAGTTACAGTGAATGCAGAACTTTTTTGGTGAGGCTCACTACATTGTGGGTAAGGACAATAATCTACAAAAAATGACAACAAACAGGATCTTTCCTGCATAGGCTCATTGAATGATATACAATTCCTGTTTAAGAGACTGAACTGGGTCTAAAAATGGTGTGTGATAAATAAGTTTGAGATGGAGAAATTGAGAGTTTAAGGATGCATGTATGAAGGTCAGAGTAAAGTTAGAACAGTGCATGGGAGGGAAGTGTCCTTGGAGTGGATGAAGATGAAGAAGTGACAAGACTGCATAGCTGATCGTTACTAGGTTCTGTTCTGTCTGGTATGTTGGTATAAATCTATAATAAAAGCATTAATATGTTATACTAAGGGGTGTTTTCTCTGAAATAATTATTAAGCTGCCTTCTAACTTACGTACATGTTATTATTCCACCCAAAAAGATTACACTGAGGTCAAGTCTCACTGGACAGAGAAATGGTCATAATTTTACTTCCTGATTCATGCTATGTGAAAGGCTTGTGAGTGGCACAGATATTGATAGCGCTAAACACAGCACTGAACGCTGACTGAACTTCAGTCGACTCATTTTCTAACTGAATGTTTCTAAGCCTTTAAAATGATAGCCTCTAAAATAATAGCAAAAGTGAGTACTTGTATTTTCAACTGCTTTCATCTGGACTACTTCCTTGATCTTCAGTTGTTGTGCAGCCTTGATTTTATGTTAGTAAAAAAATGAGGTGTATTAAACATTTGATCCATGTCTAGTGCTTTAATATTTTGACTCCTAGTTTCTTTGAATGATGACCACAGAGGATATTTTTTGTTATATCAAAAATGTAAAAGAGAAAAACTGCTTAAAGCTAGCCTCTCCAAAATTAGTATCTGCTGTGCAATAAAACAAAATTGCTACATTAAAAAACACTAAGTATAATCTATTTTCCATTATTCAGTCATACATACTGTCAGAATTTTGATTTATGCACATTAACTTTCACAATCAGGTATTTTGCTCTGATTTATGTATGCTGCACATAAAACTTATTTTAAAATTTTAAACTTTTGAGTACTGATTCATATGTGAGTATGAGTTTAGTTTCCTGATTTTCATGCTATGAATGGATCATAATGTTAACATTCTAATTTAATACTGTAGTTCCTGTAAGGAGCATTAGTACGATAAAATAGGCAATAATTAAGAGGCTAGGATGGAAGTAATCAATGAGTTCTGCAGATGGCATCTCTGGTTCAACTTTAGCTGGTGTAAATCAAAATAACTTCTGCACTTCAGAAACTTTCTCTGGCTCACAGCACTTATGAAGCTTGCTCTTCAGTCATTATATGCGAATATAATTAGAAGCATTACATTTGGAATGGTTTAGTGAAAGGAGATGTTACACCATAGAAAAACCTTTTCTTTTTTGATCTCAGCTCTTATGATCTTCATTTGGTAGTCATCAAGGAAAAGATACATATCAGAGAGTTGCTGTTACAGATGCTCTCATGAATGTTTTGGTGCATTAGCATATACTTCATTTCAGATAAATGTGATGTTTTGATATTCATCAACTAAAAAAAAAATCATAATACAATTCTAGGTGATAATTCACTGTTATGTTCAGTTTGCCCGTAAGTTCAACTACTACATTGCTAATATTTTCTACATAAATTAATATTATGTAATACAATAAACTATCACTTTTTGTTTTAAATAGACAACAGGAAATCATCCTTAGACAACTTCTCTGAAGACCTGCTACCCTCTGTATGCTTCGTTTTTGTGTTTGAGTTTGTCCAGAAGCTCCTCATTCATGCATCCAGGTGTCCTGGTGTTTTTGCCTGTCTTACTCTTTGTTGGGACATATTGCTTCTCAGATTGGAGGAAGTGATACTTGAGTATCAGCCACATTTCTCAGGCCCCTCCTTCCTCAGGTACTCTACCAAATAGGTCTCTGAAGAAGCCAAAATCTGCACTCCAGAAGTCCAGGGTAGCAAGCTTGCTGTACGCCTTGCTCACCGTCTGTATCTTGAATTCCATTGTGTGGTCTCTACAGCCAAGGCTGCCCTTGGGCTTCACATTCCCCACCAGCCTCTCCTTGTTGGTGAGAACAAGGTCTAGCATAGCAGCTCTCCTCATTGGTTTCTCTCTTCCTTGAAGAAGGAATTTCTCATAAACATATTTTAGGAACCTCCTGGTTTGCTTATGCCCTGATATATTGTCCTTGCAACAGCTATCAGAGCAACTGAAGTCCCCTATGCCGTACCTGGGCATATGAACATAAGTACATGAATACTATCTGTCTATAAAAGACCTCATCTTTTTGGTCTTCCTGGTCAGGTGGCCAGTAGCAGACACCTACTATAATGTCCCCTGTCCCTTCCCTCCCTTAAATCCCAACCCATAAGCTCTCAGTTGGCTCCTCATCCATCCCCAGGCAGAGCTACATGCACTCCAGCTGATCACTGAAGTAGAGGGTGACAACCCCTCTTGTCTCACAGAATCACATAATCTTAGGGGTTGGAAGGGACTTCGAAAGATCATCTAGTCCAACCCCCCTGCCAGAGCAGGATCACCTAGAGCACATCACACAGGAATGTGTCCAGGCGGGTTTTGAATGTCTTCAGCGAAGGAGACTCCACAACCTCTCTGGGCAGCCTGTTCCAGTGCTCTGTCACCCTCATAGTAAAGAAGATTTTTCTGATATTTACGTTGAACCTCCTATGTTCCAGTTTGCACCCATTGCCCCATGTCCTATCACTAGGCATCACTGAAAAAGCCTGGCTCCATCGTCCTGACACTCACCCTTTATATGTTTGTAAACATTGATGAGGTCACCCCTCAGCCTCCTCTACTCCAAGCTAAAGAGACCCAGCTGCCTCAGCCTTTCCTCATAAGGGAGATGTTCCACTCCCTTAATCATCTCTGTGGCTCTGCCCTGGACTCTTTCAAGCAGTTCCCTGTCCTTCTTGAACTGAGCAGCCCAGAACTGGACACAATATTCCAGATGTGGCCTCACCAAGGCAGAATAGAGGGGGAGGAGAACCTCCCTTGACCTACTAACCACACTCTTTCTGATGCACCCCAGGATGCCATTGGCCTTCTTGGCTACCAGGGCACATTGCTGGCTCATGGTCATCCTGCTGTCTACCAGGACCCCCAGGTCCCTTTCTCCTACACTGCTCTCCAGCAGGTCAGCCCCCAACCTTCCCCCCCTTGTTCTTCCCCAGATGCAAGACTCTACACTTGCCCTTGTTGAATTTCATCAAGTTCCTCCCTGCCCAACTCTCCAGCCTGTCCAGGTCTCACTCAATGGCAGCACAGCCTTCTGGTGTGTCAGCCACACCTCCCAGTTTAGTGTCATCAGCAAACTTGCTGAGGGCACACTCTGTTCCCTCATCCAGGTCATTGATGAAAATATTGAACAGTACCGGTCGCAGTACCGATCCCTGAGAGACTCCACTAGTCACAGACCTCCAACTAGATTCTGTCCCATTGACCACAACTCTCTGACTTCTTCACCACACTACCTCAGTTTATCTACAAGGAAGCTGTGGGAGACAGTGTCAAATGCTTTACTGAAATCAAGATAAACCACATCTACCACCCTACCATCATCTATCCACCTTTACAGGGATGGAGGTGAGGCTGACCTCACCTCTATAGTTACCCAGGTCCTCCTTCTTGCCCTTCTTGTAGACTGGAGTGACATTTGCTATCCTCCAGTCCTCAGGCACCTCTCCTGTTGCCCACAATTTACCAAAGATGTTGGAGAGTGGCCTAGCAATGACCTCCACCAGTTCCCTCAGTACCTGCAGGTGTATTCCATCCAGACCCATTGATTTATGGATGTCCAGATTGCTTAATTGATCCCTAACCCAATCCTCATCTACCAAAGCAAATTTCTCCTTCATCCTGACTTCCTCTGGGGCTTTAGGGATCTGGGGCTCCTGGGGAGAGTCTGCAGCAGTAAAGGCAGAGGCAAAGAAGGCATTCAGTACCTCTGCCTTCTTTATATCCTGTCACCAGGGCACCCACCTCACTCAGCAGTGGGCCTATATTGCCTCTAATGTTAGTTCTATCTGCAGTGTATTTGAAGAAGCCCTTTCTATTGTCTTTGACCTCACTAGCAAGGTTTAATTTCAAGGAAGCCTTAGCTTTCCTAATTGCCTCCCTACATGTCCTCCTTTGCCTGTCCTTCCTTAAGAGCCTATAATCTTCTGCTCCAACACTCCAGTCACAGAAATCATCCTACCATGTCTCACCACTTTCATAGCAAATAATTTCTTCCCAATATCTAGGCTAAATCTACCCTCTTTCAGTCTGAATCTCTTACCACTGTCCTATTACTACTTGCCCTTATACTATTGCCTATTACTACTTGCCTTATGTCCATTCCTAGCTTTCCTGTAGGCCACCTTTGTATTACCAGATGGCTTCTGGTAACTCCTCATAGTTACCTTTCTCTCCAGCCTGAACAATCCCAATGCTCTCAGACTGTCATCATAGATGTGCCCCAGCCTTCTGATTAATTTTGTAGCTCTTATCTGATCTGGGCTGGCTCCAACAGCTCCAAGTTCTTCCTGTGTTGAGGTCCCCAGAACTGGACACAGCACTTCAGGTGGCATCTCATGAGAACAGAGTAGAGGGGAAGAATCACCTCCCTCAATCTACTGGTCACACTTCTTTCCATGCAGCCCAGGATACGGTTGTTTTACTGGTCTGCTGTTCCACATTGCTGGCTCATTTTGAGCTTCTCTTCAACCAACAACCCTGTCCTGGTTTGAGCCAGGATGAAGCCAGTTTTCCTTTTACAGATTTTTTTTTTTCCTTCAGTAAGCTTTCTTTTAACTAGCAACAGTGTGTTCTAACTAAAGCTGATAAGATAGTGGAATGTTTTTGTAAATACTGAGTCTTCAAGGTCACATCTTTATTCTGCTGGCTCAGACACTACAAGGAGATCTGTGACCCCCCCATAGGAGGCTGAGTTAGACAGACAGCAAAATTGGCCAGAGGTATTCCATTCCATATATCTACATAAGCTCAGAGGAAGGTCAGAAAACTTCCTTCCTTCTTCTTTTTCCCTTCTTTTCTGTCCATGACCGGCGTCTGGGGAGGACTCCGTCCATCCATCACTATTGACCCTTAGGCTCAAGCTCTCCTGAATCTCATCAGTCTTTCCTTTCTCCAGCAACAGCTCCGGAATTTCTCGGGACTGTTCCAGTTGAGGGGAGTGCTGTGGGAGTTGCTGGGGGCGGGGGGGAGGAAAGAGGCTTTTGCCCATATCTGAACATATTTGTATATAATTGTATATATTTTCTTATATCATTCATTAGTGTTTAATTAAAGCTGTGTAGTTTAATTTTCAATCCAGCCAAGTCTCTTTTTCTCTCTCTCCTTCCCTACCTGGGTGGGAGGGGATCGAGAGCATTGTTGTTGGACCTGAGTCAAACGATGACAACCCCCAAGCTCTTTTCCTTATTACAGTTCTGAATCAATTTCCTACCCAGCCTCTCTGCCCCATTTTTTTGTCCCTTTACTTTAATAGGCTTGGGGTTAGTGTGCAACATTGTGCACAAATCCATGGTCCCTGATGGGATGCACCCCTGAGTGCCGAGAGAGCTGGTTGATGTTGTTGCTTTACTTCTCTCCGACATTTTTGAAAGATCATGGAAAACAGCAGAGGTGCCTGAGGACTGGAGGAAAGCCAGTGTCACTCCAGTCTCCAAAAAGGGCAAGAAGGAAGATCCAGTAAACTACAGACCAGTCAGCCTCATGTCTATTCCTGGAAAAATGATGGAGCAACTAATTCTGGAGGTTATCTCTAAGTACATGTAAGAAAAGAAGCTTATCAAGTGTAGCCAGCATGTATTTACTGAGGGGAAATAATGTTTGACTAATCTGATAGCCTTTTATGATGGTGTAATGGAATGGGTAGACGCAGGGAAAGCAGTGGATGCTGTCTACCTTGACTTTAGCAAGGCTTTTGACAGTGTCTCCCGTAACATCCTCATGGGTGAGCTCAGGAAGTGTAAGTTAGAAGAGTGGACAATGAGATGCATTGAGAACTGGATAAACAATAGAGCTCAGAGGATGGCAATCAATGATGCAGAGTCCAGTTGAATACCTGTAACAAGTGGAGTTCCCCAGGGGTCAATACAGCATCCATTCTTAGTCAACATCTTCATCAATGACCTGGATGAGGGGACAGAGTGTATCCTCAGCAACCCCGACCATTCTATGATTCTATGTCTCTGTTGCTTGACCCAGCATGGACAAAAGAGCATTATCACCTCATCTGCATCTGTTCTGTCTGCCGTGTTATTTCCAATCACCTTATGTATCCATACCTCTCAGTCCTGATGTTTCTCATAATATGCTCTGGTCCTGTCCCTGGCTTTTCCACTGTCTTATATTATTCTACAATATTTATTATCAAATATCAAGTGGTACCTTAATGATCTTGGGCCCAATGTTTGTAGGCAATTAAGGTCCAGAATTTATCTACACTAATTCAAGCAAGATGATTTTACAGTGTGTTGTGCTCATGTGGCTTGTTTCTATCTTTAGCATATTTTATAGATGTATCCTGAGAGAGCTAGATTTAGAACTATTACAATTTGAATTAGACTTCAGTTTCAGAAGAAAGCTAATGTGATCATTCCTATTTCTTGTGCAACACTGAGCATAATTACACTAGATTTTTAATGAAATGTTCCTTATTAAGGATTAAATTTTCCTCTTGTAATGCCTTACATGGAATAGAGCTGATAGCCTAGCTCCGTACAGTTTAATACTACCTTTCTAGGAAGAAATGTCTGAATACTTTGTAATATGTTTTTTCTAGAGAAGTTATATTTTTTCTTGAGCTATGGATCCTACTGTTAATTTTTTATAGTAAAACATTTTGATATCCAAACATAAGTACTATAGTTTTAAACACTGGGAAATTTAAAAATTTCATGAATTATTCACATTATTTCAGTACAATTATGTGTGACAAAAGCAAGTGCACAGATGAAAGCAAGAATATCCACACATTTTTTAACAAGGAAACTGATATTGACTTTAATACACCTGTGAAAAGAAATATTTTGTGTTTCTTTGTTGGTGATTTGCTTGTTGTTTGGTTGTTGTTTTTTTTTTCTTTTAACAATCACACATTGGCTGAAATATTTATGACCTGAAGACACAAGCCAGATATGTATACTGACCTGGAGGACTGACCAGTCTGATTTTAATCTATTTGAACTATTTACCTTTGCAATGGTAAAAATGTCAGTTCCAACAATCTCTAGTTAATTTGAACAGAAGCTCAGTGAAACTTAAAAAATCCTTCTTCTCCTACTAACATATGTTCTGCTTACTCACATTCTTTACTAGTCATAGAAACCATGTACAATTTTATTTCAGAAAGCCATTACCTATTGAGCCAAACTAAACAGAAAAAAATCAGATAATAGTAATTGTAACAGAAATTCAGAACAGAAAATAATGTGTCACTGTGTTATTTTTATGACAGTCAATAATTTCTGCTTTTCCTAGAATTGGTCACAAGTAATATTCACCAAAGTTGCAGATGGTTAGATACTACTTATTTGCTATCAACACACATTTGTGTACAAATAGTTCAAGAGGAAACTCTGAATATATAGAACTTTATAGTACTCAAAAATTGTGTTCTAGAACTACATAATGGAATTGTTAAGATGTCTGGATGGAGCTGGCACTTGCCTAGTTGTCTTAGAAGTTTCTGAGAGAAATGAATTCTATGATCTTTCTTGGATTTTATTTTAACTCTTCTTATTACATGATCCTTATCCAGCAGGTAAGTCATACTTAAAGGCGGAGCCATATTTGAATACATATGTGTGAATTTCAACTGGAATTCAGTCTTTTTTTGTAGAACCTTAGACTTCGTGTTTCTTTGTTTGCTTGTATATTCTCCAACAGGCTAATGTTTGGATTTTACTGGAAATTCTTATCTTGACTTGGTAACATTATCACTATTATGACATCTCATCAAGTTGACACAAAATAACTACTCTTAATATTATGTCCTGTGTCAACAATTGGACACATTCCTTTCATTTGACCAGTAGATAGAGGAAAAACAAATCAGCATTTAAGATAACATTGACTGTATAATTAAAATACATGTATGCATTTTTATTTTTATCCTTCCTATAATGAGTGGAATGTATGTATGAGAGCTAGTATATTCCACATTTGAAATAAGTTTTTGTCAATCATTAATGATGAATCAGAAACTAAGATCTGAATAACTTTTTTGCAGAACAGCCTGTGCAGTTCTTCAGTTCTGTTTTTTAGCTTTCTATTCCCTAGCAACTGTAAATCTCAACATCCTACCAAAGAACAACACAAGAAGTTCTGTATAGTAACTTCATCCAGACCTACATGAAGGTATCAAATCATGTTTTGAAATGTATTTTGCAAAGTTTAACAGTTGATTATTTTTTTTTTTCTGTGAAAGAAAAATTAGTATCTAGTTTTCGTATTTCAGCATAAAGGAGTTAGATATTGTGATGATAATGATTTGTGAAATCACTATTGGAATTTTTTGGGAAGTATACATTTATTTATAACTACAGGATGTTTTTCAGTAATATGCTTCCTAGTTTTGATCACATACCAGAACCTCCCCCCAACCCCCAAACCAAAACCAATTCCAGAATGCTTCATGCAAATATGTGTAAAACCACTCGTGTTGCCTTGTCTCTGAAGGAAGTCGTAAAATGTAAGATACATAAAATCTTTGGTTATTTCAGGATGTAATCTTCAAGGAATGCTCTAAATGGGGCTGAAGCACAAAATTTGGTTTTGATTGTCTGAAATGCATTTCTACAGGTTGGGGTTTCTTCTCATAAATAACACTACTGACTACTGTCAATTTATACTTCTCCTACTAGGTGGCAGAAAACATTCTGCATAATTTTGTAATACAAAATTCTAAGATATTATCTTTTCTGGAAGGAGCAGCACAGAAATTAAAGTTCATTTTCATCTGAATTTTTTTTTGTGCATAAGTATATAGATTAAAATATATGCATATTTTTTTTACATACATATGTAGTACAAGGAAATAGTGCTCATGTTAGCAAAATAAGAGAACTTCCGAAATCTACTCTAAATTGACATGTATTCTATGTCCTTTGAACATATTCTATGTACATCCTTTATATAATTAAAAAGTACAGATATGCATTCAGAGATAAGTATTTTAATTACTATTCTTATTATGAATATGTTACATTTACTGATTGGCTTTTCTCTCCTCTCAAATAAATATTCTGATATCTCTGAGCTCTTTCCTCTTTATAGTTATTCATTCTGCCTAATTCCTTTTCTTTCTGTGTTTCTTTGTGATGTGCACTTCTTCCAAGAGACCTACATCACATTTGGTACTGCAGTTAAATAGGGATTATACTACAACAAAAAGTGTAATGGAAACTTCACTGATGGAAAGCAGCTTCCCAAAACACTTCCAGTCCAAGTGCCTGGTTTTGCAGTTAGATCCTGAGACAATTTAATGAAATGGGAACAAGCAGGAAAAGTCATAGATGGGTACATTAAGCTCTTCTTCTTCTCCTTTTGCTGGTATTTCACCAAACTAAACTCTAGTTTACAATCTTGTTGATTTTGTTGATGGATTCATTTACTACTATGCTATTTAGCAGTTTTTGCGCTGTTTTTCTCCCAGTTTGGGAAGAAGTTACATCAGAGAGACGATCACCTCAATTTCGGTTTTTGCAGTGACCACAATGAAGTAGTAGTAGTGGTAGTAGTAGTACTAGTAATAACAGCAACAGCAATAACAACAACAACAATAACAATAATAATAATAAACACTACTACCTTTTGATAGTGATGATGATGGCGACTCACAGATTAATATGTTGACTAAGAGGCAACATCAAGTGTTCACTAAGATTTATTATTAAGTCCATCAACATTATTTATGTTATTTTCTAATAACATAGAAACTAATCTTACTAATGATATTTAATAATTATGGTACTTTTTCCAGAAAACGAAAGGAGTAAATTAATGAAAATAAGTTAGCGTAAAATTAATAAGAGAAGCACAATTTAAAATGAACTTTCCTTTTAGTCAACTAAATATCCAATACCTTGAAACTACATGTATTGAGTGAGATTTTCAGAAGACCCTAATGAGCATAATAAAAATAAATGGTGCTTTACAGCACAGACAGCATGACACGTTTTCATAGATTATACACCTTTAGGGGAAGGGATTTAGATTTATATATCCTTTCTAAAGCAGCCAGTATATTACTGTTTTTTGTTTTTTGTTTTTTTCTATAAATAAACACTAGGAATAAAATGAAAGATTAATTGTCCCTCTGTGTTAATGCAAGCAAAAATGTTTTCTTAAAAGTATTGTATCAAAAGTGCTCTGAAAATATAAAGCAAGACAAGAGATAACAAGGAACAGCAGAATTTCATGAAGTCTCAGAATGTATTACCCCTTTTTTGGCATATGGGTCATTAATTTTTGATAAAATGTTAAAAATGGAATATTGATATCTAAAGATCTGCTAGCATTTATATATTATTTTCTAATTCAGAGCTCTTTTTTCTTAGTAAAAGAAGTTTTTTGTTTGGTTTGGTTTGGTTTTGGTTTTGTTGCTGATAGATAATTTTAGCACAGAAGTCCAAGTTGAATAAATATCAGAAATATACATTTGAATTATTAAAAAATATTAATTATGAAGTCTATTAATATATATCAAGCTAACATATTAGTTAGTCCTGCCTTAGACCCATCTGAAAATGTGCCTTTTGTATAATTAAAAACATCAAAAACCACAAAAAACCCTCAAATGCCAAGAAAAAGCTAATAACTTTAAATTATTTTGTAAGTGTGATGAAACAGAAGCCCTGAAAACTTTTAGAATAATAGGAGGAGGGAGAAAAGGTGATAAATTCTTGGTAAATCCGGAACAGTTTCATAAAGATCTCTGTATATCTGTGTATAGAAATATGGCTAGCACTATTTACAAAACAAACAAAAAAAAGCTCTGATTAAAAATACATAGACAGTCTGAAACAGAAGAATTGGGATTTTTTTTCTAAATTGTTGCTATGTCAATAGTCTCTTGGGTGATGCTAGGTAAGTTATTTACAATTAAAAGAGTACCTAATTAACCCAGGGGTATTTCAAAGAATCACAGAAACTCAAAATGGTAGGGGTTGGAAAAGAGCTTTGAAGATCATCTAGTCCAAACCCCCACTGAGATTTTATATCATTTTAACTGTTTTAGGAGGGAAATAATCAGTGAGGAGACACTTCTTTCCACTCATTAAAAAACTTAGACCAGCTGCACAGCCTTTTAAAAGCCAAATTAAAGGATTCCCGCCCCAGGATTAATCAACAGCTGAGTTCTGGGGTCAGTGTTCAAAATTTATTAACTGTACTGGAAAATTATGAGGTTTTACATAGAGATCCTGAATGTAATAGTCTTAATGTTATAGGCAAAAACATTGTTTGATAACAAGATATAAAGATAGGTGTAAATTTTGACATGACTGTGGATATCTACATAGGTGTTTATAATAAAACCTTTACACATTTCCCTACGGTTGCAGGTTTGTGTTTGTTGTTGTTTGTTTTGTTGTGTTTTTTTTTAAACAACAACACAAAATCAAAACAAAAAACCAAGCCAAACCAACCCACCAAAAAACCCCCTGCTGTGATCACTGCACCTATTTATTTATTTATTTAGTTATTTTAGCAAAAATTTGGGGCATTTTATCTTTCAGCCTCCACTTTGATATTGCACTTACTTAATTATGGCACTTGCTAAGCAAATTCACAATCTAGGCTCAAAAATTAGTATCAGTGGCTAATATACTTGTAGCCAGTTGTTTAATGGAAGTAGATTCACTATGTGTTCTTGTTTTACTTCACGTAGTAAAGCTTTGCTTTTTGACATTTTGGTGTTGATCAGTGGCAGAAATGTCCAACCAATTTTTCATAGTCCAGAGTTAATAGAAAATGAAACAAAAGTGATTTTGTCATCTCTTCATTCTTCTTTAATTTGCACTAAATTCAATTATACACTTCTAATAAAAGAAAATACTTTGCAGTGATGACATACTGTAAGTAGGCAGAGTGACTTACCAGGTAGAAGTGTAATAACAAAACTCGCAGGACACGTGTTTATTGTTGTTTTCCCCCAAGTGCTCAAATAGCAAGATTTGCAGAAATGTATTTTGTTTTATTTAAAAAGCCCATAAACCCTTGAAATTCTACCCATGCTCCAAACTCCAAATCTTCACTTGGCTTTTATAAAACAGGCTTTCCACTCTCATAGCCTGTATCCTGAAGCAAAGACTTCACCCTTATATATTCCTAAACAGAATTATAAGGGCTAACCTATCTTTTTAAGCTCACAGCTACACAATATTCCTAAAAATATTTTTCATTATGAAGGGAAAAATTCTCACTACAGATTACCACTTTAAATACAGCACTGAATAATTTTATTTCTTTTCCACCTTAAAAAAATATATCTTGTGGGTTGCTTCATATTTCCACAAAAAAAGGAGAGAGACTTTTCCCCCTCCCTCCTTTCTTTATTTGCTGAATAGCAAGCACTTGCTTTCTGCCATTTGTCTATTCCTCACTCCTTGGATAGGTGATGATGAAACTTCATTCTTATATCATTGTGCTCTTTTGCTCATGAATAAAAGGCTAAAAATTATATAAACAAGAGACTGCACACTTGTAGAATACTACTGAATGAATTAGAATATGTCTGATCTATAAATAAAAAAATAAAATATCCCAAATTATTACTGACTTAAATATATTTAACTCTATATATTCTGCTGCTCTGGAAGACCATTTGCCTACAGCTTTAAACTGCCAAATTTTTACCTAGATCAAAATAATTTGTGAAAATAAAACTACTAGCAGTACAGTTTTCAGGGTGCTAACTTGAAAGTATCTAGAATTCTCAGGATGGAGAACTCTGCAAACTGAAATATCAGATAAAAATGTATTTTTAAAGCTGCAGCAATGCATTTGGTAGAATTTTATGCTCTGTCAATATGATTTCTGCAGGATTAGAAACTGCAGACATATTTATTCTTTTTTGATTGTCCACAATAGTAGGATAAATAATAATAAAACTATTTCAGACTTTGAGAGCAATTTTTACATTTTATTCTGTATGTCTGAATATATTATCAGCAAATATTTCTTTCAGTTCATACTTAAAATTTTCAGTATTGATAGAACACACTTGACAGATTGTAGTATCAATTCTTGTACTACACGGTGTTTGTAACCAGCCAAGCCAGTAATTCTGGATCTGAGAGTGGTCTGTGGCAAAATCATGGAAGAAGTGTACAAAAATAAACTCTGTAGTGGCAAGTAATGAAATAATCTGCCAAGAGGTGAAGTTTCTTTTTCCTAATCCCTATCAGTTAACAGAATTTGTAAGGTTTAAATCCTTTCTAAAAAAGAAAAATTATTCTATGTGAAATAACAGTGAATGTTATTGTTATCCACAGGTATGTCTAATCCTTCAGTGAATCTTCCTAAGCTGTTAGCCTCAATTATATCTTGAGACAATAAGTTTTCAACATATTACCTTCCATTTTTGCTTAATTTCCTTTTTTCATTATACAATGAAAATGTTAAAAGAGATAAAGATTTTCCTGTAATTTCTGAACCTCTATAGTTTTATAGACCTGTCTTTTATAGACCTGATCTTAAAGCTTCCTTCCAACCCTAACCATTCTATGATACTCTGAAACAGACTTTGTGCACATGCCAGTACAACTCTCTCAAGCTCCTGTGACAACCAGGAGTGGTGTTTGTGCTTTATAAAAAGAAAAGGTGCTGCATTTATGTTCTTTCAGCCTTCAGTTCATTTAAGAGCCTTGAACTGTCCTCACAGCTGCCCTGCCATCTCAGGGACTTAGGTCATAATTTATGGTTGCCCATTGTGAGCTGGCTTGCCACTGAGTAATAAAAACCATGAGCTGCAAAATTCACCAGGAGAGTAGCCTGCTTCCTGAAAATGAAATGCAGACTCTGGAAATTGGAAGGAAAGATTTCAAAGACCAGTTCATGGCAAGAGACCTCAAATGTTTCCTCACTGCTGAACATTTCTGCACCAACTGGGCCTGTACGTCAGCTAAATCACTAGAAAGGCAGATCTATCAGCTACTGTTTTTAAACTAAAGGAAATATAACAGAGCTGGCATCAAATAACTCAGTGTCCTGCATTTGAGGATGAAAGCTCCACTCAGACTCTCTTCTTTGGACACTGACAAAACTAGAAGAGGATAGTTGGGTTAGGCAGTAGCCACGATATGCTCTTATTTGCTTTGCTTTGCTTTTCCAGACTGCTGACAAATGACAGAAACAACATGTATGAACTTAACTGCTATGGAACTGAGAGAAGTTTAATTTTTCATAGCACAAATTATTCTTTTTCTTTGTTTTCTATCTGCTGCAATTGCATCTAGTACATCATAGTACACTCCATGGCTTTTTACTTTCCTTCATATACTCTTCTGCTCTTCTTGAAAGAGGAGAAATAAATAAATAAATAAATAAATTGCAAATGAATTGTCGTGTTTTCCGAGTACACTCAAGTGATTTATCAAATCCTACCTGTTAAGAACCTTGTACTTCTGTAAAAAAACTTCCTTTTTTGCCTTACAGCATTATTCCTTTTCTCTATGGATGGCTTTCATTAAAATCCCACACTTTTGTAGAAGCTGGACTGACTTAACCTCTGAAGAGCTCTGTCAAGTCCTTACAGATACAGTGACGATGTTTCTTTCATAGCCATTATAAGAAGTCAAAACCAAATATTTTTTCTCCTAGCATAGTCTGCAATCATGTATGAATCTGGATCCTTGCTTTTTCATGTTCAATGTAAATGTCAAATTAACACAGTTGGAAGCATTCATCATATTGTAATTGGGGAGGTATATAAATATTTATTATATGTGCTTAACACATGTAATTATGAAAAGTGGTATGTCTTAAATTACAGCAATGAGGTACTCATTTATGGGACATGACATAAATTATAAATGCTTTCCCAAAGCATGATCATCAATCAAAAACTACAGATTTTCAAGGAGCAAATACAAAAAACACTAAGGAAGACACTCAAACAAATTAATTTTAGTGAATAGCCCTCAAAATGCCCTTTCTTCAGCAATGGCAGATGATAATTTTGGGTGTTTTCTGTCAGATTTAAGGACATTTTATAATAAAAATTGAATATTTACCAATTTAATGTAATGGCTACTGAAATATTTACTACATAGATCTATTACTAACCAGTGGAAATTTGGTTGAGAAAACAAGCAGGAATGAAAAGAATTACTTATAGGTATCATTGTTCATTAAAATCTTCAGATATTTCTTTATAATATTAAAAAGGTTGTTTCTAATGAAAAAAAAAAAGCCCATAGAAAATGGATAGATAGATAGATAGATAGATAGATAGATAGATAGATAGATAGATAGATAGATAGACAGACAGACAGACAGACAGACAGATAGATAGATGGAAAGGACATTGACTTAGTCTTCAATTAAAAAATAGTTTTGATTAAAGGGTCAAATTTTTGAAATCCAGAACTTAATGGAAGAGATAACTCAAATAGGTCCTCTGCTACGAACAACAACAGTGTTGGAGACTCAAACTACTGTCTGTCAAATCTCCATTGAGAAATTATCAAGTATTGAATATGAGAGATGTGTGTAGATTTTTTTCTTGTTTAAAAATGTCTTTTGTCTTACAATTTTATTTCTACCTATAGAATGTATCATTTTTACAAGAGAAAAGGAAAGGAAAAGGAAATATAAAAGGAAAACAGAAGGCTGATTTTCAAACCTATTATTTGAAAGCCAGTTTTTAAAGCTTGACATTTTCCATGGCCTTAAATAATTCACTTCAGGCTAGAAGCCTGAGCAAATATGATTAGTCAATTAATAAGTGTTATTGACTTAAAACATAGTAACATTACACAGTACTAGATCCATCCATTTTACATGATGTACTTATGAACATTTAAGTAAACATTGCACCCTAAATTTATTTTCTCCCTTAAAAAAACCAAACCAAACCAAACCAAACCAAAACCAAAACAAAAAAAAACCACAAACCCAAAACAACAACAAAACAAATAAACTGTCCTGGTTTAAACCAGGATGAAAACTTTATAAGACCATAATATTTATTATATCAATAAATATTGGAGTTCAGTAATCAGTGCAGGATTCTCAAAACATGTTGCAGTACATACAGATTTCCAACAGGCATTACTAGGAATGGTAGGTCCCCAGCAGTAAACAGCATCAAAATGAAGAAGTTTTTGTGTCAGTTCTCTGATCTGTATACATCTAAGACTTGACAAGAAACACTATGTACCACAGACTCATCTTCCTAGGTACAGGGTATATAGAATCCCACTGAAGGCATTGGAAGTCGTGCTAATGAGTACATACAAAATCTGTCCTGTGCTATCACTTCAACAGCACACCAAAATGCTTGGGAAATATAGAACTAAACTTGCTGGAATAGTCTTGGGAATTCCTATCTTTCCGTATTTCTGATTGCTTAATAGATAATGGTGATCTTAATTTCCATTTAATTTTCATCCCTGTAATTTAAAAATGCCATTTATTTTAATCTAAGATGTTTGCTGGCATCTGAGTTCTAATTGCTTAAAAAACAGGTTCCAGTAAAATTATTAAAAAAATCTTTGATTGCCTGAGGTAGATATAATTTACTAGACTGTACAAATTAGTTATCATTGACCTGCTTGACATTCCACGCATATCTATATATATGTGCATATATATGAGATAGATTTCTATATCGATATATATTTAGCTTTAAATCTTGTTTAATAGCTGAGGGTTATTAGAATAATTTCTGATCATGATTCATGATACACATTTATAGATTTTCTCAGTAGAAACTGACACTAATTAATTGGTAAGCTAACAACTTGCTATTTTAAACAAGTACATACAAGCATCAGATTCTTTTTTTAAGGTAAAATAAAGTAATGGAATTCAAAGTAATGAAACAGAAGCAAACTGGATGACTCAGTAAGGTCGCAGAAGGAAACCTAACAGATCAGGAATTCTTAATACTCTCGGATTAGCGTCCCAGCTACAAAAGGACTCTTTATTTTCCTTAGTTGAATGAGTTCTTTTATAAACTCTGTTCTGTGTTTGCCAACTAGGGCTATCTGCAATGGTGAATTCAAGAGACCTATCCACTAGTTGCTGTAATAAAATTTTTAATAATATTCTCCATCAAAGCACTAAAACCTTTTTGATGCTCTCAGTCTGTCATAGAATCAATGTAAATGTTTTCCAGTCCATTGAGAAAGTGGCATTTCAGAACTCTAGTCTTATTCAATGTTAACTTGGAAGGCCATAAAAGCTTTCCCCATTAGTTTGTGTCTTGTGATTTGAGTTAGCTGTCTTTTACAAGTTGTCTAATCTGTCTCCATTCTGTAAAGCAAATGTAATGATCTGAAAAGGTCTGAACAAAATTCTGATTCTGCTTGTTCTGTGCACACACATAAGCTGAATAAGCTTTCAAAATTCTGTTATCTCAGTGGCGGTCTGAAACATAAACAAATATATTAGAATGTTTCAACTGTTAAATTTCCTAGCTCATTTAATCATACAGATTATACAGTATGGTCTTACTTGATGTATATTCAAATTTCACTCTGACTGTAACCTGATGGTTGTGGGTTTTTTTCAGATTTATCATGGTTATTATTATAGTTCTATGTATTGACATTATTTGTTTTGATATAATGTTATGGATGACTTTTTGCTGTTTCTAACAGTCCATCTTTCTTAGGCTGTCACACCCACAATTTTTGGATAAAAATGTCAGGCTTTACCAACACTTCTGTTTCCTCTGCAATCTTACTTGTCTCAAGCCAGTCTATTTGAGTGATTAATGTTAAGATTCTTACCAGGTTTATTTATTTATTTATGTATTTTGTGGAACATTAATTTATTTTTCAATGACATACAATGCAAAACAGAACTGTAAATTTTATGTAGATTCTGTTACTTGTTTTCTCTGTTTTTCATGACTATGGGGATGCAGGATGGCTATAAAGTTGTTACATCTAGCCCTTTGAGGATGTTTTTGACTGATGAAATCTCTAATGGCAGATAATCAACATATCATATTCTAGCCTTGAATCATTGCTGGGAGAAAAGTGGCATGATAAGGCTTCTATTTTTGCTTTGTATACACAAATATATTCTTCCTTAGATAGTAATTTGGGATAGCTGTGAACAGGATGTTCTTGTGCACTTAAGTGATACTGAAAATATATATTTTTGTCATTGGAAGTATTCTTATGCAGATTTTCTATTTAGGATTCTGGGATCTCTTGGAGATACTCAAAACTCAACTGCATAAAGCTCTGAGCAACCTTTCCTAACCAGACATGCTCTGAGCAGGAGACTGGACTAGATGGCCTCTGCAGGTCCCCTACAGCCTACATAATCCTATGGTTTGCTTCACTATAAAGGGTCTACATTTTCTGGGCCTAGAGTGAAATCAAAAGTTCAATGTTCCTTGTTATCATAATTGTCTGCTTGCATACCTAGATTTCACTTATCAGTAATTAAAAATAAAATTAATTTTATGAGCTAAGAAATTTATTAAAAATTCTGTCTTCCAAATGTAGCTTCATACGCACCGAGCAAATTAACAAAAAACACAAAAAAACAAAATGTGAAGAAAATTTGTAATTGTACATGAAACAGAAACTGTAAGAAAAATAACACATCTAATTTCAAGTAAAATATTGAAAAATTATAGAATCGTAGAATGGTTTACATTGGAAGGGACCTTAAAGATTATCTAGTTCTGACTCCCCTGCCATAGAAAGGGATACCTCCCACTACAACAGGTTGCACAATTTTAAAATAAGTAAAATTGCTCACCTGGGTAAAAGATAAAATTTTTCTACTAATAACCATTATTTTTCTTCTTTGTTAGAGAAAGTAGGAATATCGCAATTGGGAGCTCAACAACAGGCTCAGTGAGGTTGCTCCCTTGGGAAAACCATCTGCTGTCTTTACTTTGTGTTTACTTTTCCACCATGTTAGAGACAGTAGCGATGTGACCACTAACAGTTCTGCCTCCGTAACTCTTCTGATAAATAGATTTCTGCTTTCATGACAGGCTGGGCAGTCAAAAGACCCTGCTTGGGCCAAAATCTGCTCTCCGCAAGTCCAGGGTATCAAATTTGCTCTGCACCCTGCTCACTGCTTGGAGCTTGAACTCCACCATTTCATGGTCTCTGTAGCCAAGGCTGCCCTTGAGCTTCACATTCCCCACCAGCCCCTCCTTGTTGGTAAAAACAAGGTCTAGGATAACACCACTCCTTCTTGGTTCCTCTGCTACTTGGAGAAGGAGACTATCTGTTTATAGAGGACCTCATCCTCTTGGCCTTCATGGTCAGGTGGCATGTAGCAGACGTCCACTATGACATCACTTGCCCCTGCCTTCCCTTTTACCTGACCCATAATCTCTAGGTTAGCTCCTCATCCATCCCCAGGTGAAACTCTATGGACTCCTGTTGGTGATAACCTAGTGTGATTATCCCCATGCAGAGTATATTGCTGTGAAATACTTGCCACACTAACCTCTTGAATTTTTGGAGGGCCTTGAAGAAAACTAAAGGGTCTAAATTACTTGAAGAAGATATTTGGTCTATTTTTCGCCTTTACTATTAAGAATAGTCTTTTCAGATTTCTAAAATCCAGTAATATTTCAAGACAGCTAAAAATATTTAAGAAAAGGAAGCAAATTAAATAATCTTTGAAGATATGAGGTTTTAGTTCTCTCAGGGTAACTGTATGTCTTGGCCAAGAAAATACTTAAGAAAGAACAATCTTTTCCTCTGTATGGGGTTTCTATTACGATTTTAGTCAAAGAAAAGAAGACACAAACTGTATAATTGTACTACTGTTTTCAATAGCATTCCTTGTTAGAGGACATTCCTATAATGAAATATGGGTGATTGTTTTCCTTCATATAATTGTCGTTGTAATAAAGGTGATGGTATCAATTTGCTAGTTATTGAGAGCATTGTTATATACAGCATAACTGTTACCATAGTAATGTCTGTATTTCAGTTGTGTATTTAACATGCAGGTTTGTCTAGCACAGTACAGATTGTGGAGATTTCACATATTAGTGAGCTGAGTAGGGTTTCATCCTGATCCCCTTAAAACACTGACTGCTGAGGTTAGAGTTACCCAAAGCATTTTTTTTGCTTCTTCATAGCAACTCAAGAGCTGTATTAGCTGTATACTATAAACAGCTTACATATTATTTCAGTACAAAAAAATCCCCTTACCATTGGATAAGCTTGCATTTTCTTGTCCTCTGACTTTCACTCCCACAAATATGCGTATTTGCTGGAAGTAAACTTTATATGTAAACTTTTCTTTAACAATGTATACCCCTTGATAGTGATGAAGCAAGGGTTTGCATTTAGCACCTCTATCATCTTCTGAATCATTCCCATCTGCAGTGCAAAGTCCCTCACCATCTGTACCATGCCTGATAACTTATGCAGGGAATACAAACACTTGTCTCTTATTTTCATCAAGGGTTGTTTTTTTTATTTTTTTTTTTTTTAAATTTTTATTTTTTTAAATATGGGCCAGTTCTCTTGTAGGCCCTAATTCAGCAAAGCACTGAATTTATACTTAATATTCAAATATTCTTTATCAAACTGAATGACTGATGAGGAGTTCCTCAATTTCTTTTGGGGATGGTTCTTATCTAGGAATGAGACTAGCTAGATCATCTGTATGATAGATATTTTCTAGCCCCTGCACAGAGGATTCTTCTTTTGAGCAGCAGACCATTAACTTGGCCCTCTCCCCTGAATTTTATGAAGCATTGTGAGCATTAGGACTTACCACAGAAAGGAAAATTTTGATCCAAGGCTCACCAAGAAGTACATATGCTGAAATTTCAGTGTTAGATACATTGCCAGTGCTTCTAACCCTTTTCAGTCTGAGATTAAGAAAATATCAAGCCTGGGGCTAACCTTAGATACTAAGTGTTCTTAATAGGTCAACAAAAATAATCTACTTATCCCTAAAAACATTTTTAGAAGCAAGACTAGAGAAAGATTATCAGACAGTGAATATGTCCTATTCTTTCTTCTGTGCAAGATAAGTGAAATGCACATGTAAGCACCATAAGAAAAATAGATTTTTTAAAAAATTAGACAAATGTGAACTTGTATACTCAAAAATTCCTATGTTTTCCAGTCATGTTGAAGGCATAATAGGACATATGGATAATATATTTTATTTCCGTGTTCTGTTTATAATGGAAAAATTGCATCTAAAGGTTAGTCTTGTCTTGTCCTAAAAATTAAATTTAAATACCATAGCCTTCCAACATAGCCTACAGAAATACTTTTTTTCAAATTCAAATGTCAGTTTTACATTGACAAAGGAAGTAAGATGTCCAAGACGTGGGACGATTTCCTGTTCTACCTCAGAATACTAATTCACCATGTTTCACAGTCTGCAGAGAGAATCTCAAAACAATTTATTACATATGAGAAATCTAGAAAAAGGAAAATAAAGAGATATACTAAAGCCAAAGGTACTGCTGATGGTGAACTGAATACCCCACTGCTGGGCTGCAACAGGTATGTTTATACTGGAAAGATATATTTAAAAAATAATAATCTTGCAATCTTAACTGTTGTTACTAACAGATACTCCAATAACTTAGAGCTGTAAACACTGTTATCATCACTGAGAAGATAATATACCTTTTTTTCAGGATTGTTTCATCTAATGGCAATGTCCCGATGTTTCTATACATTTGACAGCAAGACTGAATCTTTTTTTTATTGGACATCATTATCACAATCAAGTGATCTTCCAATTTTCTCTCGACTAGTCTGAACAGATACATTTTCTTAAATTTGACATCTCCAAATTTTTTTCCCTAGCCCTTCAGCCGTTATTTTCAATCTCTGAATGTTTCATAAAATTTCCATGCACTTCAATATTGGCAATATTCAGTCTTTACTTTTCAAAAAGGTTGTACAATTGAGACAGAGCCAACTTCTTAATCTGAATGGAGGATAGATGTTTGACACTTTTCTAAGTGTCAGGTAGGGTACTTCCATCCTGTGTTTTCTGAGCTTCCTGTTTAATTCATAATGTAATCCACCATGGATGTATCCTCACATTTTCATCCAAGTACAAAACAGAATCTTGTGAGAGATTTTTGCTCTACTACTTTCAGTTTTATGATCTATGATTTGTCAGTTCTATAACAAGGCCAAATATCTGTTTTTATTTTGTTATTTTAAAAAGTACTTTCTTAATTTCTTTAGCTCTATTAAGCACTGGTTTTGCTTCACTTGTTTTTTCTCTTCTCTCTTAGAAATTTTCAACTCAGTTTTACTTATCTTGTTGACACCTCCTGAAAAATGCTGGATTATTTTAGCTTTTCTTCTTTCTTTACATTTTGTGTCCCCATTTGGTTATGCCAACAATTGCTTTAAACTTTGTTAAAACTGTCTGTTTAAAGTTAAAAAAGATATATTTAATTAGTATAATGAGCTATGAATGCCAAGTCACTACTACTAAACCACAACCAATAGCAAGCCTCTGCCTTTGTGGAATATCCCCTTTTCTCGAATGACTTTCCCAATACAAAGTTTCTTACTTCTTTGATCAGCTTTAGAACATCCCTGCATCTCTTCTGAGGTCTGTGTCTTTTGAAATGAGGATTTTTAAATCTTTTTACTTTTGTCCATAGTTTTGTTTTATTTGTGTGTATGTTGTGTTGTGGGTTTGGTTGGTTGGTTTGTTTCTTGGTTGGTTGTTTTAAAATTTGCTGCAATCTCACCTAGCTAGGCAAAAGTTTCACACTATAATTATATTTTTTTTCCTTTTTTCTGGCTACTGGAATACGGTTGACCAATCTACAGATAGTAAATTATATCTCTCCAAGAGCTAAGATTCAAACATAACTTGGACCCTACTTCCGTATTTATATACCTTCATGTGTTGTATTGTTTTTGCTAATAGATTAAAAAAAAAAAGTACAGGCAGTAAATACATGGAAATTCTAATTCATCTAAATGCAGATATACTCAGGCTCCCAGCAACTCTTTGTCCTTCTCTTGCACCCTAGCTATGTTTGGGTCAGTTTTTAAGGGTAGATGCCGTACGTGTCTCTGTAAAAAAGTTTCACCTGGACGAGAAAGATAATGTGTACAATGTAGACTATGTGTCTGGGCCGTGACATGCCCAAGCACAAATATAAGTTGGGTGGAGAAAGGATAAAAAACAGCTTTGAGGAGAAGGACCTGGGCGTGTTGGTTAGTGAGAAGCTCAGCATGAGCCAGCAGTGTCTGCTTGCAGCCCAGAAAGCCAACCATATCTTGGGCAGCATCAAAATAAGCGTGGCCAGCTGGTCAAAGAGGTGGTTTCCCCCTCTAGTCTGCTCTTGTGAAACCTCATCTGGAGTACTGTGTCCAGTTCTGGAGCCCTCAACACAGGAAGCACATGGACCTCTTAGAGTGAATCTAGAGGAAGGGCCCAAAGTTGATCCCAGAGCTGGAGTATCTCTCCTATGAAGACAGGCTGAGAGACTTGGAGTTGTTCATCCTGGAGAAGAGAAGGCTCTGGGGAGACCTTATAGCTGCCTTCCAGTACCTGAAGGGTGCCTGCGGGTAAGCTGGGGAGGGACTTTTTACAAGGGCTTGTAGGGATAGAACCAGAGGCAATGGCTTTAAACTAAAAGCGGGTAGATTTAAGTAAGATATCAGGAAGAAATTATTTGCTGTGAGGGTGGTGAGACACTGGAACAGGTTGCCCAGGGAGCTTGTGGATGCCTCATTCCTTGAAGTGTTCAAGGCCAGATTGGGCAGGGCTCTGAGAATCCTGGTCTAGTGGGAGGTGTCCTTGCCCATGTCGGGTGCATTGGATGTAAAACATCTTTCAGGTCCTTTCCAATCCAAACCATTCTATGACTCTATGAATATATGAAGTGCTGTCCTTTCTCAGCTCAAGATTCACGAAGTGGTTGTTAAATTACATTTACTCTTGCAAACATGTAACATTTTAAATAGACCTATACCTTTTTTTTTTTTTTTTTTTTTGAGTTTTGGAGATACTGCTTTAATAAATACTAAAACTTTGATGTGTTTTCAACACTGTTTGGAACCCCATGAGTCTGCTTAGCTGCTTTGAAAAGTCAATGTCAATCTCTGGTAGCTTCAAGAATTCATGTAGGAAGTGCCAAGATGTATATCAAATGAATGAATAAATAGTGTATTAAAGATTCACTGGCATTTTGTCTTTGATGAAGTTTTGATTTATTTTTGGTTGTTTTTCCAGAATAGTTTGTTCATCCAGAATTTAAAGTTTTCATATGTTTCTCCAATTCCAACTTTGTCAGGACTAACTTTTCTGTAAAACCCTAAAAGTGGCATTAAGAAAGTAAAATATATATCAAAAAGGTGCATAGAATATTGACACCTCTCTAAGTAGCTAGACATACCTTTTTTAACCAGATACCAGCTTCTTTTACTTCTGTCATATGCAGTCTTGGATTCCTTTTTTCCAGGAAGTACTTTGTGAAGAATTTGATCATTAATCTGTGTACACTCAGAAAAAAGAAGGCTCATTCCTGCATTAACAACCTTATTTCCAAAGAGGATTGCTCTCATATGCAAAGATCAATGGAAGTATTATTAAAAATCTCCCAGCCCTTTTGCTTTCATGCACAAAGCTCATATTGCCAATTATTTTAAAGATGTCTAACTCTAATTTTAGTGGAATATTTTTGGCATGCAGTGGAGGGATGCTGAATATTTTATATCAGGCTGGTCTCAGAAGGGGTTCTAAACTATTTAGTACCTTATAAGATGTCACTGGGTTAAAAGGAATCACTTTAAGAACAATCCATCTCACTGCCAATTTTGTCAACTATATGGACATTTTAATTCTTTTCCCTAACAAATGCTTTCCCTTCTTTCTCTCTGATAAAACAATGAATCAATTGACCCTAGGTTACTAATATTTCCAGACTTATTATAATTCTGGAACATTTGAATGGTCTGATTTATCTCTTACCTCATAAAGTGCCTCAGATTACTTTCCTCTACCATGTGAAAAGTACTTGTGTCTGATATACTTGAGCACTTGTTATGAAAAACTTACGACAACAGAAATTATTTGTCTTGCCTTGTACCGCACACCCATAAAGATGTCAACAAGTCTGCTACTTCAGTTACCAAAACTTGTAATTTTCAAGTAACTAGTCTTATTATTCAGTCTATTTGGTTTTAGTAATGAAAAACATTGAAAAGGGGAAACTGAATTTGGACTCTCATATATTACACAAGCACGCGTAATTTGTAGTTTCAAATCACTAATTATTTCACCTTGACTGCAAATCACTCATGACACAGTTCTACTCAAGTCTTGAGAAAATGAGTTCTGCTCTGAATAAAGATGAGTTCCTCTAAGCTAGTGAGGCAAGTAATGGACATATTGAAATCATATCATATTGAAACAATCATATTGAAATGATAACATAGGTTTCATCTCTCCAGATTTGGAGATTTACATCAAAACTGCTAATTTGATTTTACTTTCTATGGAGACTTCAAGGGGCTGATCCATCTATTTTGTCTGCCCCTCTTAGACTGATATCTATTGTAATGTAGGCGTGTTCATTCCCCACTAACTAACTGTGGAGGAAGCCAACAGTCTCAAGTGCACATTAAACCGAGGTGAAACAAATCTAGAATTATCAGTCCTAAATGTCTATCTTTACACAGCCTGTAAAAATATGTCTGTTACCTTCCTTTGCTCTTTGCATACTGGATAATAGTGAAGGAGTTTTACCTCTCAGAGCACCATTCTTTTGTTCCTTTCTTCTTTTACCTTGTAGGTAGAATCCACTTTCTGTACTTTTCAGGAGAGTCTCACACATTTCCAAATTATGGCAGCCACTGAGCACACCAAAGGAAACTTCTAAATTATTTTTTCACCTTCTATATATTCTGAATAAAGATGTGCTATAAGAGCAATTTTACAGATGTTGGAAAAATGAAATAAAAAATTACAATTGAATATAATAAGCTAAGAGGAGTAGCTTTAATGAAATATATCCAAAGTACACAGTACTCCATAAAGACACAATTTTAAAATTATATTTTGCAAATACCCACAACTCAAATGTTAGGGGAGGGTAAGAAGCAAACAAGAAAGCAAACAACATCCAGCTGCCTTGGTCAGATAAATGAAAACAAATCCCAAACAATGCAAACCCCATGGATGCTGGCAATTATATTTTCATCAGTTTTTCTTGATTATATGCTATCATTCCCTTTCCATTTATTTAAGCTGGCATGTTCTCCCTTGAAAAATACATACCAGTGCCTGTAAAAATGGTAATGATTTCCCACGGGACAGTTAGCTTTTTCACCATTTCAGGACTGCATTTTAAATTAATGTTTCTCTGGGGCTGTAAGTATTGAGACAACTGTCCGGATGCATAACTGCACCTGATATCAGTGGCATGCTGCTTGAGTCGATGTGTCCACAGTCAAATTTTAGAACAGTTCTGGTTTATTAAAGGATAGAGGGGAAGAGCTTGTCAACTGGAAATAGGTGCAGTGGAAAACTAGTGATACCCATCTTGACTTACAGCATATATCCTAAAAAAGAACACAGACTTATTGAACTATGAAAAAAACCCAACAAACAACAAACTAAACCCAAAACCAAAAAAACCCCACCAAACCCCAAAACCTCTCAAAAGAAAAAATCCCTAAAATAACAAATTAAAAGGCTCCTTTTAGCAATGCAAATGGGCTCAAAAGGACTGATGAGGAAAAGGATGAGACTACTTTTCCTCATCAAGAGAAAAGAAAGTTTTAGGCAGAGATTTAGCTACTTTGTAATACACATTGGTCTGTTTCTTGGATTGTAAGCAGGTCTTTTTATTTCTCAGTGATTCAGTTTCTGTCAGATATGTATCACACTCATGGTCTCGTCTGCCTATGTTTGTTTAGCCACAGTCTTTATCTGGACTGTGAAATCCATGAGACAGGAAAACTTACTATTTCAAATATAATACATATATGTACCTCCTGTAGTGCATTGCATAAAGTTCTTCAGAGCACTCTTTCAATTTTTTATGGAGTTTACACATTATCTAGAAGCAGAGCTACAGTTTATGTAGTATGAAATGTCTGCGTATTTATTTTATGAATACATACCTCAGTCTCTTTAGCAGCCCATGTTCTGCTCTGCCCTACTCCATTAGTCCTGGAGAATGTTGATGGAATAAATAGGAAAGACTCCAGGAACTTTCACTGGTACAAAGCCACCTCTGCACTTAATGCAGGATGTGTCCAAATATCTGCAGTGCAGCTTCATGGATTTGGATAAATCAAGATTATTTTTTCTCCTAGCTGGAGAGCTGAAACTAACTTTGTATTTTATGGTGATTATTTGGATTTGTGATAATTTATTTCACTCTTAAGTGATTAAAGAGAAAAATATAACTCAAAAGCAGGGAAATTCTGTTTGCCATTTAGTGCACAGTATGGAGTCCTTCTGCTCAACAGCAGTCAAGAGTTCAGTTTTATTTAATCCTGAAAAACTAGGAGAGGGCATATAATTCTCTGCATGCTGGACTGCCTATTCCCCTCACAGCTCCCTCAAAACCATCAGTTTCCTACAGGAAAGGACCACACAAAGATCTTCACAACAGATTTTAAAAAACATACATTTAATATTGCTCTGCAAATTTATTATTCAATATTTACTTTTTTTTTCTTAAACTCTCCTATTTGTATCTTAAATTTGTCTGTGTTTCTTATCCTTTAACATTGTTTATTATTATTAACTTAAGGCCTCACCTCAAGTACTGTGTACCATTCTGGGCCCCTCACTTCAAGAAGGATATTGAGGTGCTGGAGCAGGTCTAGATGAGAGCAACAAGGCTGGTGAACGGACTAGAGGGAAAGTCTTACAGGGCTAGGCTGAGGGAGCTGGGATTGTTTAGCCTGGAGAAGAAGAGACTCAGGGGGAACGTTATCACTTTCTTAACATTGGACTGAAACAATAAAGAATAAGAGCAAGGATTTGAAGAGAAGCAGCATATAAAGCAAAAATAACAAGACTACATGGCGATGGAGAATTATAATGTGTAGAAACTGAGTAATTTTTAACAGCCAAAAGATGGCTGGTGACTCCCATAAAAGTGGGAGAAAACTGACAAAACAGATTGGATTTTGAAGTCTATGTTTTTGGAAATTCTAGATGAATGCATGACATTTTTCAGAATGAGAAAGACTTTACTGCTATCATCTCTCTATTGTCTACTGCTCCCATGTGATCCCATCTCACCCATTGTCTACTGCTTACCCATGACTTTTCCCTCCTCCCTCTGTTAAAAGTATAATATGTTAAAAAAACTCTTTAAAAGTTTATCTTATACTCCCTTTGTTGTGTATTGACTCTGCCCATTAAATCACATGCTTTCTTCAGCACTCATTTGATACGTTCATCCCTGTTCTGTACTATTTTTAATATTTTAAATGATGTATTATTAATTTTCTCCCCAAATCAAATGACACATCCCAGACATCTTCCCGAATCTCAAAATATTTGGACATCAGGTGCCTAAATTTAAAGATAGGACAGTGCTACAAGCAAGAAAAGAAATATTTTTTTTCAGAAAATAAAAACACAGAAAATTTTGGAAAACTAACTCTAAAACTCTTGCTCTAATGCTATTATTTTATGTTTCACGGAACTATTGTACTATAGGATAAAAGAGATTAGAAGGGTATTATTCTCCTTTTTCTATCCTGAGTCCTATCAAAATTGTGGAGATCAGATTTTGACAATGGAAAAGATGCTCTCTTCTTCTTTTGTAGCAGCCTATGTGATAACCTTTTTTTCCCCCAACCCGCCCCCTCATATTTATGCTCTAATTAGCTAAATAAATAAACATTCATATTCTGCATAGATGCATGACACTTTTAGTAGAACACATGCACAATAGCCCATTTATGTTCTTCAGATTAGTTGTATGCCCTCACCAATGTCAGTACAATTTGAAAAGTTTTCCCTTTTCTCTAGAAATAGACTGCTCCTACAAAGGACCAGAACCACACTACAGAATTCTCTTTTCATAGAAATATTTTACCACAGAAATTTTTGTTTCATAAATTATTAAATAGATGGAGTACAAAATGTCTTTTGGCATCCACCTTATTCTCCCATACTAGACTACGATGTTCTGCTGATCAACATTTGTGATCTCTAGGTACTTCTTTCTAGACAGTGTTAATAAGGACTGAAAAATAAATTGAAAAAAACCCAATCCAATAACCAACACAGTTCATGCTTATAAATAATGGATTTTCCTCCAGTGTTTGTTAAAGTTAGGCAAATAGTTCTGGCTTAAAATCTGATATTTGGTTTTAGTATCTCGTTATACTTGAGGGAATTTGCTACTTACATATAGCAGCAGCATGAGGTCTGATATAGTGACTACATTTCCATATGTGTTTTCACCAAATAAAAGGCTCAGTTTCTTCTCCAAATTATTCGGTGCAATAGACATGATAGAGTGTCAAACCTACAACCAGCTTATATCTTTTAAGGCTTATATCTTATACACATCTTGTAGATACCATATATACACATATCTCCAGGAAAATTTACCATTCTTTACTCTTAGGAGCATGTGACAGTGCAGCATTTTTTCAGTAGACTATTTATATGGAAAAAACCCAGTACATTTCAAGCAAGTAGCCCGGTAAAGTGTATACTTCAGAAATAATACACTGTATACCATAAACTAGAAGTTCTCATTTAGGATTGGGGACAATTTGTCACAGCAACCTTTCTGCCAGCACCTTACCCTGGGCAACATGGGGCACTGTGGGACTGCTGAATGAGCATCATATGCCCATCAGAAGCAGCATCTGTGAAGGTGCCGGTGGAAAGGTGGCAGTGGGAAATAGTCCTAACTGTCCTCCTCAGTTAGAAGAAAACAGTATGCAGCTTTATAGACCAATATTTTATATATATATATATATATATATATAAAAAATGTATATATATATAAATAGATAAATAAATAAATAACATTGTAAAACCTAGTGGTACCGACAGAAAAATAATCAACAAAATTTCATCTTTAAATTGTAACAGAATTATATCAATGTCATTAATATTTAGATAAATTTCATAGAATCATAGGATCATAGGGATTGGAAAGGACCTCTGGAGATCATCGAATACAACCCCCTTGCTGCAGCAGGAACATCTAGGGCAGATCACACAGGAACATATCCAAACAGGTCTTGAACGTCTCCAGAGAAGGAGACTCCACAACCTCTCTGGGGAGCCTGTTCCAGTGCTCTGTCACCCTCACAGTAAAGAAGTTTTTCCTCATGTTGATGTGGAACTTCCTGTGTTGTAACTTGGTTCCATTGCCCGTCGTCATATCACAGGGCAGCACTGAAAAGAGACTGACCCATTCTTGACATCCACCCTTCAGATATTTATAGGCATTAATAAGGTCTCCTCTCAGTCTTCTTTTCTCAAGACTAAACAGTCCCAGGTCTCTAAGCCTTTAAATTAATTTGAGAGAATTAGGTTACAGAATGTAGTCCTTCAACATAAAGTTGTACACCATTTTGTATTCATACTGCTGCCATAGAAATATTATGATGTGTCTATGGCCACAGCTAAGTCCTATTCAGATTAAAGAAGAATGTCCTAATTAGCTGGTAACTATGTTAACATATATTTTTTTTAATAGCTAATAACTTTTCATGTTATGATGTAAAGGATGTTGCTTTCCTTATTTCTAATTATTTTATTAAGTCTTTACAGCTTGCACAGTACAACCTCAGACTACTTATAACTTTGCTATACAATTCATCATGACAGGGTTTGAATATTATCTTTGAATTGCTTGAATTTACTTTGGGCAGAAGGCCATCTATTGAGGAAAACTATTTTCAGTTAGGCAATGAGCTGTTAATGATAATGTTTGGAATAAATGTTTTATCATCATTTACAAAGGCACCCTACTAAGTAACAAGCAGAAGAGTACATTTTACTGTGCAATCTCATTTCCTTGTCCTGAAAATGGTTTATTTCTTCCCCTTTCAAATTCAAGAATTTTGAAAATCTTGAAGGGAGAGTGTTGCATTTGTTTTGCCTCTAGGTACAGCTGCACGACTTTTAAGGGATGACATTTTGAAAACAAAATGGGTTAGTCTGTCTCAGAAGAAACAGCAGCTCACTTTTGAAAATGTGTATTTTGCAATATATCTTTTGGAACATATAGATTTTGAGGGGTTTTGAAACATGATTTTATAGATGTATAGGTGTTTACAAATAAAGACAGTGTTGTAAAGTACTATAAATAGTAGACACTTATAAATGGTTTCTGAAGGCACTTAAACTCTTCAGCATCACGAGATCCCTGTTTCTCTCAGGTGATGAAAAGTTTGACACAGCTAGATGCTTGCAAACATGAAAAGAAATTCAGAAGGCTATAAACTTGATCGAAGATATGCAAGTGTTAATAAAAGCTAACTGAGTGTCACAAAGACTGAGGAGATAAACACAGGCCAGCATCAGCTGCTGGATGAACTACTAAATAAACCAAATACCAATAAACCAAATACTTTTGTATGCAAGTACATGATACTGCATGGCTAGAAATTTTTTCCTAAACCCTAGACTTCAGCACAAATAATGGAAAAAAAATAAATATCTTGGAAAAAAAATGAAAAAAGTCAAAGGAATACTGAAGTAGAGTGTTTTCAGTTCAATGCTTTTCGTGCCACTTGACAGTGTAGTCTCATTCATTTTCTTCATTTTCTTTCATTTCATTCATTTTCATTTCCTCTACAACAAAAATTAAACTCTTGGTATCACAGGGTGGGGAAAGCTGTTGCATTTAGTACCACAGTAAAATATCTACCAGTTTTATGTATTCTTAGTTCCTTCTGACCACTTTTAGGAGGAAAATATGCTATAGTCTGGAGTAAATATATGATATGAAGTGAATGTACAATAATTGTTAATTATGTGGAATGTTGACTCTACCCCTACACTACACATCCTTCTCTTGAGCAGCTGAGCTGCAAGCACAGTCTGCCAGGCATCACGAGTGCAAGAAGGTTGCTCCTCATAGATAATGACTACATATTCCTGTGCTGTGGGTACCCCTTCAGGGTACACTTGATATCAAGAAAGCAAGAGCTATTGCTCAGAAGGCTTTTGGCTGTAGGTGTGTGTGTGTGTCAGTATGATGACTTTTGCAATATGAAAAGGTATCGTTTAAGCAAGTGGGAAATTTTGATCATGGTATTTCTGGACATTAATGTATATATAGGAGGAGAAAACATATACTAGAGAACAAGTTACTGAATGCAAAGTTTTCTCTGAATTACTTGAATTACTGTGTACAGAGACATAAAATATAGATAAGAATTAGAAGCAGTGAATAAGGCAATGATTTGGAAAAATACAGTCTCTTGAGGAAATACATGTTTTCTCTAAATCATAATAAGTCATGTTGCTGCAGAATGAAATAAAAAGTATACCAATCCCCAAAACTATTTCCACAGACTTAAGCTAAAGACAAGATAAAACCTTACAAGCATGCAAGAGTGCAAAGAGCTAAGTGTTACAGTCTGTACAGCAACCTCTGCTGCTGAAGAAAATGAGTTGAGGTAAATAAAAAACTGGGAAGGAACAGCAAAAAAAAAGTTAAAGTTCCATACAAACATGATATATAACAGTAAATAACCAAAGTGAGACCAACTGCAGACAGGTAATAGAACAAATGCAGTAAAAAATGTGGTGAATAGCAAAACAAAAAGCATCTCCCTTTTCCAAACGGAGTTGAGGGGAGGACCTGCAGTGCACACACAGAGGTACTGGTGAGATACAGCATCCTGAGTGGTCTGGCTGTACTGTGTGGGAGTGGTTCCTCTCTTTATATTTTGCTTTTTATCCATTTTTCTATGTTTGTCTTTTCTACCCCCTTGCTACCTGCTGTTTTCTTTACATTTGCTTTTGTTTTTACTGTATCTGTATAGCAGTTTATTCTTTTTCAGATGTGTTGAAATAAGTCCACTCTGATTCTTGAGGCTGAAATCTGTTAGTGACAAGCTATTGATAATTTGTGATTTGTGTTTATAGCCTTGAGGTCAGCTATGTCCCAGTACTTTCAAGGCCTCTGATATCAACCTATGTTTATACTCTTGGAGGCCCCTGCTGCAGGATTCAGTGGATAAAAATGATGAAGAAATACTGATGGAACATGGTGCTCTGTGAATAATTATATTCAAAAAGAGAAATGCTACCTAAATCAGCTAGACAGAATAATGACCCAGTCTAAGGCATATTAAGAAAAATCAGAAAAGTTGTGAGAGAAGAAAGCACTCAGAAAACATCAGTTATTATCATGAAGATTCATTTCAGAATGGACATTGTGCACAGAAAAAATATTTTAAAGGCATTTTTTGTTAAATTATATCACCTTAAAAAAACCCTTGTAAAATATAAAGAGGTGCACTAATTTCAATCAATATACAAAACTTGGATTGAGGTATAATTAGTAAAAAAGCTGACCTAAAAAATTACCATCACACATTCAGCATATATGTAGGAATAAAGAAGTAAAAGTAGGGAAAAAAATCTAATATGTTAACATGTCAAAAATTACATTCTTGTAAAGTTGAAGAAAATAGAATGAGCCGTCAAAAGTAAGAAATTCTTGTGAGATAAAATGCTTGTATTGAGTGCTACTATTATGTAAGAATTTTAGTCTCAATAAATATTTAAAAAAATAAATTAATAATTTATATATGATGTCTAAAAGCTGGCTTGGCTGAAAATGAAGTGAGAGAGTCCATTAGAACTTAGAAAAGTCTTATTTAAGAAACAGAAATTGTATACAAATAATGAAAGTGTAACTTAACTGTAAGTTGTTTTGTATTACAACAGCTGAAACAAGACTTTGAGAAACATCTTATTTGAGGAAAATAATGTTTGTTCAAACAAATTCCAATTTCAAAACCAAGAAGCATTCAAAAATTCTGTATGGCCAAAGATTGATATATTATAAAATGTGTATGAGTGAAGTGAGGCCATAGGACAAAACCAAAATTAAATAACTACCTATTCATAGCTGTGCAAGATCTTAGGAGTGTCATCTGTCAGTTTTTTTTAACAGATACCACTTCTAAGGAGTTATCTCAGATGAAATCTTAATAAAGAGTTTATATTGTTAATAAATGTTAATAAAAATAAGAAAATAATAATAAAATGAATGGCAGCAAACTTTCAGAAACAGATGGTATTAACATAGAGTTCTAGGGAAAATGAAAAACGAAAGTGCTGAGCTGTAACTCTAAAGTGTAATTTGCCACTTCAAATGTCCTTTGTACCAGAGGTGATGAAAATGGCAAAAGTGATTTTTTAGATGGTACAAAATTTTAGAAGGGCTTTGGAGAGCTAGCACATAGGAAGTCTGTATCTGCACTCACTAAACTCTTGATCTTATGTTCAAGAATAAATGAGTAAATATGATGTAGTAGGAAGTCAACACAGGTTCTATAGTTACATCTCACAAATTCTCTCTAAAGAGGGTGACAAAGTAGGTAAAGACAATGGTTAATATATCTATTTGGTTTTGCAAAATACTTTTGAAAAACCTCCCTTTAGAACAGGATACCATGGAACAAGCAAGAAAATCTTCCTGGAACTGATGAGTGGCTAAAGAAATAGAAAATGGTTTTAAAAGGTGGTGCCTTTTACCATTATGATGAGTTACATGGAAATTAATGCTATTGAACATATTCCAAGTGATTTGGAAAGGGAATTATGGTTACTAAGTTTATTGACATGGTGTTTTTCCAAGAAGTGGGAACTGTCATAGAATGGTTTGGTTTGGAAGGGACCTAGAAGATCACCTAGTTCCAAGCCCCTGCATGGGCAGGAACACCTTCCCATAGACCAGGCTGCACAAAGCCCTTTCCAACCTGGCCTTGAACACTTCCAAGGAGGGGGCATCCACAACCTCCCTGGGCAACCTGTTCTGGTGCCTCACCACCCTCACACTAAAGAATTCCTTTCTAATGTCTAACCTAAATCTCCCGTCTTCCAGCTTAAAACCATTACGCCTTGTCCTATCACTGCACACCCTGGTAAAATGTCCCTCCCAGCTTTCTTGTAGGTCCCTTCGGGTACTGGAAGGCCTCTATAAGGTCTCCTCGGAGCCTTCTCCTCTCCAGGCTGAAGACCCCCAACTCTCTCAGCCTGTCTTCATAGGAGAGATGCTCCAGCCCTGGGATCATTTTTGTGGCCCTCTTCTGGACTTGCTCCAAGAGCTCTATGTCCTTCCTGTGTTGAGGGCTCCAGAACTGGATGCAGTACTCCAGGTGGGGTCCCACAAGTGCAGAGTAGAGGGGCAGGATCACCTCCCCCATACTGAATTATAATTCAGTATGAAAGCTTATGAAATATATTGTAATAGTGGTTCAGTGGGAAATGAAATGCCTAAAGTAATTAAAAGCAAATCATTAAAAGTAATATGAAATCATAGGATCTATACTAGCTATTGGCATTCAGGAAAGTTTTGAGCAGCTGTGCTTAGATTTGCATAATATCCGATAGATGCTCAGAAAGTTGATAGGAAAGGAAGAAAGAAAACCCATCATGGTGAATCACTGTATAATTCCATACAGCACATTCCTTTTGCATTTCTTCTCCAGGCAGTTCTCATTCTTCTATATCAGGAATAATATAGTGAAGTTAGACACAGTGCAAAAAAGAAAAATGAGTACGAAATGGGTTTTGAAAGACTAGAGGTCTTCAGTTTAGAAAATAGAGTCCTACCACATAATAGAACTGTGTTTAAAATAATGAAAACCAGGGAAACAGTGGTCAGGGTGTAATATGCAGTAATACACAGGAAGGACAGTGATATTTGCGTATTATTTTCCTAACTCTTTATTTATGCTCCATATAGTTTAAAATGAACTTTCAGTCCAATTTAGTATGGCAGTTGTATTGTGATACAAAGATCTGACAAGCTGAAGGCACTGCTTCATTTCAGACTGATTTATAGTTTCCAAAAAGATTTCCTAGTGTTAATTCTTTATCTTTTTGAGCTTTCCCTTTTTAATATGTCTGACCTGAAGAACCATGTCTTTTTGAGCAAATATCTGACTATACTGTGTGCACATACATACATTCTTCCCCTAAAGCAATCGATATACTACTCTCAGTGCAGTGAGCTTTATTAATTTTTTGAACAGAAAGGCCACTATTTTCAGGTATGACATTTTTGTAATCTAAAGATTATTAAGCAACAGGAAGAGGAGAAAGCTAACAGAACTTGTAATGTAAACCACATGTGAACTTTCTATCCGTATCCAGACAACAAATAGAGTGAATTATTAACCAAAAGTGATGTTAGATAACAGGAATTAGCTCCTTTGCTCAGTTGTTACACAAGCAGATTAAGAAGACACAAACCTATTAAAATATATAAGAAGACATAATTTTTTGCCATTTTGGAAAAAAATATTTTCCTTTACTGCATGTTGCTTGACCATTCAAGTTTAACATCTGTGGAACAGAAAGATATTTTTTCCTTGATGCACAAATAAAACTAAGCTGACTGCTGTAAAATATTTAAAACTTATTTTATTATGTGATATAAACTAATTACATTATAATGCTTCTAAAAGGATTGTGTACTGAGCTGTGATACTGACTCCACTTTCCCCTCTGCCTCATTTCCCCAATTAAAAATGTTTTATTTTTTAATTCTTTGTCATTTTATGGCCTGAAAATAAGAATGGAAGCAAAAAAATATAAATGTTATGATAAACTATTGTTTTATGGAAAGTAGGTTGCAGAATCTGCCTAGCTCTGCCTGGATTTTTTTAAAGTACTAAGTAACCTTTCATATTCTTTGTGTGTGAATTATTTCTATTTTTAAAAGAAGAGTTTTCTGATACTTAGAATAACTGGGGAATATTTGACTAAGATTTGCAATTTAGCCTGAACTGACTCACCAAAATGAAAGTCAGAAGGATCATACATAACACATTTTGAAGTCCCAAAATGTTGCTATATTAAACTGAGACAGCAGCCACAGTCCAGAGATTACCACTTCTGTGAATTACAGTACTAATTCACTTAAAAGCATAGCTGAGGCATGGAGGTGCAAAACAAAAGAATACATTCCTTAAACAACAGATGTTTCCAGTTTTTTGTAATAGAAGTACATATACAGTTCTGACCATGATAAAAAAACCCCAAACAGTCCATGTATATACCTGGCACCTGTACATAGTTAAGTTTGTCAGAACTGTTCCTGAGCAATGCTAAAATACCAGTAATTCTTTGTATCTGTATCACATTGACAGGGTCACATTCAATTTCTGCTGAAATCAGAGACATTTCCTCTTAGGTTATTGACTATTCTGAAATTTTCTATGGTATTTTTGGCTTTCTAAATATGTATGATTAAACAAAACAATTGTTGACATACATCATCACTAAAATGTCTTCAATAACTTGTATATTTTTATGTTTGATTTATTTTGTATAAGCTATTCCTGCTTGAACTACTAATGGATAATTATTATGGAATAATGCAAAATTAATTTATTATTACAATGTGCTGCTTATATTATAGCTCATGGACCCAACCAGAATTTTTGGTCTTTGTTAGACTGAAAACTACTATGTTAACATAATGTCACATCAATCTCTGAATTTTCTTGTATAATGTTGGACTCAGTAGTGTAATCAGAATATGTAGAATTCTTTTCTGTTGCCTGACTTTTGCCATACACACATTTTGTTCCTGTACCAAGTTAGTTATCTTCAATCCTTTCGCCCAATTTAGTAACCAATTTAAAGACTGGAGAAATTGCCCAGCAGAAAAGAAACAATTTAATATTATAGGCATTCTGTATGATTACATGTATAAACTATGCATAAACTGTAATTTACCTTCACTTTAATAAGAGGAGTTATATATATAGACTCTATTTTGAAATAATATGCTTGCTGTACATTTTCTATGAATAAGCTTCATAGACCTGTTGGTGCAGCTTTGTTTGGTTATTGGGGCAGATAGACTGGTAAACACAGATTGTTTTGTTGCACAATTTCCCATAAATTCTAAGCTTTTTCCTCCAATACTTGTATAGCATGGTGAAAAATCACAACAGGCATCAGCTTAATCTTGCCAACAATCTTACCTCACAACTCATTTGGCTTGATCTGCTTATTGGTGATGCAATTTAAAGCAGCAGCCTGTAGAATCTGACCACACTGCCTGTAAAGGGCGATTGTCAGGAGAACAAAGCCAAGCTCTTCTCAGTGATGTCCAGTGATAGGACAAGGGGCAACGGGTGCAAACTGGAGCATAGGAGGTTCCACGTAAATGTGAGGAAAAATTTCTTTACTGTGAGGGTGACAGAGCACTGGAACAGGCTGCCCAGAGAGGTTGTGGAGTCTCCTTCGCTGGAGACATTCAAAACCCACTTGGACGTGTTCTTGTGTGATGTGCTCTAGGGGATCCTCCTCTGGCAGGGGGGTTGGACTTGATGATCTTTCGAGGTCCCTTCCAACCCCTAAGATTCTGTGATTCTGTAAAGAACAAATGCAGGATTCTGCACCTGGGATGTAGTAATGCTGGGCACAGGCATGAATGTGGAGAGCAGTGGGTGGAGAGTAGCCCTACAGAAAGGGTTCTGAGGGTGCTGGTTGGTAGCAGGCTCAATATGAGCTAGCCATGGTCCTCCTGGTAGCACAGAGGAGAAATTGCATCCTGAGAAACATCAAACATAGCACAACCAGCCAGCCAAAGGAGGCAATGATCCTGTTGTATTCAGCCTTGTGAGGTCTCACCTGGAGTACTCTGTGCATTTTTGGGCCCCATCATTTAAGAAGGGTGTGAAGGTCCTTGAGCGTGTCCAGAGGAGGGCAACAAAGCTGGTGAAAGGGCTGGAAGGCTTGTTCTGTGAGGAGCGGCTGGGGAGTCTGATTTTCTCTGGTTTGGAGAAAAGGAGGCTGAGAGGTGACCTCACTGCTCGCCACAGCTTCCTGAAGAGTGGAAGTGGAGAGAGGCTCCCTGGTATACAGTGATGGGATGCTTGAGAATGGTTCAAAGCTACCTCAAGGGAGATTTACACAGGACATTAGGAAGCATTTCTTCACAAAGACAGTGGTCAAACATGAGAACGAGCTTCATAGAGAGCTGGTCAATGCCCCAAACCTGACAGTGATTAAGAGGCATTTGGAAAATGCCCTTAACAATATGTTTTAAATGTTGGTTAGCCCTGAATTGGTCTGGCAGTTGGACCAGATGATCACTGTGGATCTCTTCCAACTGATATAGTCTGTTCTATTCTATTCTAAATTTACACAATTACAAACCTTCTAAGTAACATCAATGGAAAAAAAAACTTTCCTGAATTTTGGGCATCTTATGAGATCATGCTGTTTGGCTTAGTTGTTCAAGGCATTGCTGAGGAGAGAAAACATGGAAGAAATTATGGAGGAAATGCTGATTTTGTTAGAGGAATCGTTTGGAAATGCCTCTGATGCCCTTCGTTCACTGGTTTTATTTTATGTCTGAAAAAAAATGTATAATTCTTTAATTGGAGGTATATGCTGAATGTAAGAAGAATTACTAGGGCTGTATCTTCTACAACAGAATTAACATCTTTTTATGCATCTAAACACAGCTAACTGCTAAAGATTTCCTGAGTGAATATTAACAGGTTGGCATTTTACCATTATTGAGAAATAAATTATTTTCTTTCATATCAGCATATGAGCTACTTTACAGTCCCATTCCAAATTAAATGGAAAGCTTTTATACAATAGCTATTAACATTAACTTGGTAGGTTCTCAGCACTCTGTTAACCTTTTCATTCAGAACCATATCATTAATTTTCTTGGAATAGCTCTCGTTCATAAACTTGGAATAAGAAGAAAAAAGGAAGGAAGATGGTTGACTGAAAATTATTTGGTTTATTTCTTCTGTGTCTCATAGTATGATTCTGATATAATATTGTCAACAATAAAAATAGCTAAAATATGCTCTACTTAATTATAGAATCAGCATCTAACATTAAAATACCCAACATATAAAAAGACCCAACAAACCGTAAAAGGCACAAGTGCAATGAAGCAGGTGAAAACTCAAGCATTTCCATATCTATATAATCTAGGATATGGGCTGCATATATAAAACAACATATATAGATAAAGTCAATAGTGAGTATATGAGAAGAGATGGGAAAAAAATCCAGAAACCTCACTGTGGATTAAGGTAAAGAGGATGACTTTCTTCTCTAGAAGGAAACCAACAAAAAAAGTTGAAAAACAGGTTTAATAGTTTGTGAATACAATGCAGATCAGTCAAGAACTTTTCAGAGCGTAAAACACAGTGGAACTATCCCAAATGTAACTGATCATCAGGCATTCTTCTTTTAAATTATATTCACTGCTTTCCATGTATTTATCATTTCACATCCTAAAAATATATATAATACCTTGCTCTCACCATTCTCTTTAGAAGACTATTTCACTACTTAAAGTTTTAAATCTCCTTATCTGATGCTGGAATAATTTTTTACCTCCTTGGTAAAAGGAGACAGAAGACCTTTCCTTTGGCAAATGTATTTCAGAACAGCATCATATCACTTCTAAAATTGTTTGGTTAGGCTTAAATGAGGCATTACCAGTGCAGTGATACCAGTAAAATATGTAATTAAGTTTCTCTGCTTTTTTGAAAACGAGTGTTTTAGTGAACACCAGAACTGTAGTCATGCAATTTAAATGAATAACCAAGTTTTTAAATTAATAGTAATAGATAGAATTAAAATGTTTATAAGATCCATGTGAAGCAGAAGAGTATGAAAATGCTACATGCAGCATATATTCTCCTCAGGAGGGAAAGAATATGCAGCAAAAGGCAGACGTGTTAAATGCAGCAAAAGGCAGACGGTGCTTGTACCAATCAGGCAGGACAACTGTGTTTATATCAGCCATCAAGAAAAAGACTTTTACACTTCAGTGGTAGAAGAGCTATGGAAAAAAAGTAGCTACAAATGAAGTGAACACCAAAAAGGATTTCCAAAGCTTGAAGAAAATTACTTGATTACATCATCTGCTAATATCTCATATTCTGGTATTATTGTGGTTTTTTTTTCCCTATGATTGCCTAAAATCAATTGAGATTACTTCTGAATATTTTTTCTGGACAGCTAATAATACAAAATTATAGACTGGGGGGTAAATTGGCCTCACACTCTATTCCACATGTAATTCAGCTAGTGGGAAGGACAAAATTAAAATGGGTAAGGTTAAAGAAAATCATATACATAGATCTCACAGGAACTTTTTTGAGATCAGGGACTTGTTTTCACTCTCACACTATGTGTATACCAGTTAACACCAGTGGAATTATCCCTGACTTGCCTGAAGACAGGAAACAGGCCTTTGATATTGTCAAAATTTGTACTGTTTTCTTCTGAATTAGAACTAATTTAAATACAAATACAGTTAAGGTTAGTTAATTATTTTTTTTGGCTAGTTAAAATTTTGACAGGTACTTCAGGGGAGTGGGCTAAAGGCATGGTGTGTGATACATGGGAGTGAAAAGTACAAGGTTTTTGGGTCTAATTTTCTAACAGAATTCGTTTTCCTGTTTCCACTTAGCATTTCAGTGCCTTATTTTCTGCCCCCACTCACAGTCTATGAAACAAGTTTTTGCTAAATTACAATGATTGCATCTATAAAATAAGCAACAGAACAAGAAAAATAAAAATATTTTTGAACAATTTGCAGTTGATGTTGGCAGCTAGACATATGATTGAGAGTTAATTATCTATGAATTTGGGACACAATTTGCAGTTGAATAAATTTGTATTTTAATATGCTACAGGGAAAAGGGTAGGTATAATGTGTATTACCTAGAATGTCCTGAATAATCTTTGTGGTCTTGAAACTTACATGAAAAACTTTCATAAATATTTCAGTTTAGAAAAAATCCCAAACCTTACATCTTGACTTTTTGAATATGCAAGAACATCAGTAATACAGAAGACATTTATATAGTTTTCAAATATTTACTTTTTAAAAGCATGAAATTAATCAACCAGATAAAATATGCAAGGGTTACAGCAGCAAATACTGGTCTAGATTATTCAACTGGACGGACAATTTTCCGGTACTTTTCTGAGGTAGATCTCAAACTAATTTCTTCTATGGGTTGGAGAAAAATTGAGACTTTTGTTAGAATATGAAAACATTTGAGAAAAAGATCAAGGCATTATCTTTTGTTACTCTTTAACACATACTGTGATTCTTTCTATGTGTATCTATTGCCATAAAGCATTCAGAACCACACACATGACTATGATTTGGAGCCGTGATATTTTCAGACTCTAATCACAGTATGTCCAAATGAAACTGTTTACACAAGCTCTTCTGTGACTTGCCATCTTGAGCAGGTCAGAGCTGCTTAGACAAAACCTAACCACACCACAGTAACTATCTATTGGTTTCACATCCAGTTCTGAAAGTCAAATAGTGTAGACATGGAGTACAATGTGAAAAATATTGTAAAGAAATGAAAATACGCCACTGCTGACTGTATCTTTTAGGAAAAAAACCCAAACAATTTGTCTAGAGGTGAAATCTTGGAAGAATCTATGCTTCGTTTTCCAGCGGCTCCCTCTGTCCATTGTGCTTCTAAATCTGTTCACTTTTTAGGAAGCATGGAAAATTTTGTGTAATTTTCTTGTTACTTACTGTTTTCTTTGTTATCGAGGTAATCCCTAAACCTGGCATAAATCCCAAGTAAAATAATAGGAGCACCTCTACCTTTATCTCCATTAAACGTCAAAATGTAGTCCTTTCTAAATAATGTAAACATCACAATTTTTTTATTATCAACAGATCTAATTTTTTGTTTAATTGACAGCAAAAATCAATGTTATCTAGTCTTCCCACTGCTGTTAGAACTGTAGAAACCAAACAACTCTTACAGAATAATCAAGTCTCTGACTCATTTACCAGCAGCAGAATTATTAAACAAAAAGAACAGTGGTCTCAGCTTTTTTTGTCTGCATTGCAGCCAAGAGCAGGATTTGGAACAGTTTCACATGGAGTCATAGGGTAGTGTAAGGACTAAAATTGTCTTTCTTATTGTATTGAATAATGCAGAAGGATGTAATGAGACTTCCATTTCCAAACTTGAATTTGAAATGGAAATATTTAGGAAAAATTATAACTTTTGAAACAAGCAAAAAAGACACCAACAGGTTCACCAACTGCAGCTGATTTTAGTCAGATTACAAAAATCACTGAAAATTCAATAGTGAAATTTCTTATGTCAACAATAATAACGAGCAACAGCTGTAACCAGAACAAAGAAACATAAAACACAAGAATGGGGAAGAAAATAAATTCTGCTTTTCCTCCATAGCATATGAATCTCAAACCTAGGGAAAGCAAAATAAAACCCAGACACTTGTGGCAAGTAATTCTAAGCTACTCATCACATGTCACTTTTTTTTTTCTGGGCTTGTTTCCTACTATTTATGAGCTGCAACAATTAATACAAATTAAAGTTTTGGAAGAAATTGTAAGGTACTAGCAGAAAATACATCAGACAAAATAAGATACGAGAAGGACGTGTTGATAAACCTTATACCATTTTTACTTATCTACAAGGATGGCAAAGCGACAAACAGCTGAGGACAAAGGAACTATGAAATTCTTCAGTGTTCCAAATGGAGTGTCTTATAGTTGATGTTTTGCAGAAGTGTAACAGGCTTCTTTTCCCAAGTCTCCAGTGTGAAGTCACAAAGACTCACTTCCCTGTGGGGAAAATGGGAGAAGACAACTACATTTCTCCAATTTTGTCTGGGTTATGTTTCAGTGGTTGTATTCTAGCTTTTGCACAAGGCCAGACAGAAGAATAAGCACTAGTTTCACTAATAAAAGTCACATTCCTCTCTGTTACTCTGAACTGAAAATATGCTGTCTCAGACAATTACCTGAGGTAGATTAGGTTTTTAGACAGTGTGAGAGCATTCACTGTATATATCTGTTTTTAACTGGTCTTCCCTTTCTTTCCTCACCTTGTCAGTAAATGCTTTCTTTCTCTCTCACTTTAGTCTAGGGTACAGCTGGCAAGTGACAGAAAAATATTATGTTTTTAATCTCTGATACCTCTCCAAATAGGTACATTTAGATGAGTAAGCTTTCACCTTCAGACTGAGAACTCAATCTTATTTTACTATGTACTTCTGTAGTGCTTAGTCCCAGGAGACAGGATCTCGATAAGCTCTCTAAAATGTACTGTATAATGAATAAAAAAAATCAAGAGAATAATTTTCAAGGGATTCTGATCTATCAGAAAATCAAATTGCTGAATATTGATTTATTTTATCAGATTACTTCAACTTCCTATTTCTGCAAGGGAGTTTCTTGTTTGGTTTTCTTTTGCTTTTTTTGTATTACTCCTCAAAACTTAACATGAAATATAACTCAAAACTTACAAAAAGCTTTTATTTACAACACTTTAGATATGGACTATTGGGAGATGGAGAAAATTACCAAATTATCCTCATTTTGTCTGAGTCATGTCTCAGAATTACACACCATTCTCCTTTGATCCTCCTTTCCCAAAGGCCTTTAGTTCCAGAGTGGGAGGAGAAAACAGAGAAAGACAATCAGAACTTCAAAAGTTATTGTAAAACATGATAGTTGTCACTCTCTGGTCACCATCTGCAAAAATATTACAAGTAAAACCAGTAAAAAGCATGCTGATAGGGCTGGACTCCCTTCCTTTAGGAACTCTTTTTGTTTATACATGTTTAAGTATTAGACATTATTATATTTATGTTGGATTCTACTCTTTTTCCTAACATATTTATTTCATGACAGTGAAATAATAATTAAAACAACAACAACAACAACAACAACAAAAACCCACAAACCCTACACAGTCATGTCATTCTCATTTTATGGTCAGGTATGACCAGATTTAAACTTGTTTCCACCTATCCTCTACACAGAATTTTTATACATGTTATAAACCTGCTATCCAAGGTTCTGAAGACTGGCTTTCCTTTCTTCCTAAATCCATGCCTAAAACCAACCTAAAAACCAATCTAATAAGAGTACAATAAAAAAAAAATGATGCAAAATAAAACTCATGGCTGTAAAGCCAAATGCAAAGTTAGCATGTATGGTTGGCAGGATCAAGTGAAAAGTGTGGTTTGCTCTGTCCATTGGAAAAGATATAGTAGTACTTAGCTATTTTTTATTAAAATGTCATTACATTGAGTTGCTAGTGAGTGAGACAAGTAAGTTAGTTAAAAAGTGTATGGAAATAGGTGAAATAATTCCATTATGAAAGTTCACAACTAAAATGCCAAACAGTTTCTATGGACAAGCAGAGATCTGATTCAGTCAAGTCTACAAAAAAAGTTTGACTTACAATATACAGTGAATCATTCAATTGTATATAATAATTTTTAAGTACCTTGTTACTTTGTGCCACTTAACAATGTTTGCACCGGGAAAGGTTCCCTACTCTGTTGATGGTGCTGGCACTTTAAGTGAAAGACAATGTGTTAGCTGTCTGCATTTTTGGAGTTTGCAGTTAAATGAGCAATACATTTCCCAGAGAAAGTTTTCTATCAGAAACACCAATATAAATAAAACTGATGTTTCTTTAAAAAAAAATAATAAAACAAACCAGAAAACCAAACCGAAGTAAAAACAAAGAAAGCAAAGCAAAACAAAACAAATAATAAACAAAAGGACCTTCCCATAAGAAACAGTAGAACACATATTTCATTTTACAGCATGGCATAAGCAAGATAATTTTGAGTAGACTTGGACTAAACTTTTCAATCAAAACCCAGACAAATCTAAAACAGTTACATTAATACAGAGACTTGTGGTTAGATTATTTATTTAAATTCTAACAGATTATAGGGTTTTGTTGGACATTTCTCACTGGGTATAACCACCATTTTCATAAAAGGAAAAAATCATTAAAGTAGTATAGATCACCCAGGGCTAATTCTGTGAGCCCTCATTATTCATAATGCACAGATAAGCAGCTTATTTATGAGCACTGAGAAAAATTGCCTTGACCTAGGAAAAAAAGTATTGGAAGAATTAAGGAGAGGGGGATGATGAGGGAAGATTTGAACTGATTAATTTTTTCCTATTATGTAGGCTTATATAATATGTGAAGAAGAGGAAAAAATCTAAGTAAAATTAGCACATATATGCATTGGCGTGCCTTTTCTTGCCTGTGCACAAAATATTTGTGTATGCACATATAAATATATCCACATGCACATACATACACATACATTTATATATATGTATAAAAACAAACAAAAAACAAACCAAGCAAACACACAACAAGCAAAGCAAAACAAACAAACAAATAAAAATAGATGCTAAAATGTGCTGAATGAATAGTAGAAACCAAACAGAAAGCCATTTTAAGTCTGATATATGTATTTGGGTTGTCCCTGTCAACCTCCTCATCCTCATCTGACTGTACCATAAAGGATGTGTTTACAATCAAATACTGAGGCATTTCCTCTTTTGTAGCTACCACTGAACTTACGGAAATTACAAAACTGACAGGCATTGTCTTTTAAGGAACTTCTGATTACTAATAGGTCCAACAAATGCATAATTTCTGAAAAACCCCTAGATGAATAAATTACGTGTGTCAGAATAAATAATTAATTTTCCAGCTATTTTTCAGCTTTGACAGAGTTGTTTAGTTTTGTTTTTTTTTTAAATGATGACATATCAAAATGTGAAAAAAATATGCAAAGGCTTTTTTTAAAAAGGTACTCATTAGACAGAAAAATGACAAGTTGTGCAATAAAATGCTGTTCTAACAAAATATCAGACTGATTAAAAATATCAGAGGAACAGAACATTGTTTCATAAGGCCCTCTTTTCCATGTGGTTTGCTAGTGTGGGAGAAAATCCTTGTAATTCTTTGCACTGCTCCCACACATACACCTACACATATCATCACTTGACTTTCAAACTAACAATAGAAGTGTAAGTAGTGCTATCACCATCTGCAGAATGAACTGTGCATTTTTAAGGCTGCAGCAGACTCAGACATTAGCAGCAGCAGTCATATAGATGAAAAGTAATACCCTCTTTGCACAGGAAGAATCACTTAGACGTCAGTTAATAGAGATGTTTCCACATTAAATCATAAGGCCCTCTGTATTGATAAATTAATAAGTTGGAAACTGTTTCAGTTTATGTGGTTTGATATGAAAAAAGACCATCCACCTAGTACTGGTGGGAGCAATGAGAAACAGCACTGCATAACCCTCTATACTCACACAGGTGAATTATTTTGCTTAGTATTTTCTTGGCTTTGGAGAAAACCTTACAATGATTCACCAATTATTATTGCAAGTAAAGCTATACGAGGACTGCAAGTTCAGTTCAGTAAAGCATTCCTGTATTATTTTTTTTTCTAATTAAGAATTCTGACCAATCTGCTGCATGCTGTCTGCAAATGTGGTCTGTGCTACTCATTCTTTTCTCTAAATGTCTGTTTTCAATGGTTATTTTGAAGAGAAACTTAGAGTTTCACATGTTTCAGTTCTCTAATGGTATGTACAATTATTGTTGCAGAAGGACAAAAGTTTTATGCTGCAGAGTGCAAGACTACTGGTGTGGTAACATAGGCTGTTTTTTTTTCCCCTTGTATTGAAAACATCAAGAAATCCTCAGAGAAAATAAATATCGTCAAAATGTCTGAGTCACGCAGCAAAAGAATGCTCAGATGTTTGCAAAGATGTTTACACAGGAAAAAGAATAATCAAGAAACAGAGTAAAAAAGATAAAAAACAGGGCATAGAATAGCAAAGCTGGAATTTAAGCTCCATTCCAGAATTCTAAAGGTGTCCAGAAGAACAACATCAGGATTGAAGACTAGCAGGATGACTGAGACTTAAAGCAGGGGACAGACTTGGATCTAAATAATACTGTATGTGTTACCAGCTTCTTCCTCTACCAACTACTGCTTGTATCACTCAAGGTGCATCATTTAGGGATGGACGCTTGAAAAATAACCACACTGTTTCTATTCAGTGACTGGAGATTTCAGTCTATCTAAGATATTTCTGGAAGCAAAAGAAATCTGAGACAGCCTTTTTCAGCAGCATAATGGATAAAACATTAGCCCAGCATCCTCAATGTGGATCAATAGTAAATCTAGGAAAAATGTGAAGTTTCACATACACATCAACTGGCTTCAAGATTAATCTTCAGAGATACCATAGATTGCTCCTAATAGTTTTGCTTGTGCCTAATATGGAATATAAGGGTTCTCTGATGCAGGGAAGGTGTCCTATTAGGGATGTTGCTATACAGTGTTATCCTAGTCATTTCCATATAAAAGTTGTGCAAAGATCTGAGTTTGTTCTGCTGGGATCCAAACTGGAATTGATTTGAAAATTTTACAGGAGGAAACATCAGGGCATAATTATTTGGGAAGTGAACAGTAACGCAGGCATACGGTTTCTGGTCTAGAACACTGTATGTCCATCTACCACTGGAACTGCAGCACAAAGTGTTCCCATATACTTCCCTTGCAGACTAGCGATGCGGGATGATTGCATGTGCCTGTCAGGATTACTTGAATTTAACTCCATGAATAAGAAGACTGAAATCCTCCAATTTCTAATCACAGTCCCCTAAATATCCTGGAGGATGTGCTTGTTAGGAATAATTTATCAAATCAGAAGGTCTTTCATATAAACTTAAAGGAAAACTTTTTTGTGTTTGGAGAATATTGAGGTAAAAAACAAGTTCAGGACCTCCTCAGCTGAGAGACAGGTGAGAAGGCATTTTCAAGACATTCAGTTTGACTTCTGCCATTTTTTCCTTTTCCTTTTCCTTTTCCTTTTCCTTTTCCTTTTCCTTTTCCTTTTCCTTTTCCTTTTCCTTTTCCTTTTCCTTTTCCTTTTCCTTGTGTATGGAAACTTACACTGCATTGAAAGATCTTTCCTACAGCTGGCATTGCTTTGAAAAATTATTTTTGGCTGCAACAATGTGGTGGATTTGATAAAGTAGGCAGACAAGTGATACCAAGTTTATCTTGAGTTCACAGTCTGATGTTCCTCTTTCTATTGACCTCCCTCGTCCCTGCAACACAGTCTTTCCTCTAGACCCATTTTTGTTTAGGTTTCCAAAATCTGTCAGCCAATAATAGTGGATTGGATTAGTATTGTGACAATGTAATACATCTATAAACACACAAGTACCCATATATGGGGTAGGTTTTATAAAATTCAAATGTGAAATATTTCAGAGTCTTAAATAGCCGTAACACACTCACCCACACCCCTCTTATATCTCTTATTTACTACTAATTTTCACCTCTATTTACACCAACTTTTGTCATGAGCACTACTATGCAAATTGAATAAATCTCTGCCTTTTCAGATATTGGACTGGTATTATTCACCAAATAAAGGCATGCTACTTTTTGTGTGAAATTCCTTGAATTCAGACAAAGTAAAATATATATTTTTCAGGAATTTAAAATGTCTCATGTCTTCATCTCTTCTATGGAGAAAGAAAAAGATTTTTGTCAAAAGTGAAACTTATTAATGAAATAAAAATAACTATGCACATTCTTAGCTGAAGTAATTGTGGTTTGTTTTTTCTTTTCTTCTTTATTTTTCTGTGTTGTTTTCACAATACAACACCTCCTTATCTTTGGGTTGATCTGAACTGAATAATTTCTCAGTTTGCTCAATGACTCCCCGCCCCGAAAAAGTGTGTTGTTGTTCTTTCAGTATCTCAAGAAAGTACTTGGTCTGCTATACAAAAAAGAAATAACTCATTTAATTTTAAATGTTTTGCCTATGTTAAAAACAGGCAAGTCAATTTTTTCTTAGAATTTGGAAAATCTGGAGTGTTGACAATTGGGAGTCTAGGGTTTCTGTTTTCCAGAGCCTCTACTCAATGCCTAAAGGAAGATGTAATGTAATTACCAGTTTCTTGTTACATGTATACTTCTGAAAGTTAGGAAGGAGACAAATAGATCTCATGTTGAACAAACCATAAGGAAAACACATTCTGAAGAGTTACTTTGACAAGTTGACTGGAGAGAGATGCTGACATGCCAGATGTGGGGAAATTCACATTAGATGGGATTGTGACATTGTACCTCATCATATCTAACTCTTTTATATCTCCAATAGTGATTGTCCCAACAATATTTTCACTTAGAAGTCTGGCTGAATTTCTCTGGTTCTCTTGGAACAATATTCCAGCAAGGGAGTTCAGCTTGAAGCTATCCAGAACATAGCTTGCTCCTGTCCTTACAAAAACAGAACTGCACACTCATAAGTGATGTCTAGCTGTTGTTATTACAATCATAGTTTTAAGGGGATTTTTCTATTGATAACCTTTTAGAATAATGCTCAACAAATACTCCTTTTACAGTCATTCTCTGCCTCTTAGTCTCAATGGCAACAGTCTTCACCTCAGCAGTTTCATTTATTTTTACTTGATAAGATTGAATATTGTACAATATGCCACTGCCGCCTTCTCCCAGCCTAAGTCAGTAGCTGCAAAAGGAAGTTGGAGCTGAGCAAATGTGGCTGCTGTTATGGATAGAAAGATGGATTTGACATTAAGGTGAACTTTAGAGGACCTAGATTCAATAGCCAAATCATATGTAAATATCTTAACTCCAAGTCACAGATTATATTGACTCATTTCCAGAAGGAGATACTTGAAGGAAAGTGGCTGGAGAGAGCCTAATGTCAGGGAGTTTCTCAGATGAACGTGTTTCTCATCAGTGTAGAATGATTACAACAGAGACAAACGAATTCAGAGCTCCAAGGTGGAGCAAGAGATTCACCCTGCTGTGGCAATATCAGCTCAATCACTCCTTGCGTTGCTTTATATTGAAATGGTTCCTGTGTTGGACAAGGACTATAAAATATATTTTCCAAATATAATCTAGGGATGTGTGAAAAAAGTAACAGAGGAATCCACTGCCTTATGCACTTATTTTAGAAGTATAATTGGATGGAAGTAAATATTATTGATGTAAATTTCATATAGCAATACAACAACATTTTGTGTTTGGTTTTTTTACTTTGGTTATGGCACTACAACATTTCACAACATGTGAAACATAAATTATAACTGATTTTAATTACTTCCTGTTAATATTACAAAAATACTGTGTGGCTTACCAAAGATGACCCAAGAACAAATACTTGATTTAATCTTTACATTTATATTTTTATTTTTGGGAAAACAGAATGAAAAGAAAGATATGGTGTAACTTTTTATTTATTTATTTATTATATTTCTCATATGTTTTATAATTCAAAATATTACATTATATTTGAGCACCTAATCCTCAAATTTCACAGTTTCCTAAATTTGCTCAACATGTCTAGAAATCAGAATTTACATAACTGAGGCAATTTTGGTTTTATTATTATATAATAGTAATGATCAATATAAAAGGCAATAGGAGCATTTTTAAAGTGCTTGCTAATCTCTGCAATAGTTTACTACAAAAGGAGAAAAACTTGTTATTTCAGTGTAAGATACAGGTGGCAGCTAAGATTAAAAATATTTCCAGTGTAATCATATTTTTGGAATTTAAGATTTCTGTTATAAGAATATATTCTGGCAGGGTCACAGACACTACTATCTCCAGCAGGAATATAAATAATTTAGAATAAGTTTATGGAAGCATTATATTAATAATCTGTTGATGATGAAGGAGATACACAATCTAGGAACTGGATTATAGTACAGAACTTTACAACATGAATTTAACATTAATATTTTTTAAATTCTCCTTTGCACTGAATGTTGAAGGAAAAGTGGACATGTTTAACCAAATATAATTGATCTAGTCTGTACTGTCAGAATCTCTTCCATTGGCTTTTTTACAATAAATTTTTAAAAAGAGAGTTGATAACTTCAATTAGGCACCAAAAACTGGTATTTCGGGCAGAAAGAACTATTATCCAAAGATCCCTGTCATCATGGAGGAGTGATGCAAAGCAATATAAATGAAGCTATATTAGGGTATGAATATATAATACAGAAATTTCTAACATGCACAACACACATACAAAAACATGAAGTAGTCAGCAAAAACAGACATTCTGTTTAATAAAAGTAGATATTATTTTCTGGAATAGAACAAAAAATGCTTACAGTAAAGTATTTATTAAAAAGATATGTAATGATAAGTGCCTTTTCTTTTTGAATAATTATCAGAGGCCTTTTCTACAGTTTGCTAGTCTGAAATTTAATTGAAAAAGCCCAACACACTTCTATTTAGTTTTAATCAAAGTGTTAAAATAATCAGGAAGGAAAAAGCTACACATGGTTTCACATAAAACTTACATTTTGTTTCTCTAATACTTCTAAGACTTCTAATACTGTTTAGTTGGATTAAATTCTTTGTGTCAGTATTATTATTATTAATCCTAGGTAAGAATAATGAAAATATACTAGATGAAGATATGTCAGTTCCTATTAAAATCCTTACACTTGTATAAGTCATTAAAATATGTTTAATAATTAGCATTAACATATTTTTTCTGTATGGATTTTTGCTAGAAAACATTAAACGTACCAAAGTAAGAGGTGTGTTTGTATGATAAAAACATTCACTAGAACTTGCTCTGAAAGACTAAAAAAACCCAAGTATTTATCCTATACTGAAGCAAGCATCTGGGGAAAACAAATGCTAACTGAAGTTTGTTGGTAAATATGTACATCTATAGCCTTAAATTACTTGAAGAATACATATTGATCCCAAACTATTTGTTAGAACATGGTTATTTGCCAAACCAGAGTTTAGGTTGCTAAAACATAGATTGGAAATTTGCAGTTAAAATTAAAAAATCATGTCTGAATGTAAATCAACTCTATGAATTAATTTGAATGAAAATTCCCTCTGGAAACCAAGTACCTAGAATATAAAGCTAAACACTGCCATGTAATAAAGCATAAAAGTAAAATGTGAAATGTTGTTAATTTGAACAGTGTAGCCATGTTCAAATGCTTTTAGTTTGCTGCGAATGACACACTGAGAACTGTTTTAAATGTTTTATTATCTATAGAGCATAATAAACTAGTGCACAATAATGTGCTCTGGGCCCATGCAATAAGCTATTTTTTAAATGCTTCTGTAAGGTTTAATGGTATAAATGCCACTGAAAATTGAAGTATCATCATAGTCAGCATAATCCTTAGACATAGTCAAGCAGAAATGTAGTGCGTCTTCATGTAATCTGAAAAGGAAGGGCTTTTCTGGGTACAGACTTCTTTCATCTCTGGTTTGCATCCTCACAAGAGGAAAGATAAATTTAGGTGCCATTAATGTAGGCGTTAACAAGTGGGTACAGTCTTTATGATTCTGTTATAATTAGTGAAGACGTCCTCGATTTCGCTGAAGACGTACTTGGATACCTAGCTATTGCAGTATTCACCTGAAGTTAGCTGAATATTTTTCTCTAGAATCTAGTTACAACTAGGATTAGATCTCCACTGGGAGTTAGAAGAGGCTAGATATGCAGGACCATGCATTGTCACTTCCATACAGAAACCTAAATTCAGAGTACAGAATCTCTGTAGAATTGACCAATGATTAGGAAACTAGAAAAAAAATATTGCACTGCCACCAGTCCCAGCTAGAAACAAACCATCAACAAACAAGCAAAGGAACCAAACAAAAAATCTCCTATCAAATATGTAATAACTCTTTAAGTCAAAAAAATGGAACTGGTTCCAATGTCAGAGTAAATAATCTGGATATAAATTCACTATCCTTCACTAACTTGTTCAGTCCAAGCCATACTGTAGCCACAAGTTTGTTGCCTTCTCATCTCCAAATTACATATTGAAAAGGGGCATCTTTAAATAAATCTGTTGTTTTCTAAAACAGAATGTTGAAAAAAATAACCAAAAGAATAGTCAAATGGCCACCTCTCATTGCATTTGAAAAATGCAAAAAAACAGTCATAGAAGACTTTAATTTTCATAATGGGAGGTAGGTTTAAAGAGAAATATCTGTAAGGATTTGGTGATAAAAATCACTACTGAAGCAATTTTATATCATTCAATACAGTATGTCCATTGTAACTGATTTGAGCTTTATCTGCAGATTGAATTTAAACAAATTCTCATCAGGAAAGGGTGGGTGCTTTACTAGTTAAATGACTTCTGTTTTTTTTTTTTTCAGTGATTGCAAAATGGCTCAGATAAATAAATAAATAAATAAATAAATAATTAAATGAACTTGTTTTGAATTTAAGAAATATAGAGATCTGGTGTTTTCATAAGATTTTCATATAAATGTTCCCTTAGATTTATTTATTTAATTTAATTTCATGAATTTTCGCTTAATTACATTTCATTATTTTTTAATATTTTTTTTCATGATAAAGTTAATTTGCTTTTCAGTCTACTCATGATTTCCCATACTGAGCTACAGGAGGAAATGTTGTCCGTAGCATTTGCTTTTAATGTGGCATATTTAAACAGACTTGTTTTTCTGTCCTTGTCTGAGTGAATATGAATCTCAGCTGCTCAGAGAACACATAATCTTGTATGCAAGTTGTGCATTTATTAAAAGACAGCTATAAATCTAGGTATACTAGACCTTAATTTCCAAAAGCTGTCATTTTTATCATTGTCAAACTAAAATAAGACAAATAAGCAAGAGTTATCTTCAACAAAACCATACCGTCTATCAGTTGATTATTTGGCTCCTAAGCTACCTAACAATACATAGGAAAAGGGAATTTGGTATTTACTGGTTCTATATTAGGCCATGTTGGATCTTGATCTCCTTTATGTTGTGCTTTACAGTGTCAGGGGTTGCATGTCACAAAAAAACGTCCACAAGTTTTAGTGACTGGACCCTGGGCAGAAAAGAATAAAGTTCACTATCTGTTCTAGGTCACCAGATTTTCAGAAATTATTATTGTATTCTAGAAAATAATTTAATCTAATGAAGCATGCTAGCAGAAGTTCTCATAGTATTTGAAAAAGCCTCTTTTATCTTTCGTTACTGTAATCCTAATGATTTTCTTTCACTTCCATAGTGCTTTCCAATAGAGGAGAAAAGGCTACTGATTCAACTACAGCAGTAATTTAAAGGACACCATGTAAGTGGGCAAGCAGGATTGCAGGCAGTATGGTGTGAGTCGACGTAGAGTGGCTGGATTACTGGAAATGACTGGTAACTGTGATAACCTATGCTCCTACTTCACGCTTTGATGCAGACTGAAGCAATTTTACCTTTTCTCTAAACTTAGTGCCTAAATGGTAAAATGCATTCTTTGTTAGATAACTACATTAATAGGGGAACATAACATCTTTGAAAACACAGAGGTACCATGAAACTGTGTAAACAGCAGGAATGACCGTTAAGACAACATTGAAATGACTGCAACTCTCTTGATGCAATCTTCTCTGCTAGGGTTACCTGGACACAGATGTTATAAGAGTTTTTTAGGAGGTGCAATGCCATTCTTCTTGAGTTAATGCCTAAAAATAATATAATTGAATTGAGGGGTTTTGTTGTCTTCTCTGCTAAGGAGACTTAAAGTACACTGGTACATCTTACAAGACCTTCAAACACTAAATCGTTTTCAAACAGGGCATCAAAAATAATGTACAATGTCCCTGAATCACTGTTCTATTTAAAGTTTTATTTAAATATTTAAGCAATATACACAAACTGAACTTAAGCAATCAATGGACTTATTAAGTATTGTAAATATGCTATGCATTTTTTCTGAAATGTATTTGTAGTTCTGTAGTAAATCCTACTTTGGAACAGCAATAAAATGCAGCATACTCATTAGTCAGCCTCCAGTTCAACACACAGATGAAAAGAGATACTTACTCTTTGGTTAAGTTAGAGATGTTTTATGCATACCTGCATGCTTCACATAGCTGACAGAGCTGGAAGTACCCAGTCAGTTCTACCTGGTGTTGATTGTGCTTTATGTGGGAGAAAAAAATGGAGAGAGCAGAAGAGTACTTTTTGAAAGTACCTTGGCTATACACACTGTGCCAGAATAATATGTAAAGAAATAAAAAAAGACAATACCACGACTTTAAAACAGGAATAAAGGAAGTGATGTGTTTTCTCAAGAGATATTTTTTGATTAATTACTTAAATTCTGACTGACATCAACATACTGATGGTATAATAACTTTTATTAGAAAGCAATGTGGAATGTTCTTTTCTTCATGCAGGCAAGACACGAGAAAAAGCAAAAAGCAATGCTCCCCAGAGCCAATTTTTGAAAAGCAAAATTCCCATACAATGTTCTTATTCTCTCCTCTTTCTATAATGCTACTGGCCCTCCTCTGACATTTGCAGATGGATCTTCCATCTCATTCCATCCTCAAGTCAACTTATAAATGAACAGATATAAAGTAAGAAATTAATGTTTAATTCAACCTTATTTAATTGAATTCAATTTAAATAAGGCTGTAGACATGCAGGATAGATGCAAAAGTATTTTCATGCATACTCATGCCTATCTATAAGATGGCCAAAAGATACTGGAGCGTTTAGCACTGTGAGATTTACTGGTACAAAGTAATTCCTGATTACCTTCTATGATGTCATTACTGGCTGGCTAGATGAGGGGAGAGCAGTGGATGCTATCTACCTTGATGTCAGCAAGGCTTTTGATACTGTCTCCCATAATGTCCTCATTAGGAAGCTCAGGAAGAGTGAGCTTGATGAGTGGACAGTGAGGCAGATTGAGAGCTGGCTGTGTGACAGATCTCAGAGGGTGGTGATCAGTGCGTCAGGGCTGAATTTGAGGCCAGTAACCCGTGGTGTCCCCCAGGGATCAATACTTGGTCTGGTCTTGTTCAACATGTTCCTCAATTATGTGGACTAGGGGACAGAGTGTATCCTTAGCAAGTTTGCTGATGATACAGAACTGGGATGATACAGAACACTCCAGAGGCCTGTGCTGCCATTCAGCTTGACCTAGACAGGCTGGAGAGTTGGGCAGAGAAGAACCTCATGAGGTTCAATAAGAGCAAATAGGGTCTTGCATCTGGGAAGAAAGAACCCCAAGCACCAATATAGGTTAGGGGTGGATCTGCTGGAAAATAGTTCAGAGGAGAAGGATCTTGGAGTCCTGATAGACAGTAAATTATCCATGAGCCTGTGGTGTACCCTTTCTGCCAAGAAGGCCAGTGGAATCCTAGGTTGCATAAAGAACTGGTATTACCACTGCATAATTTCTTTGTTTCAACGTTCGTCTATATGGCCCACTACATCTGGCTACTACCATTGCTGTACTGGTGAATGCTGTCAGCCTGTGTCACTTGATCTTGCTTCCTCAGTTCAGAGCAAATTTTGCATTAGACCCTGTTCTCAGTGAGGTCTTTGCTTATCATTCTGTTCCTGCTCGACACTTATGAATTATACCCAATTATAGTTTCCAGACAGAAAGCTAGTGGAGTATGTACATAAACATATACCAGTATATGAATATGTGTGTGTGTGTAACTCTCTATTTCCTATTAGTGTGGGGACTGTCAAGATGTGTTTAACTAACCAGCACAGATGCACATTATTACATAGCCAATACAATTGCTTACTTGTACCTACTGTTACTCTACTCACTTCTGCTCTTCCAATATGTTTTGCTGTGCCTTTTGAAGCAGAAAACAAATTTTCTTCTGTATCACTATGAAAAAGGTAGAATCTTCACTTTTATATCACTCTCTGAATGCTACAAAGACATTTATAAGTAAATAGATGTTCCATTGGGGGACTGGATTTCAGCATTTACATATATTAATTTGGGAAAATGAAGGCTTTAAAAATATGAGTACTTCAATCTATTTGCAAGATAGGAAGATATCAAATAGCTGGCGTAGAAATAAGCTATCATCATTTTCACAGAAAAAAGATATAACTGTTTCATAATGTGTATTTTGCGTATTGTGGTTTTGCAGGTGACTTGGCAATCAGGAAAATAATTTTCTTCAATGAACTGTGTTTTATGCAGTTATCTGTTGTTACATTTGTTGAAAGATAATCACAATTTAATTTTATTTACTCTGGCCATTTCCACTGTAGGCGATTTTTATGTATATGTATTGGCAAAACATGCCATTTTTCCCTTTTAATAAGAGGCCATAAACATATAAATCTTAGAGCTAAATCTTTTACATTGCTGTCATAATCCTAACATTAAAGGTCTACTACACAGATGGGATAATCAAAGTGAAATTGTCTCTGATCCTATTTCCTTCTGAAGGTCTAAAAGAAAGAGAAAATTTAGCCATGCTTTGTGTTTTGAGTCTGTTGCTCAGCTTTGCTCTGCTGTACTACTCATTTCAGACAGCTAAAGGTTCTGATTTTCTCCTAAAACAGTTTTTATGCAAAGGATGGTTTATTTAAGACAACAGAATGAAAAATTGTAGCAATACAAAGTCATTTAATTGTCTAATCCTTACATAGAAATGACATCCATCACTCAAAGAGCATTACTAAGTAAATTATATATTAGGACTGGCCAGAGAACGAACACTTTGTTTCTTTTCACTGTTTCAAGAAAGTGTTGCTTTGCTGGTTTTGCTTTTTTTTTGGTTGTGTTTTTGTGTGTGTGTGTGTGTGTTGTTGTTGTTGTTTGTTTGTTTGTTTTAATTGAATGAAGACCCTCAACATTTGAACATTTTCATAAAATGGAAAAGATTATAAGTGTACACTTCCAGAATGAAAAAATATGCAGTGTTCTCACTCAGTTCTCGCTAGAGATGTGACACAGAGATTTTACCTTGGACTTCAGACACTTTCAACCTGAAACTTTGCTGAGTTTCATGAGCTTTGAAATCTCAATATCTTGGTATTAGCATATTTTGATGAAAAAGTATTTAATCAAATATTCTCCCATCTGTGCTAGCAACTTGCTATTACTTTTACTGAGAAGAAAACCTCATTCTCTATGAGTTGAGGCCACCTGAGGAAGATTTATCCATGTTTCTCTCTTCACTCAGAAAAACTAGATTAAACAGAGCCTCAAAAAATGCCAAGATTACTGTAAAGTGTCAAGTGAGCTAAACTTTCTTTACAATCATCTTTCTGTTGAATACTTAAAGTCTATAAGTTCGATACAAATAGTGTTCAATTACAGAAAAAATATAGCTCTACTTGTATATGATGGTGAAATGGGTATTTTTGAAAATTTAATATCCTTAAGAATAGCAAAATGTTGCATATGTCATTCCACAAAAGAAATAAAAACTATTTCTTTTACAATTTTAGAAGATTAGATTTAACGCTAAAAGATATATTATAGTGTTGGCCAGGCTTTGTCTGAAAACATGCGAATGATGCAAGGTTTACACAAAAGAACTGAATAATATGTGCTCAGCAGTACAACAGACTTAGCGCTAGTGTTTTTAAAAATAGATATGCCAGTTTTTTACTGTGACTAGTGGCTTCAGGTACATTTTTATAAATACAGAAAGGAAAATAAATGTATTGACTATCAGAATAGTAATTAAGAAAAAAACAGAACCAAACAAAACCAAACCAAGCCAAAACAAGAAGAAATGTCCATAGACAGAATGAGCATGGAATATTTCAGGAAATCTGCCAGTATACAAATATGCTTGAATTACAAATAGAGATGAGAGAATAATTTCTTCTAGCAAAAATAACACTTTTTTTTTTTTTTTTTTTTTTTTTTTTCCGGGAAACGTTGCTTAGCTGTATGAAAAGTGATTAGGGAACTAGAGTGAGGCTGGGGAGTGATTTTAAAGATGCTCTCATTATTCAAAGATTTCTGATAAAGAGAAAGAAAATATGTGACTAGCATTATGCCACTGTGTTACTGGGTGATGACCACAACTAAGACTTACTTGTAACTTAATTTATTCTTATAAAATATACAATTATTATTCCCTTGAATTTAGGCTGATGTTGAGGTTTCACTCTAGCTGGCAACTGAGCACCACATAGCTGCTTGCTTACTCCTCCCTTCCCTGCTGTGGGATGGGGAAGAGAATCGGGGGGAAAAAAAGTAACACTCACGAGCTGAGATAAAGACAGGAAGGGAAAATAATAATAAGACAAATAATAAAAGATTATACAAAATAAGTGACGCACAAACTCAGTTGTTCACCACCTGCTGACAGATGCTCAGCCCATCACAGAGCAGCAATCGCTGCCCTCCAGCCAACTCCCCCCTGTTTATATGCTGAGTTTATATGCACGACATTATATAGTATGGAATACCCTTTGGCTAGTTTGGATCAGCTGTCCCGGCTGTGGCCTTTCCCAGCTTCTTTAACACCTCCAGCTTTCTTGCTGGCAAGACATGAGAAGCTGTAAAGTCCTTGATTTGATGCTTAGCAACAACTAGAACATCAGTGTGTTAACATTATTCGCATACTACATCCAAAAGACAACACCATACCAAATTTTAGAAAGAAAATTGACTCTACCCAAACTGAAATCCCAACATCTGGTCCATTAAGAAATTGCTTGCCTGTTTTACTTTGATCTGGCAATGGGGGAAATTATTGCCAACTAGTACAACTCTATCAGTAGAACAAAATACTTTGTGCTAATGACTTGACATCAGTGTCATCAGAATTTCAGACACTTTTTACTACTGCTTTCTCTGGCCTTGTTTTGATGAATATGAGTGGAAATGCTCTAGGTGTGCTGCTGGAGAACATCTTATTTACTTGGATCCAAAGAAAATCCAGACAGTGCACTCCGAGACTACTCTGTGATATACGCTAAAATAAGATTAATGGAAAAACAAAGTAGTTTGCTCCAAAGAGTACATTTGATACAAGATAAAATGCTAATACAGGTGCACCTGCATCAACATTTCCATCATTCTCAGCTCTTATTAAAAACATCCAATTTCAGAAATGCTGCTAAAATTGGTAACGTGATGTTTTAAAACATCACTCATAAACCAAATCAGTCTGGTGTAGTCATAGCCACATGGCAGATGCAACAAATATGCCATATCTTCTCCCAGGGTAGAATCAACATTTAAGGGAATGAAATTTCTAATAAACCTTAACTAAGTAATATCACATAATAAAACATGTCATGGTCTCACTCACACCTCCAGCCATTATGGAATTTACACTCTTATTAAACAAGTATCAACTACTGAAACCAAATATGTTCTTGCTTAGCCTTTACTCAAGCAATTATAAAAGGCAAAGGATGAGAGAAAATGATTCTGTCTCTTTCATGCTAATTCCACTACTCAGTTTTGCTTTGTTTTTTTGTTGTTTTTTTTTGTTGTTTGATTTTTCTTCTTACAAATGTAGTAATTCTGTAATAGTTTTTACACTGATTTCCAAGTTTTAATCCCAGAGACAGAAAACATGTAGGATTTTTGTCTACTAAACAAACAAACAAACAAACAAAAACAACAAAAAAACTGAGCTATGTCCTTGTGATTTTGTTCAAAGTGGGCAGAAAACAGCACAATTGCTCTCCATCGATGTATTAGCTGTAGAGAATTTCGGTGTTAAACTCATATATGAAAATGTCAGAAAGTAAAAACGGATATGGGAAAGAAGAAAAAAAATATCTGTTTAGCTCAGGCCATCAGTATGTAACATGAAACAGTTAATTCTGCAGTGAACACTCTTATGATACCTGGTAATACCAAGCTGGATCAACAGCTCATATGAAGTTGCTTCATTGCAAAAAAATGTGCTGAATTACCTCAGATAAGATTCTGTTCCAAGTGACCAGGGGTTAAACTGCATAAATTCTGGGAGCCTGAAGCGGCTTAAATCCCATGCACAATGTATTATTAATTTCTTATGAAACTACAGGGTGTAAACAAACTTGTTTGGAGAGGACATGCAGAATATCTGGCTTCCTATTCATCCCTACAATACAAGGACCAGATTAGATTAGTTAGTGATCTTAAACCTCTGAAAGAAGTGTCTAGTCTTCTTACAGATTTAGGTTAAACTGGAGCAGAATCCTCTCAGTTTCAAGATTCTTTCTCTTGCACAGAGATATAGATGAGAACATGGCTTTTTTTCATTGCTGTAGTGATTTGACATGATACTCTTGAATAAAAACTGAACCACCTGGTTTTAAGTTGCCATGTTATTACTGTCCTTGGACTTATTTGTGTGGACTAATAAGGATGAAGCATAACAACAGCAGATAAATAATTGAAATAATATTATCTTTAACAAATGCTAGTACTCTGCAAAACAAGAAACTTACTTTGAGTATGAATAATATAATACTGTTTGGTACCTTATGAATGTACTATAATTACCAGATAGATCTTGTGAGAAAATATATTCCACATCATTGTCTATGACTACCAGGTAAAAACTCTTCAGAAAGGAAAACTACTCTGCAATCCTGAGGACTCATTCACTGTAATTGTGTCCATTCATTCTTGCCTGGGGAAGAGGTTGATGAAACTGATTTGAAATGTCTCCTTAACAGTGCTGGTATGTCAAAAGAGAAGCTGCTCACAAAAACATACCCAGATACTATTTCTTACGGACTTCTCATTAATGGAAAATTATTTCTGGTCAAACCTGTAGTGAATTAGCAGGAATCCAAGGCAAATGATAGCTTAAAAAGGGTTTGATCACTGCATTATGAAAGCTTAATTCAAGTTCTTGTTCTTTTTAATTAACAGAATTGACTTATTTTCACTAATTGTGATTAATTCTTCCTACTGTCCTCATTTAATTTTACATTGCCCTAGCCTCAAAGGTCCTTTGAGGTGAATCAGATACAGGTATATCAGTAGATATCCCAGCATCTTCCATGACTTCATAATTCAAAACTCTCAAGCATGGATACTGTCCTGGGCCACCTGCTTTCCTGAGAGACTTCAGCTCATAACATAATCAAGTCTAAGTAGGCATGCAGTTTGGAGACATGCTACCAATTGCTTGCACAAATGGTCCTCACAAAATCTCAGCTACTCTATGATGTAAACCTTTGAAAGTAGAGGTTTTCCTTCACTCTAAGTCTGCTACTGATCCTGCCAGCGGCGAGGGAAGCAAGCAGTCCAGAATCAATGTGATTGATAAAGCAAGCTTCAATTTATTGAATACACAGTGTTACTTTTATACCCTTTTCCAAACCTACATGTAGTGAATTCATTGGATAGTAACCACGCATAGTGAGTTCATTGGATAGTAACCACGCATAGTGAATTCATTGGATAGTAACTACTTGTAGTGATTTCACTGGACGGCAACTACTTGCAGTGATTTTACTGGATAATAACACACATCTGAGTTCCAGGGTTCTTCCTTGTTTTCTATCATTCTACTTCTCTACCTTGTCCTTGAGTTAGTTTAAGCTAACAGAGATTGTTTATACTTGTGTTAGGCTAAAAAAAGAGATTGCTTGTACAGCTGCTGTTTGTGTTACACTCTCAAGGCCTCTCGAGGAGATAGCAGGGGCCCATGGCCCTGCTGCTCAAGCCATTCTGCAACACTGATCCATATGTGGGTAGTTAGGGTCTGGCGGCCGGAAGATCTCGCACTGTATGGAAAGATAAGGCCCCTCTCCTGATAGCCAATAGCAGTTCATGGTGTAAGCAGACGGAAGTGACGTCACAAACCTAACTTATATAACGCCGCGGTACACACTAATAAACGCCATTTGCTGTCCACCACATTGGTGACTGTGAGCTGATGGACCGAGCGGCCTGGGGTCGGTCGTTGTGCGGTTCCTGAACGAGGTCGCCACGCCTTCTCCGAAAGGCAACAAGTGGTGCCGAAACCCGGGAATACGCCTGGAATTGGGGAAGCGGCGGCCGGAGAGGTGGGACCAGCCCGGCGGGGAGGACTCTCCCGGAGCGGACCGACAAGGAGGATGGACGCCCTTGTTAAGGTCGTATCACAATTACATAAGCAGTGGGGTATTAATTGTGAGTCCAAAGATTTTACTCTCGCCATTGAGAGGCTTTTGAAAATCGGGGTCATTGACCAGCCAGTAGATATTCTCCACCCTGAGGTGTGAGACAAATGCACTAAAGGGTTGGCTGAGGAGACTATGTCTTCGGGTTGTGGGAAAAACCTTAAGTCGTGGGGGAAAGTCGTGCAGGCGTTGCAGAAGGCCAGACAAGAACAAGAGACCTGGAGGGCGGCAAAGAACTGTTTGCTGGCCACCCTGAAGTTGGGAGTCGGGGCAGCCACACAGACTTTGCACCCCCCAGACAGTGACGGTTTTGCTGAGCCTGGGGAGGGCTTGAGGCTTGCGGAGCTGAGGGAGGGCGACGCGTCCCCTCGATCCCCAAACCCCGACTCGCTTACGGAGGGACATAAACCAGCTATATCCTTCTGGGGCGGGTTGGCTGAGGAGGCTTGGAGTGCCGCGGAGAGACCGGAGTCTGAGGAGGTTCGGGCTGAACCGCCGCCCTATGCGCCCCAAGATGGCACCGAGCAAAAAAGGAGGGGGCAGGGTGACGATGCCCGTGGTGGGAACAGGGAGGAAACGTTGGCATCAGCAAGTGCACACAAACGGGAGGGGGAGGTGAACGTGAAAAAATGTGGGGGGAATGTGAACAAAGCTGGGGAGGACGGGAACGTGAGCGAAGGGGGAGAGGAGGAGAGCGTGAGCGAAGGGCGGAAAGCCAACTGGAGCGGCCATCTGAAAACATGCCCTCATAGGGCAAATCCCCAGCAGAGCGCAGGGCGAACCAAGAGGGGGGGGAGAGCCAAGGGGGAGGGAACGGCCCGCCTGCAAGGGAAGTGGGCGGGGCCAGATCTAGACAAAAAGGTACTGGAAACTGGAAGTAGCCAGTCAGTCGAGCTCCGACTCCGGATCAGACACCAGCTGGGAAGTAACAGATTCAAATTCAGAGGAGGAGGGAATGGGAATATATACAGTCAAAAGCCAAAACATTCCCATCCTAAATAAAAAGGGACAGCGAGGGGAAAACATCCCTCTCACCGACTGGAGGAAAATGAAGATTGCGTGTGCCGATCGGGTCCCACCGGCCACGCTAGCATTCCCGGTCCGGGTGACGGACGGGGCACAGAGGGTCTACTCACCAGTGAACACTACGGATATACAAACAATTATTAAGGAAATTGCTGATAAAGGACTTAATTCTGCCATGGTCTCCACCCTCATAGATGGTGTTTTTGGGGGAGACGATATGCTCCCATTTGATATAAAACAAACTTGTAGATTGATCTTTGACGGGGCAGGGATGATCGTTTTCAAACAAGAATGGGAGGACAACTGTGAGAGGCAACTAGCCTAAGTAACCGGGGCGGATCACCCACTACATGGCTCCAGCCTGCAGCAGCTGATGGGCACAGACCCAACAATGATTACTCCCCAAGCGCAGGCCCAGGGCCTGCGGGCCCATGAAGTAATGACAACTACTCGTGCGGCCAGAGAAGCCATTTGCACAGCCTCTAGAGTTATTGTTAAGCCATGGTCGTGGTCCACAATTAAGCAAAATGAAAGTGAGAGCTTTACACAATTTGTGGATCGCCTCCAGGCAGCGGTCAACTCCTCGACCCTGCCCGCAGAAGCGAAAGGCCAGGTTGTCGCAGATTGCTTACTTCAACAGTGCAATTTGGCAACCAAAGAAATCCTACGATCACTGCCAACGGGGTGAATATTGCAGACATGATTAAGCATGTCACGAAGGAAGAGCATCTAGCCCCGATTCAGGCGGCTGTTCGTACCGCAATAACTAATGTGATGGCATGTTTTAAATGTGGTCAGATGGGCCATGTGGTAGCAAACTGTCTTCAGCTGGGGGACCCACAAACACGGCTCTACCCACGCAAAAATCGACCCGGAGGACCATGTTGGGCCTGTGGAAAGAAAGGACATTTTGCCAGGGAATGCAGATCTAAAAATCAGGGAAATGGAGGGGGGAGGGGGTACCAGGGCCACACACAGCCCTCTCCCACTTGGAACTTGAAGTGGCCCAACTATGCCTACCTCGGATGGAGCGAAACGCTTCCGAACCCACTGCCCCCTCGAGAAGCAACCAACTTTATGGCCCAACCAACAACCCAACTGAACCTGTCCCTACTTCAGGGACAGCAAGGACCACCCCCTGGGGGGGAGACCCCTGGGTGGCCCTGGCAGTAAAGTGTGATAACCTGCCGGTGGTGTGGGGGACCTGTTCCCTTTATAATACCTTAAATGACACCACCATTAGTGTCCCCTTTTTGATCTATACCGGAGCAGATGTTACAGTTATTCCTGAGACAAATTGGCCCCCGCATTGGAAATTGGAAGACGCCCCCATGGTGGGTGGAGTTGGGGGATTAACCTGGGCTCAAAAGAATGCTCAATTGATAACAATTACACTTCACACTGAAAAAGTACCAGAGAAAACCATTACCCTCTTCCCATATGAGGGGCAAGTTGAAAGTCTGTGGGTAAGAATTAAGGGGCAGGCTGGTGTGGGTGATACAGTTGTGGGGGTCTACTACAGACCTCCAGATCACGATGAGGAAGTTGATGAGGCTTTCTACAGGCAGTTGAAAGCAGCCTCACAACTACAGGCCCTAGTCCTCATGGGAGATTTTAACTACCCCGATATCTGCTGGGAGACTTACACAGCCAGCCTTTCACAGTCTAGGAGGTTCCTCCAGTGCATTGATGATAACTTCTTAATGCAAATGGTGGACAAGCCAACTAGAAGAGGAGCGCTCCTGGATCTTGTATTAACTAACAAGGAGGGCCTTGTTGAAGCAGTGGTGGTCAATGGCAGCCTTGGCTGCAGTGATCACGAGATGGTGGAGTTCAGGATCCTGTGTGGAAGGAACAGAATACCCAGCAGGATCAGAACCCTGGACTTCCACAAGGCAAACTTTGGCCTCCTTAATCAACTGTTAAGGGAAATCCCATGGGACAGGGTGCTAGAAGGTAAAGGGGCTCAAGATAGCTGGTCAACATTCAAGGACCACTTCTTGCGAGCACAGGATCAGAGCATCCCAATGGTTAGGAAATCTAGTAAGGGAGCTGGGAGACCTGCATGGTTAAAAAAGGAACTACTGGGCAAACTCAAGTGGAAGAGGAAAATCTACAGATCATGGAAGGAGGGGCTGGTCACTTGGGAGGAATATAGGTCTGTTGTCAGAGGATGTAGGGAGGCAATTAGGAAAGCTAAGGCCTCTTTGGAACTTAACCTTGCAAGTCAGGTTAAGGATAATAGAAAGGGCTTTTTCAAATACATAGCTAACAAATCTAACACTAGAGGCAATATTGGCCCTCTGATGAATGAGGTGGGAGCCCTGGTGACAGAGGATATAAAGAAGGCAGAGGTGCTGAACGCCTTCTTTGCCTCTGTCTTTACTCCTGCAGGATTTCCCCAGGAGCCCCAGATTCATATAGCCCCAGAAGAAGTCAAGATAGAGGAGGAGTTTGCCATGATAGATGAGGATTGGGTTAGGGATCAGTTGAGTAATCTGGACATCCATAAATCGATGGGTCCAGATGGAATGCACCCAAGGGTGCTGAGGGAGCTGGCGGAGGTCATTGCTAGGCCACTCTCCATCATCTTTGGTAAGTCATGGGTAACAGGAGAGGTGCCTGAGGACTGGAGGACAGCAAATGTCACACCAGTCTACAAGAAGGGCAAGAAGGAGGACCCGGGTAACTATAGACTGGTCAGCCTCACCTCCATCCCTGGAAAGGTGATGGAACAACTTGTTCTTGTCACTATCTCCAGGCATATCAAGGATATGGGGGTCATCAGGAGCAGTCAGCATGGTTTTATCAAGGGTAAATCATGTTTGACTAACCTCATAGCCTTCTATGAGGAAATTACTAGGTGGATAGATGATGGTAGAGCGGTAGATGTGGTATACCTTGATTTCAGTAAAGCATTTGACACTGTCTCCCACAGCATCCTTGTAGATAAGTTGATCAGGTATGGGTTTGGTGATCAGGTAGTGAGATGGATCAAGAACTGGTTGAAAGGAAGGAGTCAGAGAGTTGTAGTCAATGGGGCAGAATCTGGTTGGAGGTGTGTGACCAGTGGAGTCCCTCAGGGGTCGGTACTGGGACCGGTGTTGTTCAACATCTTCATCAACGACCTGGATGAGGGTACAGAATGTACCCTCAGCAAGTTTGCTGATGACACTAAGCTGGGAGGAGTGGCTGACACACCAGAAGGCTGTGCTGCCATTCAGAGGGACTTAGACAGGCTGGAGACTTGGGCGGGGATAAACATGATGAAGTTCAACAAGGGCAAGTGTAGAGTTCTGCATTTGGGGAAGAAAAACACCATGCACCAGTACAGGTTGGGGGCTGACCTGCTGGAGAGCAGTGTAGGAGAAAGGGACCTGGGAATCCTGGTAGACAGGAGGATGACCATGAGCCAGCAATGTGCCCTTGTGGCCAAGAAGGCCAACGGCATCCTGGGGTGCATTAGAAAGGGTGTGGTTAGTAGGTCAAGAGAGGTTCTTCTACCTCTTTATTCTGCATTGGTGAGGCCGCATCTGGAGTATTGTGTCCAGTTCTGGGCCCCTCAGTTCAAGAAGGACAGGCAACTGCTTGAGAGAGTCCAGCGCAGAGCTACAAAGATGATTAAGGGAGTAGAACATCTCCCTTATGAGGAGAGGCTGAGGGAGCTGGGTCTCTTTAGCTTGGAGAAAAGGAGACTGAGGGGTGACCTCATTAATGTTTACAAATACGTAAGGGGTGAGTGTCAGGGAGATGGAGTTAGGCTTTTCTCAGTGATGACCAGTGATAGGACAAGGGGTAATGGGTGGAAATTGGAGCATAGGAGGTTCAAGGTGAATATACGAAAAAATTTTTTTACTGTGAGAGTGACAGAGCACTGGAACAGGCTGCCCAGGGAGGTTGTGGAGTCTCCTTCACTGGAGACATTCAAAACCCACCTGGATGCGTTCTTGTGTGATGTACTCTAGGTGACCCTGCTCTAGCAGGGGGGGTTGGACTAGATGATCTTTCGAGGTCCCTTCCAACCCCTAAGATTCTATGATTCTATGATTCTATGATATGTCATGTCAGGAGTCCCATCACTATTGGGAAGGGACGCTCTAACCCTTTTGAGAGCCAGGGTGACAAATTTACCCTGAGGGCCACTGCCGCACACCCACTCCCACCAATTAGACTGATGTGGAAATCATCTGACCCAGTGTGGCTCGAGCAGTGGCCCCTGTCAAAGCCTCGAATGGATGTCCTTCTTCAGTTAGTCGACTGCGAGCTACAACGAGGTCACATAAAGCCTTCCACCAGCCCATGGAACACCCTAGTTTTTGTAATACCCAAACGGACCGGCGAAGGGTTTCGCCTCCTCCATGACCTGCATGAAGTAAACAAGAGAATTCAACCAATGGGTCCCGTCCAAATGTTGTTGCCCATGAACTCTATGATACCAGAAGGACAACCTTGTGCCGTCCTTGATATTAAGGACTGTTTCTTTTCCATACCCCTCCATGAGGAGGACAGGGAACGGTTTGCTTTTTCTGTCGTGTTCCCAAACAGCCAACGCCCCAACCTACACTTCCAGTGGAAAGTGCTGCCTCAAGGAATGATCAACTCGCTTACTATCTGCCAGATCACAGTGGATCGGGCGTTAGCACCGGTTTGGCGCAGTGATCCGACTGCAACTATCATTCAATACATGGATGACATCTTGATCGCCGCACCTTCAGGAAGTCAGGTGGACCAGCTGGTATCAGCAGTTTCAGAAACTTTAAAAACAAACGGGTTTGAAATTGAGAGCGCAAAAGTTAAAAGAGGACCATGTGTAACCTTTCTCGGAGTGGGGATCACCAGTTCTTACATAACACCCCCTCAAATAAAAATCCACCAGGACATCAAAACACTCCATGATATGCAACAATTAGTGGGATCCTTGCAATGGCTTCACAATATTGTCCTGATACCCCCTGAAATCATGGCTCCCCTGCACGATCTTATGAAAGGGAAGAACCCATGGGAACAAAAAACTCTGACAACAGAAGCAATGAACTCTCTTGACTTCATCGAGCAACAGGTATCATCAAACACGCTTGCCAGGTGGAACCCAGGTGCTCCACTCAATCTGTATGTACATTTCACGCAGGGAGGGGGAGCAGGGGCACTTGCCCAGGGGCCCCTTGAAAAAGCCCAACCAATACAATGGATAGTCCTGGGAAAACCATCACATGCATTCTCTCCAGGAGTCGAGTGCCTTGGTAATCTCATCATGAAAGGCAGAAAACTCGCCCTAAGACACCTGGGCATCGAACCGGCCAGGATATACCTACCCTTCCGCAAACAGCTCCCAACGCAATCAGTGACGATGTCAGAGTATCTAGCTATAGCTCTTGCTGGATTTGGTGGAGAAGTCCGGTACACTGCAAAACCCCCCTGGAAGCAAATGCTGGCAGTCGTCGACATCGACCTCCCACGGAAGATCATAGACCGACCCCAACAGGGACCAACAGTCTTTACAGACGCATCCTCAATGACCTCAACCACCGCGGTGGTATGGCAATCAGGAGAAGAATGGCACTGCATCAAGATGACCGATTGTGCACTTTCAGTCCAGCAGCTAGAAGCAATGGCCATGGTACTAGCGTGTGGACTGTTCCCGATGGAACACCTCAACATAGTGACTGATTCCATGTTTGTGGCCAAGCTTTGCTTAGCCATGTCAGGACCTGGCGTGTCAACATCCACAATAGCCCTAATGCTGGAAGAGGCACTCTTTTCCTGAAAGGGCACCATATCAGTCATCCACATCAACAGCCACGAACCAATCAAAGGGTTCTTCCAAACCGGCAACGATAAAGCAGACACCACAGCAAAAGGATTGTGGACGTTGAGAGATGCTCATCAGCTACATGAGTCTCTCCACATCGGGGCTAAAGCGCTAGTGAGGAAATGCGGGATCTCAGTCACTGACGCGAAACACATAGTAGCCACATGTCCTCACTGTCAGAAAACACCACTGTGGTCCAGTGGAGTCAACCCCAGAGGTCTTAAGGCCTCCAAGGTGTGGCAAACAGATTTTACGCTCTGTCAGTTGCTGAAACCTCGAGCATGGCTAGCAGTAACTGTAGATACATATAGCGGAGTGATTGTAGCCACACAACACCTTAAAACTGACTCCAAAGGGACCATCCAATATTGGTTAACGGTCATGGCGTGGCTTGGCATCCCTAATCAGATCAAAACAGACAACGGCCCAAATTTTGTTTCTAAATCAGTCCAAGCATTTGCTTTGAAATGGGATATCACCCTAACACATGGCATTCCTTATAATAGCACAGGACAAGCCATTGTTGAACGAGCCAATCAAACTCTGAAATCTAAATTAGAGGTGCTGGCAAAAACAGAAGGTTTTGCCAGCACCATTCCCCCAGGAGGCCAAGCACGTCTGCTAGCAACCGCTCTTTTAGCACTGAATCAATTTCCCAGGGGGGAGGAGATGAATAGCCCCACCCAAAAACATTGGGCCACTCAAGCGTTAGAAGAAGGCCCACTAGTTACAATCAGAAATGAGCTGGGAGAATGGGAACAAGGATGGAGGTTAGTCCTTACAGGGCGAGGGTATGCCGCTGTTAAAAAAGATGGAAAAGTCAAATGGTGTCCGCTTAAGTCCATTAAACCTGACCTCCAGAATAAAACTAATAAAAACTGTGAGTTTTTCTCCACAGGTCCAGATCATCGGACGCCCTTGTAACCCGCACACCCCGGTGGCAAGAGAGGACGGCAAGCCGACAAGCATCCTGTCCGCACCAGAGAGTTCCGCACCGGCAGAATCCAAACAACGGCGACATAGCCCCTATGGCGGGGGCTGCGATGCCTTTGTGTGATCTTGATTTTAGAACTTGTCACCATAGGACAGGTAAAATCAGGTCACCCTCACCAGCCATTTAAATGGTCCCTCCTTAGAGTTGAGAATCACCAGGTTATCGCTACTCAAATAACATCAGGTGCGCCAAGTTTTAGTACCACTCTCTGTCAGCTTGTCCCGAGAGACCGATGTTGGGAATACGTAGGATTTTATATGTGTCCCAGCTCAAATCCTGGGAAGGGGTATTGTAACTCCCCCAACCAGTACTTTTGCAGTTATTGGGGATGTGAGACCATAGTCCCTACTTGGATACTGGGTAGTGGTAAAGACAGATATCTAAAAGTTCAGTGGGGTCCATATGGGTGTACTCCGCCTAGAGTATGGCGTGGAAATTGTTAATACCTCTTCTTAAATGTTACTGAGCCCCAAGAGGACAGTTGGTTACTTGGAAAAGTTTGGGGTGTAAGGTACTCAGAGCCAGGGACAGACCGAGGTGGCTTAATCCTCATAAAAAAAGGAGGTTGTCCCGAATGATCCACTGCCAGTAGGCCCCAACCAAGCAGTTATTAGTAAAGCAGTCCTGACTATCCCTAATCAGAGCTATGTGACTAAAAAGACTGAAACATTAACAAAAACTCATACTACCACTCCCGTAATGACATGCACCACCAAAAATCCTGATAGAAATTCGCTCTGGAAAATGATGCAAGCTAGCTATCAAGTACTGAACAAAACTAACCCAAATCTCACGGAGCATTGTTGGCTGTGCTACGGAATAAAACCACCCTTTTATGAGGCTGTAGCAGTAAGTAACACACCCCTACGGGTGAATGGTATAAATCCGGCCCAGTGTATATGGGACACAGAAAAGCAAGGGATCACATTAGCACAGGTGGTGGGAAGCGGCGTGTGTGTAGGCAAAGTCCCCAAGCACAAAGAACAACTGTGTGTTAGCAAGATACAAGGTAAAACCCCTGCAAAGTGGTTAATACCGGCTGACAATACCAAGTGGGTTTGTTCTGTCACGGGAGTTACACCTTGTCTGTTGTTGGACAAATTTGATGAATCCTCAGAATATTGTGTCCAGGTAACTATAGTCCCTAAAATCTTTTACCATCCCGAAGATGTTGTCTATGACTCTCTGATTACCCCAGAACATAATCTGTCAAAACGAGAACCCTTTACAGCACTAACAATAGCTACTCTAATGATCATAGGAGGGGCGGGAATAGGTACAGGAGTGGCATCCATGGTCCAACAGAATAAAGAATTCAGCGCCTTGAGGATGGCAGTGGATGAGGACCTGGCTAGAATTGAACAATCAATAAGTGCATTAGAACAATCACTCAGATCACTATCTGAAGTACTGCTGCAGAATCAGAGAGGATTAGATCTAATGTTCTTACAGCAAGGGGGAGTGTGTGCCGCACTAGGGGAAGAATGTTGTGTATACACGGACCACACCAGAATAGTGAGGGACACTATGGCCAAATTGCGAGAGAGATTGGAAAAACAGAAAAAGGAACGAGAAGCACAGCAAAGTTGGTTTACATCCTGGTTTAGCTATTCACCATGGCTGACCACCCTGATATCTACCTTGATAGGGCCAGTCACAATGATTCTGATAGCATTGATCTTTGGACCCTGTGTACTGAATAGGCTCGTGTCATTTGTCAAGAGCTGGCTAGAGAAGGTTGACATCATGCTGATAGAACTCCAACAATTGCTTTAAGAATGTCTTTCTTCAGAATTTCCTTTAGCTATTCCCAGTGATACCCTGTTACTTCCAACTACCTCTTGTCTAACGTGCCTTATGTTTTCTATTTAAGTTTGTAATATGTCTTTTTAAGATTGTTATGTTTTCTAACCAAGATTACGATACATGTGTTCTTTTAGGACTGTCATGTTTTAACCAATTTTAACTATGCATAGGGAGGGGGGAAATGTGGGTAGTTAGGGTCCGGCGGCCGGAAGATCTCGCGCTGTATGGAAAGATAAGGCCCCTCTCCGGATAGCCAATAGCATATGTAAGCAGACGGAAGTGACGTCACAAACCTAACTTATATAACGCCGCGGTACACACTAATAAACGCCATTTGCTGTCCACCACATTGGTGTCTGTGAGCTGATGGACCGAGCGGCCTGGGGTCGGTCGTTGTGCCATTCCTGAACCAGGTTGCCACGCCTTCTCCTAAAGGGAACATCCATATGGCTGTTTTTCCCCTCTCCCAAATGCACGTATTTCAGGCTGTGGCTACAGTCCTGTCCTAGTTTTCCAGTTATCAGATTTTGGATAGGAGGGTAGCACTTTGCATTGGGACTGATCATCACGTTTCTTATAATAAGGATACGTGTGAAAGAGGAGTATAGAAGAACCATGAGTCAGTGTTTCACCAAAAGTTTGAAGCTATGAGTGCACATATCATAGGGTATAGAGGAAAATCATACTTATTTTTCAGAGACTCTGAGGAATGTTTTAACTGACATCCAGTACAAGACATTTTACTTGTGTTATGCTGCACACTTCGTATACCATTCAATTGTTCTTTACCCAGAATTTTGTTGCAGGGAATGGGGAGCAGGTGTGTAGAAAGCAAAAGTAGATGCATTTGGAATAAGTTAATATAGCCAGAAACGGAACAAATTTCCAAGTTTTATATGCAGAATGATTGAAGATCTATTAAACAAGCAATCAAACTCCTACTCCCCAAATAACAGGAAGAAATATGCTGAATGAATTACACTGTTTTGCACTATGAGGTATTGCAACCTATTAGAATATGGTTTTAAATATTTGATTTTAAAAATTAGATTTCAGGATGAAAAAATCAATCAATAAATTCTGGTGTTTTGAAGCCAAATCTGAATCTACTTTTTCAAATAGCAGGTTTGTGTACCATGTGCTAAGACCCCCTAAGTTTGTATGTTAATTTATGAAAGTTCAAAACACTAATTAAAATGCTGAACTTCAGATCAGGGAAGTACTTAAATGCAGACATAACTAAGTATGTATAATTATGGTGATGTGAATAGCCATGACGTTGACCTGGTTAGAAGGGGAAAATTAATGAACAGAATAAAACATCTTCTGAAAAATACAAGCAAAGAAGTTGCCTGCCAGCCTGGAAGCTGTGAGACCAGGACTAGACCTGAAAATGCAGCTGACCTCTTTGAAGTACAGCTAGTACAGCTGGTATCTGGAATTATGGTTGGATCAGTTTGTTCTCCTCTCTGGGATGCTTTGGTCACTTCTGAAATCTGAGCTATTCAATTGACACTGGCACTATATATTCATATAAGAAAGTGTCATATATATATCTGCTGTTATATTGTTGATTAGTTTGCTTCACTAATGATAGGTTTGTAGTAACCTACAGCATAACTTACTGGTTTTGCTGTAATATTTAAGTATATAACTTCTTGGTTTTGCTGTTATTCATAGTTTCTATAATATTGAGTGATACTGTATTATTGGTTGCTGACAGTAATTTGTAATATTTTGCTATAGATCAAGATAATAATAGATATACTTACTAGTGGTGATTTTGTGGTAGTTTACTTGCTAGGCTGTGATAGATTATATAAACATATGTGCACACACACACACACACACACACACTGTTTTATAATTTTCCTGTGGTTGATATTACAATAATTGTAGTGCTAAGGCATTGCGAACCACTGGATCTAGGTGACCTGAGGTTTTATTACGAAGCTAAAACTTGAGAAAACTAAATCAAAAGAGGATGCCCTTGAACAGCTCAATAAACTAAAGCAATTTCAGGGAGACAGATGAGATGCAAGTTGGCCACAGTGACAATCTTATTATAATTTTGTTTCCTCTGTTTGGCAAGTAACAAAATAAAGGATATGTTCTCAATAGAGAGTGGGTTTTAAGCTTTCATAATATTCTAAATAAAATCTCAATATGTAACCAAGGAGACATTTACTTGCATGGAACAAAACTAGAAAAAAAAGAACTGTTCTTTTTTAGAAACTTAAGCTGTCACGTTTTATGTGGAAGAAGAATATGTACACAAGTTATTACTTGGTAGAAAGATTGTTATGAAAGTTGATGTCTGACTTACCACTCACCAAAATCACTGGTACATTTCCACTTATATAGTGGATTTTTTTGTTTCACTGTGTGACAACATGATCTCCTGTGGAAGTAACTCATGAAATAATAGCCTTTTGGAAATGCCATTTTTAAAATGCTTTTGTTCATACCAGTGATCTGTAACACTGTTATATTTCTTGGTGACATTTTGATCTCTCAGAACTCACTTCTTGGGACCAACCCAAAATGGAAACAGATTTTCTTCTGCCCAGCTTTTTATATATATTATAAATTATCAATTTTGGACTCCTTAGAGGTACAAATAAGTGTCCTGCTCTCTTGCTTCAGCCATACAGTTAGCCTAGGGAGGAAAATGGATCTTTTACACATTGGCTCAAACATATCCACTTTAAATGGGCATTCTACCCTAAGCAGGATAATTGACTCCTAATCAAGTTTTAAATTCAGTTTCATTCCAAAATTGGTTGAGAAAACACAACATTAATAATAATTTCTCTCTATCATTCTGGACTTGCAAACAGACTTTTTACACACAAATGATAAGTACTCCAGCAGTGAGAGATTGCAATTCATCAGGCATCGTCTCATCATACTCTCATTAAGGTCAGGTAGGACAGGACTCTGAGCAACCTGATCTAGTTGATGTCCCTGCTCACTGCAGAAAGATTTATCACACAAAGGAAAGTTCAGCATCATTATGATTAGCAATGATTCAAGATTTATTAATAGTGTGAGGTGGATCAAATTGTTAAATTTAGAAGTAATTAATCATTAACCAATATAAAGATTTACAAGTGATTCAAAAGGATATGTTATAATTAAAACAGCCATGTGATTACAGGTTAGAGGATGACTAGATTCACACTAATTTATTACAAGGTATCCTAAATCAAATAACATATGTATATATGTCTATATATATAAACACAAAACATACAAACACACAGACTGACAGAAATATTTGGATCCAGTAAATTATATAGATATGCACACCCACACTCGTGAAAGCAAATGTGTTTATTCAAACACATAGGTAGAGAGATGGATGAAAAGAAGCTTATTGTAGAGTTAAAATTTCCCTCTTCCCAAGTTTAGAGTATATACTCACAATAGATGGGTATTCCTTAATGGGAAATAACTGAAACTCTAGGAAGATGGCTCACCCTGACCTTCCATCAGCTTGGTTAGCAGATGGTCTAAAGAGATGCTGGTCCAAGATGGTCCAAGGTCCACCTGAGAAGCATCCCAACTCATGCGAGATGCTGGTCACAGACTGCTGCAATCCAGAAATGCTCAAATCATGTAACTTAGGATCTGAGATAATTGTATTTTGTTGGGTACTTTTCCATTCCAGTACTACATTGTTGGCAAAATATTCTGATATTTTCCACCAGTTACACAGGCAGAATATCACCAGACTTAGAAATGCTGGTATCATCCCTTTTGAGACACTGTCTTGATACAGAGAGGATATGATGCAGGTAAAGATGTACCAGGCTGTCAAAAGGTAATGACTTGTTATTACCTCTCCCAAGTGATAGGGAAGGCAGGAGCCAGACACATCAAGGGGGTGTCCTAATGTTTTGGTCTCCACCTTTTCACAGTGCAGATTCACCCTAGGTTGGCTTGTGGCCCAGAGAAAGAAGGAATCACACCCAGCACCAAGTCTCTCAAAAGTAAAGGAGGAAGGATTGTTGGGGACTGCACCATGACAGGGCTGGACTAGATGACCTTTAAAGATCCCTTCCAGTCCAAACTTCTCTATGATTCTAATATTTTGTGTGATTATAAAATATTCATTATGATGTGAAAAGAGAGAAAGTGTCAGAGAGGGAACATGACGTTTGTTTTCAAAGTATGCAAATATTTTTACAAAATGTTACTTTGAAATAGAAAAAGAAAATGAACCACAACTAACATGTTATGTGATCCATATTAAGAGAGAAAGAGTTTAAAAGTTGCTAATTGTTCTGTGACAGAACAAAAACTGTTCTAAATGTCCATAAAATTCTAAGCCTCTCAGCCTGAATCTTTAGTAATCAAAGCTTGTATTTGTTAGTTAGCTATTTTGTCCTTCTATTCTTGATTTTGAATTACTGTTCTTTCTGCCATAGAATTGATCAATAGCAATAAATGCTATGACTTTGACAAGTAAGGCCAGTGGAGAAATTTTAGTTTACTGAATTGGCCACAAGGAAATATAGAAATGAGGTATCATTGTGCCAGTTTTCATAAAACATAACAGAATTTAAAAGGCTAGAAAAAAGTAAAGCATAGTAAACTGCTGTAATGGTGGAAGTGTTTTTCTTTAGTAAAATATGTTTTATTGTTTTTTTTTTCTTTCTTTCTTTCTTCAAAGCAAGTAAATTAAGCAGTATGAAATTATTCTACCAGTCATTACAAAGAAAATGTATAAAAGTGACCTGTGACCTGCTGCAGGAAGTAGAAGGATGCATTTCAACTTTATCTGGTGGAAAAAGGCTGAAAACAAAAAAAAAACAAGGTGATTTTGTATTTGATAAATTTTTAGCCTTTAAATAGAAATTTTGCATTTTATTTTTCTTCTCTAACTTTCTCTTTTTCTTCTTTTCTGAGGATTAAATATATCTCCTAATGGTTTGTCTTCACCTGTCAATACCTGGCAGGACAAAAGACAACCTAAGCTATCAGAGATGAAGATTGTGAAAATTTTGCAAAAAAGGAAACAAACAAACGTTTCAATAAGATATGCCATATGTCATCAATTCAACACGTAGGGCTTTCACTTCTTGAAAGTATTTTTTGAAAGCACTGCTAAGAATAAATGTCTTATTTTCGCTGAGGTCAGTATTAAGAACTAAACACAAAGTAGGAAATGAAAATTTCCATTAAAAGTATCTTGGACCTCAATTTTAACTAATATCAGACTTCTTTCTGTGTGTCTGTGCAAATGGGAAAGGAGAATTAGGCTGAGCTCTCATCTTAGACCTGGTTGGAATTCTTTTTTTTTTTTTTTTCCTATGACCAATTTTAAATATTTTAAATTGATTTTTTGTTGTTAGAATGTGTCAAGAATCTGAAAGTTGAAAATTTGGTCTTTTTCAGCTTTTGTTTTAGAAAAAAAATGGTTACTACATTTTAAAGTAAAATAAAAAAGTAAATAATTTTTTAAAAGCCATTATAAAAAAAAATATTGTATGAAAGATTTTCAATTACATTTAATTTATGTTAAATATATGGTAGAATAGCAGATCTTGTACTTATTGCCACAGAGATACCTGTAGAGATATGAGGCAATGAGGGACAGAGAGGAAAAATAGAGAGAAAGGCACAGTCAGACAGAGAAAAATAAATAATTATATTTTTATACAAAATTATAAAGGTTTTCTGTATTGAAAATAATTTCTGTGACCACAAAACAGGCAGAAATTGATGGGGGAAGAGTCTACTATTTAATTATTTGGTAGTTCTGTAACAATAATACCAACAGTGTTTCCATGTATATAACGAAAGTATAGAGTTTTGTAGGGGACAGTTGTCCTCATGGGAGGTCCAAGTTTATCACATGATGAAGGTAGCCTTTAACACACATAAATTTTCAGAGACTGGACATTCCTCTTCAGATTTCCTTTTTCCATCTCAAGTAAACAGAACGACTTGCTTTTTATGTGAATGGCACTCTAATCTGTCTTGTTGATTGAATATATAACCACAAGTCCTGTAATTGAATGAATGTACATCTTCTCCTTTTTTACCCTTTAAGAGCATGTGCTCTTCTTATAGATGGAGCCATAGGATTCTGTGATGATTTAGTGAAGATTTGCTGTACTTCAGTGGAAGCGAAAGAGAAGTTGGGAAAGCACTTCTATAAGCTCTTATACATGGCACTTTATTGCAGCAGAAGCCTCAGTCATGTAAGAGCTTTCAGGAAGAGACCTTTTGGTTCTTGACTAGACATGGCTACATCTTCCAATTCCTGAAGTCATGCACAAACTGTGCTTCAAAGCTCATTGCAACAGCAAGTACTGGCACACATTGCAGTTCCATTGCAATCTGAAGGAGGAATGCTATTGAACAGGCAGAAAAACAGGTTTTCCTCTATCCAAGCTGTAAAACCACAGGGGTATATTCTACAGGAGAACAACTACAGAAATCTGCCAAAGGATAACAATTTCTGACTATTTCTAAGGCAGCAATCAACAATAACAGCTAATTGTTTAATATGAACCAAAACAACCTGCTGTAGTCTCTTCTGTTATGTCTCAAATAGAAGACCACAAAAGGTAACTATTCTAAAAGAATGGGATTGTTAGAAGACTGCCAGTGTTATTCACATTTTTAGCTATATAAGCTTAAATAAAAGTCAAACACAAATCAACACATATTCTTATCACTATAAATACAAAAAAGACAGAGCTAATACTGTTATGGCTCTTCTGCCAAATGATGTGTCTGTCTTGTGAGTTATAAAGTCTCAAATTGTTGTATGGATAGTCTCAACTTCGAGATGGTAGATTAAACTGAATTCTATCAAAAGGGTTCAGTCACTGTATTCAACATCTCTTGTTTTCCTCAAACCTATTGAGTTATCAGTTATTTCAGACTGGCATGTTACTGCTCTACTCTACTGCAATACTTTTTAATGGAATTTGCCAGTAACAGTGAACACTGATCACTTTTCTCACTTACAGAGATTTTCTGTTCTTCCCATTGATGGAGACTCCCTGTTTGTCAAATGCTTTTATTGAAACAGGCTATTGTTTGTAACATAATTTCCCCCTATTCCTTCAAAAAGAGCTGATTGTTTTCTGCCATGTCCTGGAACTATAATTTAGTTTCTCAACTTTTCTTGCTGTTGTTTATGGTGATTTTTGTTCCTGTCATCACTTGTCCATCTGATATGAGGATACGAAGCCAAACTTAAAGTTGACTCTGTCCCCCAGTTTTAGTATGATAAAAAGGAAAATAACAGATTTGAACAAATGTGCAGAACAGATGCTCCACAGACCATACAGAACTCCAATTCCATTATCTGGTAGTAATAAATATCCAAGCCAGGGGCATCCAGAAGCTAGAAAAAGCTTTGAAAATTATAAAGGACCTCAGGGAATCCTGGATGCAAGTTTGAAAGTCTAGCTTGACTACACAATGTTATGATGTCTTGCAAAGAAAGGTGCTGAAGAAGGTGTAGAATGAGTATGAAATCCTACAGCTGGAAAGACTGAATGAGAATAAAGAAAGAATTACAATAATTTTATAACCAGTAGAATGCAAAAATTGTTTCCACCTCTGGGCTACTAAGAGCGATGGTTTTATTTGTGTTGTTTATATTGAAGTTAGTTAAATGGAGAGGAAAAAACAAACAAACAAACAAACAAAACCAAATAGACAAACAAACAAAAACCTAACTAGTTGCTGGAGCTAACAGTCTACAGATTTGAATGTATGCATTTGGGTGGTCTGCATTTAGGGGGCTGACAATCACCATGTATCCCCTCTCACAAAACTGAAACGAGCTTTTTCACCTTGTTGATTTTGCCTGCATGCTCATTTTGAGTAGTAAGAATGAAGAATAAGAATAACTACTACATATTTTCAGAAACAGACAGAAAAAGAAGCTCCCAATTTTAAAAAGTAGTGGTTGCTTCAGCCAGGCGGTATCAATGAAATTTTTACTTAGCATTTCTGATCTGTTTAGGTAATATTGCTATGTAAGGAATGCAGATCGATTGTGCTTAAAGGGAATGGGAAAAAAAAAAACAAGTAAAAGACCTTTAAGTTAATCAAATGAGAAGGTTATTTTGAGGCTTTAACTGTAATAATAAATGATAGTATTTGACGTATATCAGAATTTTAATTTTTTTAATAGAAAAATACATAGTCACATCAAAAAGAGGAAAAATATCCATTTTCCCCCCTATGTTTAAAATTTTTAACTGCAAAATTAATAATTAATCTATTACTATTTTCATATTAAACTTCCTTCCTTACAAAACTCAAATAAATGATACTATTTAACACAAGTATTCCAGGCAAATTACATTAAAATATCTGAGTGAATTTGAAGATTAAAAGTATTAAAGTTTTTAAGGCAAATGATGGTGTATTGTAAGGATTTTGTTGAGTTAATTCTATACTGATGACACAGATATTAAGTGAAATATTAGATATTGCTAGCCTAAATGACATTCCTGAAAATAAATTAATGTTAATTTAAGAAGTTATAATTAACATATATGG